>NC_090265.1:931523329-931850516 GCF_040414725.1 Anabrus simplex | reverse complement strand
TCTCACGCTTGCGAAATTCTAACACGTATTATTTACAGAAGAACGGAAAGACAAGTTGAAACTGAGTTGGTCGAAGATCAATTTGGCTTCAGAAGAAATGTAGGAACACGTGAAGCAATCCTGACTTTACGTCTGAACTTAGAGGATCGAATTAAGAAGGCGTTCGTAGATGTAGAAAAGACATTTGATAGCCTAATGTTGATTGGACCAAGGTATTTGAGATTCTGAAGGTGATAGGGATCAAGTACCGATAAAGAAGGATTATCTGCAATCTATATAAAAATCAGTCTGCAGTGATAAGAATCGAGGGCTATGAAAAAGAATCAGCAATCCAGAAAGGGGTGAGGCAAGGCTGCACTTTGTGCCCCCTCCTTTTCAGTGTTTATGCAGGACTGGCAGTAAAGGAAATCAAAGAATGTTTGAAAGGGAAATTACAATCCAAGGATAGAAAATCAAAACCCTGAGATTTTCCGATGATATTGTTATTTTATTTGAGACTGTAGAAGATCCGGAGAAGTTGCTGAATGGTATAGACGGAGTCTTGGGTGAAAAGTACAAGATGAAAATAAATAAGTCCAAAACAAAGGTAATGGAGTGCAGTCGTACGAAGTCAGGTGTTGCAGGTAATATTATCTTATGAAACGAAGTCTTAAAGGAAGTGGATGAATATTGTTACTTGGGTAGTAAAATAACTAACGATGGCAGAAGTAAGGAAGACATAAAATGCAGACTAGCACAAGCAAGGAAGGCCTTTCCTAAGAAAAGAAATTTGTTCACCTCGAACATTGATATATGAATTAGAAAAATGTTTTCGAAGACATTCGTTTGGAGCGTGGCATTGTATGGAAGTGAAACATGGACGATAAGTAGCTTAGAAAGAAAGAGAATAGAGGATTTTGAAATGTGGTGTTACATAAGAATGCTGAATGGATAGAACGAAGAGATACTGAATCGAATTGGTGAGAGGAGATCGGTGTGGCTAAATTGGACGAGAACAAGAGATAGAATGATAGGTCATATCTTAAGACCTCCAGGACTTGTACAATTGGTTTTTGAAGAAGTGTATGTGGGTAAGAACTAAAGGGGTGGACCAAGGCATGAATATGACAAGCAGATTAGAGCAGATGTAGGAAGCAGCAGTTACGTAGAAACGAAAAGGTTAGCACAGGATAGTGTGGCATGGAAAACTGCATCAAACGAGCATATAGACTGATAACTCAACAACAAGGGCAAGCTTACAAAACTATTTTCTGATAGGCTGGATTCCTGTACGCACACCCAGTTTTAATTGGCTAGTAAACATATTTCCAAGTATATGACAGGTAGATTACAATCGAGGAGGAACCAGTTGACGTGTTTAATACTTCGGTACATTAAAAAACAAACCTCAGGACCAGGTTTTCCAACTATAAAATAAACATAACTCTGTCAATTAGTTACAAATCGATGGTCTAGCCATCTAAAGGTCGACGACAAAATTTTTGGAAGTTTACATGTTCAGATCCGTTGACATAGATGGCCTTACAGAAGGCGCGTATTTTAAATAGCCGGGGAAGGTATATCCCTGGTACAATTATTATTATTATTATTATTATTATTATTATTATTATTATTATTATTATTATTATTATTATTATTATTATTATTATTATTATTATTATTATTATTATTATTATATAGTAAGGGGAATGAGTTATAGCGTTGAAGAAGAAATAATTTTCCAATTTTTCGCTGGTGGAAAGTTTGGTGTCTCAGAAAAATCTTATAAAGTGTTGAGTTTTCGTAGCGGTTCTACTTATTAGAAGAAAAGTATTAAAGACGCGACCACCTGCGGTTTCGAATACAAATTCACTTGCCTTAGGATAATCACTGGACAAAAGTGCATCATCATATTGTACCTTACTGTGTCAGTAACACATAAATGAATAATGCAAAAGGTGGGTCAATGAATGAGAAGGCACACACATTACAAAATTTTCTGTCTTCTGACCTGGCTAGTCCAGCGGCAAAGCCCGCGGAACGTTCATAGACTTGATATCAAACTACACTAAATCAGATCTTAAAGATTTAAGTAGGACAGGAGTTGCATTTGTGTGAGTGAATGAGGATAAGAATTTACATAAAACCAAACTTTCATGATCCAAAACATAAAAATGGACTGAATAACAATTAATAATCCCGTAACTCGGTATAAATATATTACAAGTATACCATCAGTGGCCATGAAATGGCAGAAAAACAAATTAATTGCTTCGGAGACCGTAGGGACGTTACATACAGACTGCGTCGTACATATTGATAAGTTCGAACAGATTCGACTATAATCGTAATATTTAAACGTCCTAATTCACGAGATAAGGAACAGAACACTTTGCACATAAAGAAACTAAAATTTATATAATTCCCATGAACTTGGGATACAAAATCTCACGAATGATAATATAGGACTTTCATATAACCCGGAAAGGCACTGAATGTAATATGAGCCCGTGCTCATAGTCAAGGAGGAGAGTAGAATTCGCAACCCCTAGAATGCATGCATGCAACCCCTCTAACAATGTACAATCAAATGACAAACAATAATAACAAAACAAAAAATACACAGTAAAACACCACTGAACAAATCACAAAATACCACCTGATCTGAAATAAACACATGCAAAGAAATATACTGGTCTTACGGGCTTGGTGGTGTAGTCACTTCTCTCTCGGGGTCGTCTTACTAGGCGATGGCATTGACCTTCCCTTGTTAAAAGGATCAGCATGGTCGTCACTCCCTCGTGGTTATACACAAAACATTGCGTTAACAGATACACAACTACACTGCCGAGCCTCCCTCATATCTGGGTTTCGTCACGTGGCAAACGGGTCCCTTCTAACTAGCATTCCAATGCGGCTCTCAGCTGAGCGGGATTTCATCCCTTCTATTCCGGGCAAACAGCAGGAGCTTTCGGCCTTTCAAGAACATAATGAAACATTTCTCTTAAACGGGAGTCACTTTCCTCACGATTAGACTCATGATTAGGCCCATACGCCGAGCCTTGCTTCAGGGCATTCATATCATCCGGAATACCATTCGTAAACTACATCTCTTCATGCATTGCACCCCAGTTCATGCCACGTGCAAAGCCATATGTAAACTCGCCGGGTATAATTTTGATAACCCTCTCTAATACAACGTTGAGAATACATGGCCCTCCGCTTCTTCTGCATACCTGTTGCAATCATGCACATTTATATAGCATGCAGTACCTATTCTTAGGTTGCCTGGCACTTCCAGTAAGGGTCTCCCACACGATATTTATAAGGCATCTAAGTCCTTTAGGTTTTAACGACCCTAGCTCCGCAAAAATTCTATACAACGATTTCCTAAAGGAACAACATTGTTTTACATGACAATAAATTACAACCTAATTCAAATCCAACTCCCTCATTACCATAAACAGATGACACAAAGCTAAAACACTTACTACATATGCATAAGTCCTGAGCATAATTATATGATTGCCATATGGGCTTAGTGAATGATTATTTACAAAAGAAACTATATGTGAAGCTAACTGTCCCTATCTCATGCTAAAAGAATTTGTTCAAACTTATCTGTAACATGGTGACCTCGCGGCTCCTCCATGCCGGACTCTGGTATATTGCGTTTAGCTCAACATCTCGCTATCGTCGTCCTGGGTAGCGGTCCTCGGCTCAGTTTCTGGCGTTCGCCCATTGCGATGCCGTCTTGCTTCAGTGCTGAGTGTTGGAAGGTCTCCTGCTTTAACGGCTCTTGTCGTAGATTCCCGTACCACGATAATTGCAATTTTATAAACACAGTTAAGATACCTGTATGCGCACTCCGATCACTCCTATTTCTGCATGTTATGAGTTAGGGCAAAAATACTGCCTAACAGGTAGAAAGTTACTTGACCAATTTTACAGCGCGCAACCTCACACGAACTGTAGATTATAGTTTATTGATTGCGTACTTGCTATTTCTGGTACTGGCTATTTCTCCAGGCTACAATTATTAATATTGTTCGATATTACATATGCTGAAACAGATTCTTTGTGTGCTGTATGCGAGTCCACGACGCAGCCTCCTTTACGTCCAACTTCCACAGCAAGAAAGAGTAAATGACCCCCTTTCCACTTAGCACTCTCGTTTGATCAGTTCAAACAGAGACGCCACATAAGGGTAACCCCCAAGATACACACACTATTCCTTTGTACAGATGAGAGCTTGGTTCCCATGGTCATACACATCAGATCAGTCCAGAGCACTGAGTTATAATGAAATTTTCTATCATAGAGGTTTCTTCGAATTTCGTTCATAGGAGTAGTTATCATCCTAATTTCATTACTTGTCAGTCCTCCTTTATGCTGCGTTCTTCTTATCAGGGTGGCACATGTGAATCCCCTAACAACATTCGAGTCGCTCTATCCTTTACTTTAGGTTTTCTTGCTCTCTCACACATCTCGCCACGTCCGTGTTGGCTTGCTGTGCCCCTTTCGCGCTAGCAACTACTCTTCGCGCCATCCCAATTTCGTCTCCCTTGCACAGCGTTCCTGATACGTTAAATATTATAATCTCCCATCATGAACGATATGGCTAAGACATCAATCACTGTAGTTGGTTGAAACATGCAACTTAAAACATAAAGAAATAATCGCATGTAAGGCACCTGTTCAAGAGAAATAATCATAAGTTAAGATGCGTCGCGCGCATTTATCCTGAACATAAGTCTGATTGCCCCTTCTGAGCAGTTCAAATTTTTCTCTTACAACCGGCATAATCCAATCATCATCATCATCATCATCATCATCATCATCATCATCATCATCATCATCATTGCCGTCGTCACGGCCTTCATCTTATTGTTTTCTTATTCTTCTTCTTTAAGTGCCATATTCGTTTTCCCAGACATTGGCGATCACCCTGAAGAAACTTCCCCGTTCATTGGCTAATGTGAAGAGTTGTTAGGTGTTGATTTACGTCAGTCTGTTGTTATTGGAGCCATGATATCAGGGGTTTACGAGTTCCTCGCTTGCCTTCTATACCGCCCGTACTTTCTACCTGGTAGAACATGCCATAAATAATCTGTTTTCCTAGCTCTCATGATGTTTGCCATCTCTCGCTCTGTTCTCTTATTATATGTGTGTGATTATTTAATGAAATGGAGGCATCTTCATGGCTGCTTTTGCTAATTACCATTAACTTTATTTTTGGGATATTGATTTTTAGACCATATCATAATCCGTTAAGATGAATTCTACTGTTCTTGAAGACCATGGATGGTGTCACACATAATTAGGGTGTCATCTTAATATCTAATATTGTTTATGACGAGCCCATTTATTTCCACAACCAGCCCAGTACCATGCAAGGTTTCTTTGAATATGCGATCGTCATAGAGGCTGAATAGAAGTGCTGAAAGTATGCAACCTTGGTTGTACTCCTTTTCTGATGCATATCTTTGATGTTTTTGTTCGACCGGCAAGGATTTTGTATGATAAGGATATCTGTCATGTCTAATCGTTTCTGCTGGAGAATCTCGGTCGGATTTTTGTGTTTGACTCTGTCCAATGCCTTCTCATAATAATGAAACCTACAAATATATCTTTTCACTGTTCTAGGTACCTTTGAAGGATAACATTTATGTCATCATCATCATTATCGTAGCACGCATTAAATAGCGTGCCTACTAGTTCGGTAAACTAGAATTATTAACATCCACTAGAATACACTGCAGAACTGAAATGCTACTAACTGTATCACAGTGTAGTTTGTGAAGAAAGCATCTGAATGTTTCGGATAGCGATTACAGTTTTGCAGTATTATTTCAAGTAGTTGTGTACATTGCTGAAGTTGGTCTATCAGGCGTGTTGCCCGATGAGCTTCGTATTTGAATATATCGACACCGACTACTTGCCGATAACGCAGTCCCCAGCTGCTCAAGATTTAGTTTACTAGCGGAGCTGTGTATCCCGGACACTGGGGATATGAACTCCACCATGAGGTCGTTTGAGATATTAGTTTCATATTAGTTTAGCAACAGTTTGCTCGCTGCTGTTACAACAGCTTGACTGCAAAGTGGTGAGGATGCTATGAACTTAATCGCCACTTGAGGCTAACGCGTACCATAATTTCCGCAACTGTAATATATTTGGTCTTTATGGATATATGGACAGTTTAACGATGCTGTGATTGAAGAATAGACGTAGATAACAAATTGATAAGGTCTTCGGTTCAATTAGTGGCTTAAGAGACCTTTTGTGCCCTATACTACTCTAGAAAGTAGAGCAAAATTCAAAGTAACCAAATACTTTGCATTATTTTCTTTAATAATAATAATAACTAGAAGACCACTGCTTCTCCACAGCTTTCGTTATAATTAGGTCAGATAACTCGTCTTACAATGCCTGTCGTAGTGATATTGTTTTCTTGCCTGCCATTTTCAATGGTTTTATGGACATTTAATAAAAAGCGCATTATGATATGCCACAGTTCGTAGCCAGAACATTCTGACGCCATCATGACAACTGTTTGGTAAAAATTTATCCTGCAGTTCTTGATGTAAATCTTGGTATTTTGTCGTAGAAGGCAATCGTGTTTTTAATCGCAGTTCTATATAGAACGGTTGTCTTGTGAGCTCAGGGGGTAGTCTTGAAGGAGCGTTTTTTGCTAGGCAGAGAACTATTTTAAGATACATGGTTCTTTATAATGCAGCTAGGTTGTCCTTCGATAGGTGTTACCAGATAATGTCTAAGGCGTATGTTATGATGAGGTCTGTTTGTACGTAGACATTTTTCTGTTAGCAGGATATAAATTATTAGGAGCGCTCTGCCATCTGTTGAATATATTTGAATCTGGGAAAGGTTATGTAATGAAAGAGTATCTAACAGGCAATAGCATCCTTTCATGATCAGAAGAAGTGTATGCTCTCTGGTTTGACAGGTAGTAATCAAACACGGCTGCATGCAATGACGTCAATAAGGATGAAAATCACATATGTCAGAATATTAATGAAAGTGTTAGTCGCTTAGCAACCTCTTAAGTACAGAATGTATTGCGCGTTAGAGTAAGCATTCGCCTACAATTATTGGAGAGATTATTTCATGACTTCATTTTATGATTACTCAAAGTTGGCTGAACTTAGACAGCTATCAATGTCTCGTGATTCACCGGCAGGTAATTCCGGAGAGAATAAAACAAAGTCCAGTAGAACGGACGGACGGTTTTGCCATAGCTGTTTTTAGTAAACTCTTTTAATATGTAGATAATAATAATAATAATAATAATAATAATAATAATAATAATAATAATAATAATAATAATAATAATAATAATAATAATCCAATGTAAATAATTACAACTATTTTGTAATTTTGAATTTATATCTCAGGAAGATTGGAGATGACAATTTCTGCCAATATCAGCTTCTTATGTTAAACAGTCTTCATTAAATTAAGTGTTGAATATAATATTTCTTCTGATTTTCAACTATTTACAGAAAAATTGTTGTTAAACTATTTAAGATATGGCCTTCATTTCTTTGAAACTGTAAATATACACTTATTCCTGCCTGATGTCATTTCTTGATGGATACAGTACTTTTGCATCCATCTCTTGGCACAGACCAGAGTAAAGTGTAGCTTCCACCGAAGTCCCAGTCAACATCCATGGCTGTGACAATATGGAAGTTGCTGGGGGTATGGGTAGTGCTGAGTAATGACGTTCAGAGCACGACTAGTGCATCTGAGTGTTATGAAAGGTGCTTCTCACAGGGTCAGTAGTGCTACAATAGTACTTTCTGACCCAGTGAGGAAAGCAATGGCAAACTACCTCACTCCTCATCTTGCCTAGTACGCCTCATTTTGGTGCTGCCATTGGTTTTTGGGGTTTCCTTATAACCGCATAACCTTTGGTGGTGCTATTTGAGGATCCAACTAGCCTCTGGGCTGTTAACCTAACAGACATACACTAATTTAAAAGAATAAAAAAACAGAACACCTTGAAAGACTGGAGACAGGAAGTTCATACACACAGGACATGTTCACTAGTATGTTCTGCAGAAACGATTAGCATTTCAGTCACCTAGGTTCAGCATGTGTTCTGTTGCCTAGCAGGCACTGGGTCCTCCTTGGGCACTGATAACTTGTTTCATGCGTGAAGGTATCGACGCGTAAGGCGCGAATGGCGTCCTGGGGTATAGCCATCCATGCTGCATTCACCTTGTTCCACAGTTCATCTTTGGTGGTTGGCGTTGGGCAGCGTCCCACCCGTCGTTTCACCATATCCCACACATTTTCGATTGGCAAGTTCGGCCTCGATGATCAGGCGGGCCAGGGCAACAGTCTGACATCCTATAACATCAAGAAGGCACGTGTTCGTGCAGCAACATGTGGTCGCGCATTGTCCTGCTGAAATATGGCGCCTGGGGTGTCGTGCAGAAAGGGATTGGCTACAGGTCGCAGGATGTCATTCACGTAGGTCAAACTGGTCACAGTGCCCTAAACATGCACCAACTGTGATTTGTGGTTGTACTCGATAGTACCCCACACCATAAGGCCTTGAGTTGGCGCTGTATGTGTTGAGCGAATGCAGTCAATGTGATACCTCTCCCCCTGTCTGCAGCGAACCAAAATGCGGCCATCATTTTCAAACAAACAGAACTTGAATTCGTCCGAAAACACTATCCGCTGCCATTTCTGTCCCTTGTGACGTCGTTCCATTTCTTTTACTTTCAACTATTTACATAAAAATTGTTGTCTAGCTATTTCAGATATCACAGTTAAATTGAAATAATAAATATGGTAGTTCAACCTATTCAATACAAGTAAATAAGAGATGTAGAGATTACATTATTATTTAATTAAAAATGGAAATGGTACCGGTTTCGACCCCAGTCTGGGTCATCATCAGCCGATTATAAAGAAGTTAAAGGTCAAGTCCACACAATATCAGTTTAGACGAAGTGGAATGTGAGTTACTTAAAAGAAGTAATGCGTAATCTTACGAGCGTCAGCACGGCACACGCAATATTTGGCACTGTCTCACAATGTTCACGAAAAGAAGAGAACAGTTAAATGTGTCAGACTGCATACACCGTCAGGCACAAAGTCACAACACAATCCAAATATGAAGATCTAAAGTCATTAAGAAGCCGAAGACAAGATATGACCATCATTTCTTTAAAACTGTAAATATAAGATGAGATACAGTCGTGTGCATAAAAAACAGAACACCTTGAAGGACTAGCATGTCTAGTATGTTAATGCACATTAGTAAAATGTAGGCGAAGAAGTGAACGACGCGCTGGTAACCCAGACCGTAATAAACGGCGACGGACTCTCACTCCTGATAGTGTACGATGTGTTACACTGTTCCACTGTTGCACCGGAGCCAAGGAGGACGCAGACCTGTCCGGAAATGCCATTAGGAAGAGGTGTCGATCTTCTCTGAGGGTGGTCTGGGTGGTGCGATCAGACCCACCTCGTTGTGTTCTGAGGCCTTCTGTGAACCATTCTGTACACACCCGTTGCACTGCCGACACACTTCGTCCCACACGAGCAGCAATTTCCCGGATGGATGCATCACGTTCTCTCATGCCAATAATGCGCCCTGATTCAAACTCTCATTTGACGGTGCGGTTCTCGCGTACATTTGCTTGGCATCCTGCACGTCTGCTCAAGTCACACTGATCCATTACCTTCGGTTTAAGGCAACAACGATAGCCGTAGGCACATTTTACCAGTCGGTGGTGGTGGGTAGAAATATCGTTGTGGACCTTGAAACTGAGGGCCGACATGGTTCAAATTCTAATCATTTTTTCAAAACATCCTAATGCACATGTCCTGTAAATATGAACTTCCTATCTCTAGTCTTTCAAGGTGTTCTGGTTTTTATAAACATGAGTGTAGAATATATTAATAACTGTCTCAAGATTTTAGTACCGGGTGAGTTGGCCATGCGGTTAGAGGTGTGCGGCTGTGAGCTAGCATCCGAGAGACAGTGGGTTCGAATCCCACTGTCAGCAGCCCTGAAGATAGTTTTCCGTAATTTCCCATTTTCACACAGGCAAATGATGAGGCTGTACCTTAATTAAGGCCACGGCCGCTTCCTTTAAACTGCTAGGCCTTTCCTATATCTTTCCAGATATTGAACAAGAAAATCGGATATTACTGACAAAAGATTTATCACATTCGTCACACAGTGTTCCAGGAAATATTCATTCGTTTTGTTCTATGATCCACAAAACAATTCATACAGTCAAGAAGTGCTGCTTCAATCTTCTATCTGGACATGTCACAGCTACAAAATTGTCTAGAATACAACACAATAATTCCACAGTGTACAAATGATAACACAGGAATTCATACTGTACCTAAATATTGTGATAATATGAATCTTCCTCATAATTTCTCTGTGTCTCTTTTGTTCATTTTGCATTGAACAAGAAAATCGGACATTACTGACAAAAAATTCAGAAATAAGTTAGATAGGGTGAAGTAAGTTGCAAAATTCCAACGAAAAGCGAATTCAGCTCGATGTCACCTAATTGTCAGCCCACGTTCCCAAGTTCTGATCCCGTGAGATTCCGGTGATGGTGTTGGTGATGCGTCTACTCTTACGAAAAGGAGTGATACCATCGATGCGTTCCATACCTTCACCCACAGTGCTCCAAGTAAACACAAGGGCAAGTTGGCGCCCATAACTCCTTATCATTCACCTCTCGTGTTTACCAACATTCCTTGGTGACCGTTGGGGAGAGGTAACAAGAGGTTTTATTCTGACGGAAAAGCTCAATGATTACGTATTATTCGTCCTTGCTATTATATATTTAAGTTATTTTATGATTATTTGGTTGACCAGGGATACCTTTTATTATTATTGTAGCGACTTTAGTAGTAATTATCCTAACCTGCGTCCTTTATTGCGGCCAGTAAAATAATTCTTCTCCTAAGAGACCAATTCACGCTACCAAGACTGAATCCATCAGAGAATGTGCATGTTATCGTTTTAAATAGTGCAATTTCTTGAGACAAACGAACCTCATCTTCGGAACGTACCCGTCAGTAGCAGATGCAACAGTTTGTATAAAATATTCCTCTTCCATCACTTCTCCCACTCCCTAGTGGTCACGGGTGTGAACAGTGTCGCACCTATGGATCTGGTCTCGTTTTCCGACCGGATTCCGTTCCTGCCGTCAACGATAATTGGAGAGATATATTCACCTTTTGTGTGTTACTGTGGTGGTTGGTAGTGTGGTGTGTCGGGTGTATTGAGATAAACACGAACACCCAGTCCCCGAGCCTGAGGAATTCAGCAGATCAGGCTAAACTCCCCGTTGCAGCCGGGAATCGAAACCAAAACCACCCGAACCGAAGTCTACAAAGCTGACCATTCAACCAAGGAGCTGACCTGCGACGCTGAGTCAGTTCTCTTGAGATCCTCACTTTTCCTGCTTTGGGTATAAGATGACACATCGAAGAAGGCAAGGCAATAAAATTACTGTGAGGATTCTTACACAACTAAACATCCATATATATTTTGTTCACTGCTAGAATCTTTTCTCAACCTATTTTTAGAATTCGGTTAAAGGTCATGTCTAAGAGAAAATAAAAAGCCACATATCGTAAATAAGTTACTCTTAAAAGCCTGGACTAGTGTTAAAAACTACCATGCTCCCAAATCTCCTTCATTATTCAGGTGACTTTTATACGATCGTCAAATGGCACTCCTTGATCAAAAATTAAAACCTCTTTCCTTCCTTTATCTCTTTATTCCTCTCTGTTCCCAAAACAAGCGCACATCCTCGGTTCTCTTTCACGCCAAGACTCCCCTTGCTGAACCTTTTCGGGTGTAACTGCATTCCGCCAGCGTCCCTCAGCACCGCTTACGTGACCTCATCACAAGACGAGCTGCTCCTGCCGCCGCCTTGCGGTCGCATTATTAACTACGCAAAGGACAAGCCAAGCCAAGCCACGTGCTCTTTTAAGAATGTCTCCCCTTCCCGCACATCCTTTGGGGTGGCTATCAGAAATTCATCTGATCCGATTACTAGAGTAGTGAGAGCGAGCTGCGAGGTAAGGCGCGAGATATTGCGGTTGGGTCGTGTTGATATTCGATATGTATGATTTGCATAGTAATATATTTTGATGTGTGCTGCTCACCCGCCGGTGAAGTAGGTCAGGGTATTCACAATGAAGGGACCAGTTCCTTTGGCATACTTAGACATTAATTAATTAATAATAATAATAATAATGTCCGCCTCTGTGGTGTAGTGGTTAGTGTGATTAGCTGCTATCCCCGGAGGCCCGAGTTCGATTTCTGACTCTGAGACGTAATTTGAAAAGTGATACGAGGGCTGGAACGGGGTCCACTCAGCCTCGGGATGTCAACCGAGTGGAGGGGTTTTCTATTACCTCTTCAGTCATCCTCGAAGTAGTTTTCCGTGGTTTTCCACTTCACTTTTAGGCAAATGCCGGTATGGTGCCTAACTTAAGTCCACGGCCGCTTCCTTCCCTCTTCCTTGTATATCCCTTCCAATCTTCCCATCTCGCTAAAAGGTTCCTATTCAGCATAGCAGGTGAGGCCGCTTGGGCGAGGTACTGGTCCTCCTTGCCAATTGTACCCCACGACCTAAAAGTCTCACGCTCCAGGACACTGCCCTTGAGGCGGTAGAGGTGCGATCTCTCGCTATTTCCGAAGGAAAGAAACCAACTCTGGGGGGTAAACGGATTAAGAAAGATAGAAATAAAGAAGGAAGATAATAATAATAATAATAATAATAATAATAATGATAATAATAACTAATAATTTCGGCGTTTCAACCATCCGAAAGTAACGGGATGGGGTCGAATGCAATGCATTTTATAAAATGCACAATTACTTTTTTCAGTGTATCTCAGTTACTTTTGGGTTAGCTGGTGCCACCTTGACTCCTTTTTTGTTTTGCCGTATTAGGTTTTGGCCTAGCATTTAACCCTTTCAGCGTGATCCAATTTTGCAAAGCTCTTTTTATCAAAGAATGTAAGATCATTATCTTTCTAATTCCTTGAGAAATTTTCGCTGTATCTCACGTTCATTTCCTGTAATGGAGTTGAAGGTTTATAGTATAATTAAATAAAATCTTTCTAATTAGAAAGGTGACAACTCTTAAAAAACGATTTTTCGAAATTTGTAAGTTGCGTTTTATTTTCTGTACCGTTGTGCAAAATCTGTACTTCATTCAAAAATCCTCATCGGACTGCATCAGGTAACTCAGTACCTCCTCACATTGCTTACTAGTGGACGCCATTGCTTGTTTACATTCGTCATACAGTCAAGAAATGGTGCTTCAGCTTTCTAGTTGGACATATCACAGCTACAAAATTGTCTGATTTGCAGCTATCTGTTAAGTTTGTAGCCCGGAGGCTGGTTGAATCCTCAAAAAGTAACGCTGTGGGCAATGCAGTTGTAGGGAAACGCAGAAACTGATGGCGGTGCGAAAATGTAGTCTGCTAGGCATGATGATGTATGAGGTAGTTTGCCATTGCTTTCTCCACTGGGAAAGTGCTATTTCAGTGCGTCCCCTATTTCACCTAAGAGTAGCACATTTCATAACATCTAGATTTTGTAGTCGTGCTCTGAATATCATTGCTCAGCACCACCCATACCTCAGCAGATTCCATTATCACAGCCAAAACTGAAACTGAAACTTAGTTGGAAGAGGCATTTTGTTCTTAGTCTTTGCTAAGTGACAGATGCAAACATACTGCATCCATTAAGAAACAGCAACAGGCAGTGTTTCAAAGCAAGATATCAATATTAAGGTGACATATGATAGGGTTATATCGTTCTATTGGTTATATAGGTTATATCTTTTTTTCAGATACCAAATGATTTTCAGATGAAAATTACTACCCGGGTATCGATCGGGATTCGAAACTTGATCACATGGGTGGAGAAACAGTAGCTTAAACACTGAGCTAAGCACACATATCCTTGTTGTTAAGTTTTGTATATCACTAATCTCGAAGATCAATTGTTCTAATTTGTAGTTCATTTAGAAAATAGGAATATATAATTTGATAAATTTATATTTAAATGCAAAATGAACAAAAGAGGTAGAGAAATTATGAGGAAGGTTCACATTATCACAGTACCTAGGTACAGTATGAATTCCTGTGTTATCATTTGTACACTGTGGAATTATTGTGCTGTAGTCTAGTAATATCTTCTGGGGTAATACTCTTCATGGCAGATAGGAGTAAGTAATGCGAACGTGGAGCGTGGATTTAAATCTGTGAGTACAGGACATCGGTCCAATCTGATGGCGGAAGCCATGCCGTGGCAGGGTAATTATGTGGCGACAATGCGCGGGAAATTGGCGGGCTTGTCCATTATGGCGCAGTGGAGACAACGAACAATGGACTTCACTCAGATAGCATCGCGTTAGAAGGATGTTTTCAAAACTATATGCAGAGAGGGGTTGTCTCGTGATCAGCTATAGCGGGGACGTTCCAGTTTCTTCATATCTTCTTCATTCTTGAAAACTTCATTGAATGTATTTCAGTTTTGACGAATAATGAATTCCACAAAATACTCTTCATTTCATACTCCTCTTCAGTCGTCCTATATGTGCAGCTATATTTTAACTAGCAAATGCACCCGTGCTTCGCTACGGTATTCTACACTGTATACGGATATCGAAGTAAATTACTTTACATGCAGCGAATAAGGTTTTTTAAATTGCATGTCTCTTAGCTTTTACCGAGAATCAACATCGACAGGTCTCCATATGTTATTTTCAATGTAAATTGTGAATTCCGGAGTTGTGATGATAACGGCAGGCTAAGTTGCCTACTGCCATTCACAATCGAGTTGAGAAGTTAACATTATAATGGCACGCCCCACTGCCTACTCCGCGGTCACAATCGATTTGGGGAATTTTCGTTACAATGGCAGACCTCCTTTCCTACATTCAGACAGATAACAATTCAGGAGTTTTCATTATAATGGCAGGAAACTTCCCTGCTGCCAGTAAAAATTGAGTTGTGCTGTTATTATAATGACAGGCTCATTCTCCTACTGTCAGCCAGCGTACTGCCAGTCATACCAAGTTGCTGAGTTTCAATTACAATAACGGGCCACTATGTCGAATGCCAGTCACATTTTAAATGGGCACATTTGTTTTTAATGGCGGGCACCCTAGCCTACAGCCAAGCACAATCGGGTAGGAGAGTTCTGAACAAAATTAAATGCTCCCTTGCCTTCTGCAAGTAAAATCGGGAGGGAAATTATTCACTACAATGGTAGGACCTCCTAACTAATGCCAGTTACATAGGAGTAGAAGGACCCCATTCCTGCTGTCAGTCAAAGTCGATGTGAGGAGTACTGATTTCAATAGCAGATACCCACCCTTTCTCGATCGCTACAAATCGACATCAATGAATACATATAGATCGACATACGAAAGTATATGGATGCTTACAATACTACAGACCTTCATTTACAGATTAACTGCTGCTAAACGGTACGTCATATCCACAAACGCATTGTACCATAAGACGCCGTATTTAGCGGTGTAAATGGCTGGTCCTATGATATTTTCTCATATCTCATGTATTCATGAGTCAGATTGAGTTAGAAACGTTGAATAGAATGAAATTTAGGTTAGATTGTCTCCCAGTGCATTACTTTCCGGATAATTATGTGACAGCTACAAACATAGCATTTGGCTCACACATGACTACTGGGAGGGCGAATGTTCGTGTAGAATTTGATTATTCTTTCTTATAAGTGATTCAAGGTATGAATGATGCGTGTAAAAGTGCAAAATTTACTTACAGTCGAGAAATAGGCCCAAAAATAACGTATATGGGATAGAGATACGACAAAGAGTCATAGAACCAAATTGTAGATCACTCCATATTGAACGGAGATTGTGCCATTCGTTTTGTGATAGGACTTGCCGTTTAGGCACGAAGTACCCCGAAATAAAGGTCTGCACCGTCATTAAAATTGGCTACATATTTCGATATTCTTCGGGGGTAAAAAAGAAAAATTTATAGGTCTTGGAAATTTTCCGGTGGTTACAGGCTAAAACGTATAATTTTGCCAAATTTCAATTTTCTAGCTCGTCGAAGATTGTGCCACAATCTTGATATAGGGGAGGGGTGTAAAAATGAGGAATTTCAGGAAAGTAAATCTAAAAAGTATGCAGATGATCATTATTACCCCTTAAACGGACAACTGTACGAAACTTTCGCAAAGATAGTCGAAGTACAGAAACACGGTCGTTACGATTTTATTTATATAGATAAGTAATCTGCTCCACGTACAACGCTTTTTGGGCTATTTCTTCTGGGCATAGTCTGAAAAACCGACCGTTCATGATATCTCCCTTATTAATCCTCCTGTCGAAAATATGTACATGAGAACATTTTTTGGATTTCCGTCAAGGTTGGTCCATTTTCACTCACGTTGGTCTTGTATATATTGTGGGAGAGTAAAATCAATGTATCGGTTCCCTATAAACCCCCAGTGTGCTCCGGGATTTGAAATGGTATGGGCCCTAAAACCTACAGTACCTTACGTGGATGCTAAATACAACGTTTTGTTGAAATATGTTCAGTGGTTTCCAAGTTATAAGAAATACGCTTTACACGCACCCACTTTTGAGTTATGTCCGTTGGGACTTATGCTGAAAAACCGTCCGTTAATGATATCTCCCTTATAAATCCTCCTATCGAAATTATGCACATGAGAAAATGTTTTAGATCCATCTCCATTAAGGATGGTTGGTTCCATTCATGTTGGATGTGCATATTTTGTGGGAGTGCAATATCATTGTTTCGGTTTCGAATAAACCCCAGTAAATTAGGTATTCAGAAATAATATTGGCCCTAAAACCTACCCAAGGACAGGCGGATTCCCAATATGAAGTTTGGTAGAAATATATACACTAGTATTCAAGTTATAAGAACTCAGAAAAACAAACAGACAGACACCAAAGCTAATATGCAGATGGTCATTATTGCACCTGAAACAGGTAACTGTATGGAAACTTCGCCAAAGACACACGGTCGTTACGATTTTATTAATATAGATTTCCAGTCCGATTGCCTTTAACCTACAGTTCATATATCACATTTCTTAATTCATTCACGATGCATTTTTTTGGTCTGCACGACAGTCTAAATCTGACTGCTATTTTTCAGCTCCTTCCTCTGTTTTAGGTAAAGTAGGGTCTTCTCTAAAGTTAAGCCTTTTGTAAAGGCATAATTTTGAATTAGGGGTCTTGCAACTTGAACCTCTGGTGAGCTTCCCTACAGTAATGTTGACAATGAGATGTTTGGAAGGGGTCATTCATGATTATCTATGATATAAAGTCGCTTCCCGTTAGGTGAAATGTTGTACGTAGGCAAATCCGACAAAAGTCTAGAGAGAGTAATCCGTTCCTGTGTCTCTGAGGTAGTAGGTCGTCTGACGGTAAGTCGCGTGGATACCTGTTCAGAGGTGCGAGGCATAGGCATAGCTGCCGCGCATGCGCCTATCTTAAGTCTCAAGGTCTGACAATAAATATCTGTTCCGTCCGTGAAGACTCTTGTGAATTGAGGTCCTGTCGAGAAGTTTCAAAGTGGTAAGGCAATTGTGCCTTAGTTACACATTTACTGAATATACTGCACAATGAACAGTTTGATAATGAACGTGCATTGATTCATTGTGTGACACGACTGATGTTTGTAGTATATGTTACTTGTGTCGTACCTACAAGCTCCGCGATTTCTTGACAGGCGCACATAATACACGAGACCCTCATTGGGAATTTTAGTACGTGGAGTTGCATTGTACAATCGTCGAATAAGCCTCACCCTCATCAAGCCACTATTCAAATTACACGCAAAATTGAGCCGCAGCATATTTACAGTGGGTAATTCTATATGTCATGCTCTCCTTCATAAATAACGTTTGAGAGCTTGAAACGGGATGCGTTATGTCTCAAGAACATAAAACACAAATGTGTAAAATTCTACTCTGAGCCATCGCAGAAGTAGCTTTATTTTCAACTCCAGGTGAATTCCGGTGTGACATTCACCAGCTATGCTCTACATACCCATAACCCCAAATAATGACTAATAAACACAGCCGTAGGCCTGTATGTACCAGTGTCACACATGTTATCAGGGGGTGATTATTGCTTGAAGTGGAAGTACAACTAGATAACCATCCCCATTTAACACTAATCGCAGGAGGAAAAGGAAGAGGTCTGACCTCTGAAGAAATTTGCAAATTAACGAGAACTATGAAGGACGTAAGAATGAAATGCTTCCTTGACGCCACAAATCCAGTACTGACTGGGCTTCTGAACTCAAGTAAGCGAGTTCGATCCCGGCTCAGTCCGGTGGTATTGAAGGTGCTCAAATACGTCAGCACTTGTGTCAGTAAATTTACCGGCACCTAATAAACAACTCCTGTGGGACAATATTCCATTACTTCACAACTACAAACAATAAAAGTAGTTAGGGGGACGTTAGACCAATAATATATTATTATAATGACCCTAGAGCGAGCAAGTGGAAACAATGCCAGACTCAGTTAGGAGTTATGTGGTAGCAGTCCCTCACTCTCAAACTGAGATATTTTTATTCTTTTTGCTAGTTGCTTTACGTCGCACCGACACAGACAATGGGATAGGGAAAGGCTAGGACTGGGAAGGAAGCGGCCGTGGCCTTAATTAAGGTACAGCCCCAGCATTTGCCTGGTGTGAAAATGGGAAACCACTTAAAATCACTTTCAGGGCTGCCGACAGTGAGGTTCGAACCCACTATCTCCCGGATGCAAGCTCACAGCTGCGCGCACCTAACCGCACGGCGAACTCGCCCGGTAACTGAGAGATTTTGGACAGTCATCCCATTTAGTCACCTTTTACAATAAGCCCAAAGACCATGGATGAATTCTATGCCACCATGCACAGGCGTACCACTGGTTAATCAGATTGTTTTCGTACTCCCCAAGCTTACGAAATTATTCAACGTGATGTTCAAAGGTCTTTCCATGAAGTAGGGACATATTTTTCGTCTTTGACGCCCTTTCTTTCATTCATTCTTTCCTTCTTTCTAATTCCTTCATTCTCGCTTTCTTCCTCCATTCAGATATCTCTGTCATGTCAATGAAATTTGCATCCTCATCCAATAACTATAGCTGCTGAACTTACCTCATTTATTAAATGTAGGAAATTTAACTCATTTATAGGCCACCAAAGTGATGTCTGTCGGGAAAAAACATAAGAGGATTCAATATCAGGTAGGAAATGCAAGACTGGAGCAAGTGGAACATTTCAAGTACACAGGATGCGTATTCTTTCAGGATTGTTCTATAGTAAGTGAGCCGAGCTGAGTGGCTCAGACGGTTGAGGTTCTGGCTTTCTTGGCAGGTTCGATCCTGGCTAAGTCCGGTGGTATTTGAAGGTGCTCAAGTACGTCAGCCTCGTGCTGGTAGATTTAATGGCACGTAAAAGAACTCCTGAGGGACTAAATTCCGGCACCTAAGGGTCTCTGAAAACCGTAAAAGTAGTTAGTGGGACGTAAAACAAATAACATTATTATTATTATTATTATTATAGGAAGTGGAATCAATTCAAGGTATACTAAAGCTAATGCAGTGAACTCATAGTTTCTGTAAGAAATAAATCGGCTCCTGGACGAAAACTAGATTTACATAGAATTGTTTCCAGAACAACTTTGGTGTATGGGAGTGACAGTCGGGTGGGCTGAGGATAGTTTATTCGTAAGTGGAAAATAAGACAGGAAGGTAGCTGGCAGAAAAATGTGTGGAATGATGACAGCAGATTACTCGGAATGAGGACAGAAAGGGTGTTATGGAATGAACTCGATCTATGAATCTGAGCGTATAAACTGTCTTCGGTGGTGGATTCATGTGTAGTGAATGGAGAAGTAAAGGGTTACCTAGAAGAATATTAATAATAATAATGTTATTTGTTTTACGTCCCACTAACTACTTTTACGGTCTTCGGAGACGCCGAGGTGCCGGAATTTAGTCCCGCAGGAATTCTTTTACGTGCCAGTAAATCTACCGACACGAGGCTGTCGTATTTGAGCACCTTCAAATACCACCGGACTGAGCCGGGATCGAACCTGCCAAGTTGGGGTTAGAAGGCCAGCGCCTTAACCGTCTGAGCCACTCAGCCTGGCAGAAGAATATTGTACTCGGCCAAGGACGGTCATAGTAGCAGAGAGAGACCAGACTAAACTTAACTTTCAATGATCGAAAAGTAAGAGATGTGCAGCTAAGCCATACCACTAATCTATTTGTAAAAATAGAGCAATCGAGCGAGTTGACCATGCGGTTAGGGTCGCGCAGCTTTGATCTTACATTCGGGAGATAGTGGGTTCGAACCCAGATGCCCTATAGATTGTTTTCCGTGATTAATTAACCATTTTATTACCAGGCAAATGCTGGGGCTGTACCGTAATTAAAGCCACGACCACTTCCTTTCCACTCCTGATCAATCGACGCCATAAGACTTAACTGTATCGCTGCGATGTAAAGCAAATTGTTAAAAAGAACGTAGAGGATAGTGGAGACGCTTCGTTTATTTACAGAGGCCTTTGGTTTTAATGTTTCTTATACAGTTCATGGTACAAAATCCTACCTCTCCTTGTTCTGAGGTCTGCGTATTAATCTAGTCGTACTTTAACCACCAGATTCTTGCAGCGACCCACTTCACTCAGTGATACCATACACAGACGATGTTTCATGAATGCCAAAGAATATCGCGAGGTTAGAAATCAATTTTCGCATCACAAATATACACTTCCTTGCATGCAAGATGTTTCTATCACTCTATCAAAGGCTTCAGAAATTGAACGGAATATGGTAGAAGTGAGCAGGGGCACACGACAGGTGACGACTGCCTGCCTTCTATAACGAGATACGAGCCTGACAGCTACACCGAGCTCTTATTGCTTTTTGAACGACACATGCACTATTGATGTGTGCTGCTCCTCTTAACTTTTGGTATCCGTTTTTATATTGTTAAACATAGGTATGAGCCACGCTCGGTTCTTTATAAATCCAATAGATTCGCCGAGGGTAATGTCAAAAGTTTACATTAGAGTAGAATGAGCGAACTTCTCTGTAACAGGGACTTTAAGATCAATTTCCGTCTCTGTTTCGGTGTTATTAGGCTATTTTCTGTCTTTGTTTATGGTTTCGAGACCTGGACCCTAAAAAAGAACACCCCAAAAACCTTTGATCCTTTGATATGTGGTGTGCTACCGACTCCTGTTCAGAATATTCTGGATTGTCAGAATGCATAACTGTTGTATACAAGCATCACGATCCATCACAAGCATCACAAAGCACAACATAAAAGTTTATTAGTTTGTAAATATTCACACAGTATGTACAAAAATGAACGAAATTAGACTTGCTGCTTGAAGTGCTTGGATTTTTATACATACAATGATATCTATCTTGATGAGATAGGATGTCCGAAGGAAAGAATGTTCGTGATAGCTAATGACTATCTGTAGTTTGGAGAATCATAAAGGGAACTTAGAGTAAGGTTCGTGGTAGCAGAATGCTAGGCAGAAGCTTGAGAACTTGAAGGGAACTCGGAGCGAAGTTCATGAGTAGCAGAATGCTAGGCAGGACGTATGTTGGTGATACGGGAGGCAGGATAACTTGAGGTGAAGATGTCCTGAGGTGAGACCTCCCGATCAGAATTAGTCCACCTGTTTAGTACACGTTTTTAAGAGGGTATCTCCGTGTCTGATATACGGTGTAGTCTGATCGCTGGACACTGCTGAGTGCCTGGAGTGGAGAAGACGTCGCCCAATTTATACACACTGGCTGACGTCACACAACAACGTCAGCGCGCTGCTGTCCACACCTCGTGGTATCCAGAAGAGTCGATGCATGTGCGGGTTGCGGAGCTTCCATGCGGCGGAGGACACACACAATAGTAACGCTGAAGCACTCCAACTCCTGAACACACAGCTAAAGATCATGCACAACATCAAATAGAAGAAACATGAATACTTCAGCCGTATCATTCGAAATGATACACAGAGACTCCTTCAGCTTATCTTACAAGGTAAAATTGAAGGAAGGAGAAGTAGGGAAATAAGGAGAATATCTTGGCTACAGAGTCTACGAAAATGGTATGATCTCAATACCCCCACTCTTCTTTTCCGATTTGGTGAGAACAAGAACCAGTTCGCCCTGATGACAGCCGACGTCCAATAAGGATATGGAATAAGAAGTGCTATTTTTTATGGTCATGGCGTTTTCAAGGAGATTTATACTCTAATGTGCAGATATACTATGTTAAACGAAAACTAAGGAAAGGAATGTAAAGACGAAGGACGTTTTCAGCAGGAAGTGAAAATTACTATGCGGAAATGCAAATTTTAATTTTTATCAACAAGTCAACTACGTCGTACGTGTTCCAAGCTTCATATGGCACAGGTAGAGCAGACTTTCACCATTGGAACGATACAAAGAAGCAATGACATAGCGATGCGATTGCAAACTCCCCTGCTTCGAGGCAAGTCAAAACAACACAGCTTATTCACTGCCTCGTCATTTATTCCAGCGTCGAGTATGTGGATGTGTTACTCATCTATGGAGAAGCTAGACAGAATGCCTACCAGGCACAACGCCTGCATCAAGAACGCTATCCGGATGGACGGCATCAGACAGGCACGACATTTTGAAATGTGGAAAACACGTCTGTGGGCTATTGTGTCCCTTGGATAGACATGAATTGTTCGAAACCATCCCGTGACGTCTGATCACAGTGAAAAGTTTGTGTTGGACGCTATCCAGCATAACCCTCGCACTCTCAGACCGGCCATTGCACAGTAGACGAACATCAGCCGGACGTCTGTTATACTGATATTGCACACCCAGCAGTTTCACCGGTATCATCTGCACTTATACCAGGAGCTCCATAGTCATGTTTTTGAAGCCCGAGTGGCGTTCTGTCAATGGACTCTGTAGCATGTAGACAGTGATGCTATCTTTTCAGCGGCCATCCTATTTACGGAAGAAGCGTGGTTCCACAATAATTCAACCGTAAATCCCCATAACATGCACTACTGGAGTACGGATAATCACACTGGGAACGACAGGCAGTTTTTCAGGCACGTATGGTGTGGCATCGTGGGTGATCACCTCTTGGTCCCCATTTGTCTGAGGGCAATCTGGAAGAAGAACGCTATCTGCGGTTTGTCCAAAATGAACTTCTACCGTTGTTGGAACATGTGCCGCTCCTCCACCGCTGGGGGATGTGGTCTCAACATGACGGAGCTCCTCTGCAAGCGGCGATGGTCGTCCGAAACTATCTCCATGCGACGTATCCTGGCAAATGGATAGGGAGGAGAGGACCTGTCTCCTGGCCCACCAGATCGCCCGATATTACACATCTGAATTTTTCCTGTGGGGCCATGTACAACAACTGATATATGCACAGCCGCCGGTCAGTCCTGATCACCTTAGACAGCTCATCACTGAGGCAAGCTGATCTGTTACGCTGGACATGTTGCAATGTGCCAAACTCTCGCGTGCAGCTTTATATCGACCACGGAGGTCGTCAATTCGAGCGGGTGCTGCGTGAAACGATCTAGGTAACTAAAATCCTGTCACATGCTTCCTAGCCTCTTCCAACCAAGCTCCATACCCTATGCCACAATATAAATAACCCTTTTAAGGGCCGAATAAACAAATCAGTCTGTGTAATCTATTATACAACCTTGCCACGTCCCGGGCGGGCGTAGAGCAAACCACTCTACCCCATGAAGCGTCGAGATTACGGATAGTGGAAGCCTTTACCTTCCACCCCTCCAAAGGCCTTCATGGCCTGAACTGAGATGACTTTGATTTGCTTTTGCTTGCCGTATCCCAGGAAACTGGCGGTAAAATAATTCGAACCTTGTCCACGATCACATCTCCGACCGCACCCTGCCAAGTGAACTATTGTAAGGCTTTATATGCAGCGGTTCTGTGCTCGTTTTACGTGTTTATTTGGGGTACGCATAACGGATTAACAGTAGTCCAGTCTCTCAAAGGCATAATTTTTTTACAACACACAAAGATATACCTGACAATCTTCAAATAAAGTATTTACAGTCATGTAGTCCTGGTTTGGGCTTATCTTCTGCTCAACAGTCTTTCATTTTCTATTCCAGAAACATGAACAGGGGCAATGGCTGCCCATACTAAATGGTCTTAATGTAAAAAGAAATGGTTTAACATGATTGGCCATGAACAAACGGCTAGGAGGCGAAACACTTCCACTCCTTCTAGAATATTTTAAAACCCTAAGTGGGCTTATGGCCCAAAGGCACAGAGGCTGCGCCGATTCTAAGCCGGGGTGACTAAATGAGAAACATTCAATTCCAAAAGAATGTTAAGAATTTTAGGTGATTAGAAACTTTAGACACCCAATACCAAGTTGAAAGGGAATTTACAGAGGGTAATCATTCTTTGTTCCTTTACATTACATATTTCGTAAAAGAGAATAGAACAGAGTCCTCTGACCGGCCGAAAAGTCTACATTTAAAACCACCAGGTTTAGAAATTCACATAAAAGAGGTTTCAAACATTCCCCTCAAGCTATCTGCCGGAGCTATCATATTTTAAGAAATCTCTACCACTACCTTGAGTCGCTGGGCCTTCCGAACGCCGAACGCGCCCCTGCCCCCGGAGGACATGCCGCACTTATTAAAGTGGAGCGATGAAGATTACAATAGGCCCTAAAGCGCCCATATTTTATATTATTTCGAGGGGAAGTTTCCCTAACTCTCTACAGATTGGCTGGATTCCTCTACATACCCCCAATATTAATTGACTTGCGAAAATATTTACAAATTTCTGATTGGTCGATTGATATTGGAGAAGGAACTAACATAAATGTTGAAAACTTTGATACATTAACAAAACAATCTTCAAAAATTAAGGCTAACCCATAAAAAAAAAAGCAGTTTTCCCTTACGAATTAATTATCGTTGATCCCGCCAGAGGGGGCACTTAGACCGGTGGTATAGACATCTCACCGTTGAAAACCAGACTATCTAGTATTACATCAGTTCAAGGTAGATTACATAGATGGCCTTATAGTTTAATTGGCCGGAGAACGTTTACCCACGGTATAATAATAATAATAATAATAATAATAATAATAATAATAATAATAATAATAATAATAATAATAATGAAAAATGAAACGGCGTATGGCTTTTAGTGCCGGGAGCGTCCGAGGACACTTTCGGCTCGCCAGGTGCAGGTCTTTCGATTTGAAGCCAGTTCGCGACCTGCGCGTCGTGATGAGGATAAAATGATGACGAAGACAAATACACTCGACCCCCGTGCCAGCGGAATTAACCAATGATGGTCAAAATTTCCGACCCTGCCGTGAATCGAACCCGGAACCCTGTGACCGAAGGCCAGCTCGCTAATCATTTAGCCATTTTGCCATAGAGCTGGACGTAATAATAATAGACTCTCTCTGTACTGTAGTGGTTAGTGTGATTAACTACCTCTTCTGGAGGCACGGGTTCGATTCCCGGCTCTGCCATGAAATTCGTAAAGTGGCACGAGGGCTGGAATTGGGTCCACACAGCCTCGTTAAATCAACTGGGTAGAGGGGGTTAGACTCCTACCTCAACAATCATTGAAGTGGTTTTCCGCGGTTTCCCACTTTTTCCAGTGAAATGGTGTTAAGGTCACGGCCGCTTCTTTTCCTTTCCTTTCTTTTCCCTTTCCTATCCCTTCCAGTACTCCCATCCCCCACGAGGCCCATGTTCTGTATAGCAGGTGAGGCTGCCTGGGCAAGGTACCGGTCCTCCTTTCCAGTTGTATCCACAACCAAATGTCTCACGTTCCAGGACACTGCTCTTGAGGCTGAGTGAAGGGAAAAACCCAACCCCGGAGGGTAAATGGATTCAATTAAAAATCCATACATTATGGACTGTTATATCTTTCAGCGTCGAGTCTCCAAACCCGTGTGAACTAAATAAGCACCTTCTCAATCTTCTGTTCACAACTACGTAGTTTTGAGCCGCTAAATAATTAAAAAATCAATCCATCAATCGACTAGATCTCTCTCTATTTATCTTACCCTCCATGGCCAAGCACTTTATTCCCCAAGGTAACCTAACTTCCTCCATTAGCCTCACATATCTCCACCGCTGAAACCAGCTTATGAGTAAAGCTTCATCAATCGAGTTCATTCCTTCTCCATTTTCCAAGTGCCCTCCTAAAATAATGTTTACCGGGCGAGTTTGCCGTGCGGTTATGGACGCGCAGCTGTAAGCTTGCACCCGGGAGATAGTGGGTTCGAGCCCCATTGCCGGCAGCTGTGAAGATTGTTTTACGTGGTTTCTTATTTTCACACCAGGTAAATGCTAGGGCTGCATTTTAATTAAGGCCACGGCCGCTTCCTTCCCACTTCCAGGCCTTTCCTATCCCATGGTCGCCATAAGACCTATCTGTGTCGGTGCGACGTAAAAAAAATTGTGAGATATTTTTTCCATCCATTGAACAAGCAATTTTACTCTCGCTACTTTCATGTCTGTTCTTCTAACTTATGAATAAAATATCCCGAGTCCGCCAAGACTTCACTCCCTTCAAACAATGTCGGTCAGAAGACACCGATTAAGAGATAGTTTCGCCCGGGAGCTGACTTCATTCTTACAGAATTACGCTGACCGCAACTGCAAGCTCACCACATTAGCGTTGTTGTTCCTTGTTTCAGTTTTTCTTACAGCACTAACATCCTTGAGTACGGGTGATATAAGTTACTTGTTCCAATTTTGCATTCCCTATTCATCTTAGGTCTTTCGTACTGACATCACTTTATTCTTGGAAATGTTAATATTCACATCGTACTGACTACTCTGCTTTTCAAGTTCCAAGATATTTGCTTGATGAGTTGAGAACTTATTGGTAAATCATTGCTCCGTCTGCTTCTGTGGAGGCCCGGGTTCGATTGCCGGCTCTGCCACGAAATTTGAAAAGTGGTACGAGGGCTGGAACGGGTTCCACTCAGCCTTGGGGGTTCAACTGATTAGAGGGGGCCCGAATCCCTCCTCATCCATCCTGGAAGTGGTTTTCCGTGGTTTCCCACTTCTCCTCCAGGTAAATACCGGGATGGTACCTAACTTAGGGCCACGGCCGCTTCCTTCCCTCTTCCTTGTCTATCCCTTCCAATCTTCCCATCCCCACCAACGCCCCTGTTCAGCATAGCAGGTGAGGCGGCCTGGGCGAGGTACTTGTCCTCCTCCCCAGTTGGATCCCTGACCCGATGTCTAACGCTCCAGGACACTGCCCTTGAGGCGGTAGAGGTGGGATCCCTCACTGTGTCCGAGAGAAAACCAACCCCGGACGGTAAACAGATTAAGAAAGAAAGAAAGAAAGATCGTTGCTCCTGTGTGCTCATAATAATAATAATAATAATAATAATAATAATAATAATAATAATAATAATAATAATAATAATAATAATAATAACTACAACTTTCTGCCACCTGTTCGCTTCGCTCACTACCCTCCGACAGGTGGTTCCACACTCCTACATCCCCCATCCACCCCGCACTCCAACTACCCTCATTTCGGCTGCCATTTCTGTATACCTATGCTGGAGTGATCATTACACTCAAGTTTAAACGGAATAATAATAATATTATTTCGAGTGGCTACTTCTAGCAGAGTGAAGCCCTTGTAAGGCAGACCCTCCGACGAGGGTGGGCGGCATCTGTCATGTTTAGTAGGTAACTGCATGTTATTATGAAAGAGGATAGTGTTATGTGTGCTGTGTGAGTGGCAGGGATGTTGGGGACAGCACAAACACCCAGTCCCCGAGCCAAGGGAATTAACCATTTAAGATTAAATTATCCGACCCAGCCGGGAATGGAACCCGGGCCTCTGTGATCAAAGGCCAGCACGCTAACCATTTAGCCATGGAGCCGGACTGAACGGAATACTGAC
Source organism: Anabrus simplex (assembly GCF_040414725.1). NCBI lineage: Eukaryota > Metazoa > Arthropoda > Insecta > Orthoptera > Tettigoniidae > Anabrus > Anabrus simplex. Next base: position 931,822,525 of record NC_090265.1, on the reverse strand, counting down.
CCCTATTAATCTGGATTGAGTAAGTGTCTATATGTGCTAGCGGTGAGGAGAGTATGGGTGTGAGTAACGAGGAAGCAATCAGTGCCAGATAAGCGGACTCCACGAAGAATTTATTATTATTATTATTATTATTATTATTATTATTATTATTATTATTATTATTATTATTATTATTATTATTATTATTATTATTATGTGCGTATGGACCCAATGGATCACGCAAAGCTCTAACGATTCTGTTTTCTGAGTTGCCAAACAGCTCTCATCCTTTCTCCGTGGATCCTTTTTCGTTCTTCTGTCCACTTTGCTCCAGTCTTCTTTTTCACTTCGTTCTCTGGTTGCACTTTCCATCCATTAATTTTTTTCCTATAAAGGTTTCTGTCCGCGGTGTCATTTGGGTTTATCTGGGCTTTTTCCAGATCCTTCTTCACTTCTAGTACCCATGGAATATTTTTTAGATGTTCTATGTAGGTGAGAATCTTGTGTGCCAGTCTACTTGCCGGCAATCTGTGGACGTGCCCATAGAATTTCAGACGTCTTTTGCGGATGTCTGCTGCAATGTTGGAATGCTCTTCTGTCTCTTTGCGTGACCTCAGTCTATATCCATCTTCTGTTTTTCGGGGACCGAGAATTTTCCTCAGGATTCTCCTTTCTTCTTATAAAATGTTTTCTAGGTCACCTTTTCCGTTTAGTGTAAGGGTCTCACTGGCATATAAGACTTCGGGCTTTATTATTGTATTATAGTGTCTGATCTTTGCAAGGCGGGACAAGCACTTTTTATTGTATATGTTGTGAACCCTACCGTAGGCTTTCCGAAATTTTTGTAGGCGAATTTTCTGGGCAACCTTCTCGCCTCCCGTTGGTTCAAGTATTTCTCCCAAGTACTTGAAGTGTGGTACTCGGTTGATTTGCCCATGTGTCGTGTTCAAAGTTTGGATGTCAAGTTTTGAGCAGAAGAACTTGGTCTTTTCAAAGGAAATTTGTAGGCCAACCTTTCCAGCACATTCGCTAAGGGTTTCAATTTGTTTAACGGCTGTGAATACATCATCTGTAAGTATGGCCAGGTCATCTGCAAAAGCGAGGCATGATATCTCAATACCGTCTTTGGGTCGTCCTAGTCGTATGGGGCGCCAGTATCCCATGTCTTTCAATACCTTTTCCCACTCGCGGATGACTTTGTCTAGGACGAGGTTGAAAAGAAACGGAGATAAGCCGTCACCTTGTCGGACGCCAGTTTTAATCGGGAATGGTTCAGAGATCTCCCCCATGAATTTAACTTTGGAGATAGTGTCAGTGAGTGTTGCCTTGATGAGGTTGAGGGTCTTGGAATCAAGCCCCAGTTCCTCAAGAATAACGAAGAGAGACTGTCGATCAACCGAGTCATACGCTTTCCTGAAGTCAACAAAAATGCAGATGACCGGTTTGTTCCTCAGTGCTTTGTATTTAAGTGTTGCCTTCAAGTTGAATATTTGTTCTGCACACGAGCGACCAGGGCGGAAGCCTGCTTGATATTCGCCAATACTTTGTTCAAGTTGTTCTTGCGTTCTCTTCAAAAGGCAAGCTGAAAGAATTTTGTAAGTCACTTGGAGAAGAGAAATGCCCCTGTAATTGTTTACGTCGGTCTTATCTCCCTTTTTGTGTAATGGGTGGATGAGGGCGCATTTCCAGTCCTGAGGTAATTCTTCCGATTGCCAGATATCTGTGATGATTTGAGTGAGCTCCTTGAGGGAGTTAGGTCCAAGATTTTTCAGAAGTTCCGCAATGATGCCATCTTCTCCGGAGGTCCTATTGTTTTTAAGTTTGAGGATGTGGCCGCGGATTTCTTCCTCTGTCGGTGGTGGAGATTCTGGGAAAGTGTGACTTGGGGGTTCTTGAGGGAATCTTGTGAGGGGCTCTGGACAGTTGAGGAGATCAGCGAAGTAAAGTGCTAATTCCTGACAATTATCCTGATTACTGAATGCAAGTTTTCCATCTGATCTTTTGAAAGCCAGGTTTTGAGGAGCATACCCACGGACTTGTCCTCCGAATTCCCTGTAGAAATCTCGTACATTGTAGTTACGAAAGTTGTCTTCAATCGAGTCCAGTTGTTGCTTCAAGTGTTTTCTCTTGACCTGCCTGATGATTTTGGCTACTCGTTTTCTAGTTTCATTGAAATATGTTTGGTTTTCTGGTGATTTCTTGCTGTTGTATTTCTGGAATGCTTCTTTTCGTTCCTTCAAGGCACGTTCACATTCAGAATTCCACCAAGAGTGTTTAGTATTTTTTTTCAGGGGAATTTGCTCTCGAGCTTTCTGGATGATTTTGTTGCGGAATTTCTCCCAGGTGCCTGCATGTTCCCTTTCCCACACTTCTTGCAGATTAGTATTATTACCTGGAAATGTCTTAAGAGAGATCAAAGTTCCTGAATTCTTGTCTTGCAAGAAATTCTCATTGTAGTTCCAAATATACCAATTTCAAGTGTGGACAGATTGAGCCGAGATTCGATGCCATAAGTCTAAACACTGAATATGAGCGCCAATCCAGTCATCTCCCTCAACGAGTCTCTCTGAAGAGACTATCATTTACGAACTTTGTGTATTTAACAAAACGTCCACCTCTGTGGTGTAGTGGTTAGTGTGATAAGCTGCCACCCCCGGAGGCGCGGGTTCAATTTCCGGCTCTGCCACGAAATTTGAAAAGTGGTACGAGGGCTAGAACGGGGTCCACTCAGCCTCGGGAAGTCAACTGAGTAAAGGTGGTTCGATTCCCACCTCAGCCATCGTGGAAGTGGTTTTCCGTGGTTTCCCACTTCTCCTCCAAGCAAATGCCGGGATGGTACCTAACTTAAGGCCAGGCCGATTTCTTCCCTCTTCCTTGTCTATCCTTTCCAACCTTCCCATCCCCCACAAGGTCCCTGTTCAGCATAGCAGGTGAGGCCGCCTAGGCGAGGTACTGGTCATCCTCCCCAGTTGTATCCCCCGACCCAGAGTCTGAAGCTCCAGGACACTGCCCTTGAGACGTTAGATGTGGGATCCCTCGGTGAGTCCGAGGGAAAGCCGATTCTGAAGGGTAAACAGATAAAGAAGAAGAAGAAGAAGTAGAAGTGTATTTCACAAAACTAAGCGAAGCCACCTTCATATAGTCCATGAAGGCCCTTTTAGAGTGGGAGGTATTGGGCTGCGACTATGATGATGCTTGTTGTTTAAAGGGGCCTAACATCGAAGGTCATCGGCCCGGCTGTGACTATTGGTAACCTCATAAGCAAATGGAATAGAGTGGTTAGCTCTTTGCCAATCTTCCAGGCCGTAACTTGATTCTCATTTTTAGTGTAGGCTGAATGAACCTCAGGGCCATATGCCGTTTTAGAAGTAGAAATCTCCCTTCGACTTCCATACGGGGATTCGATCCCACGTTCTTCCGCGTGAACCGAACAGTCCTTTATCGCCTCGGCTAGACATGCCCTACATGACGTATCCACGTGCTGCAATATTGATATAACAATACCTTTCAGTCTTGTCGTCTATATTCCCACTGAAATTCTCTGAACTGCAAACTCAATTCCTATACAACAAGTTCGTATCCTTACTGAATATTGCTAAATCCTGAATAAAGAGATGTGTTATATTGTAAGGATATAGTGTTTTGCGTTGTTGTCAATGTCTACTCCACCGTATGTTGAACACATTGGTGTATGGTGACAGCTTAAGGAACATTTTGTGAGTAATTCGTCTAAGCTGGGAGTAGGTGGCGGGCGGGTTGTGGGCCAAGTGAAGTGTGAATGTTGCGGGCTGCAGAGCCTCAGGAGCCGCTGTAAGCCTGGCCGTGCCCCATCACGAGAAGAAGATTTTCTTTCCTTAAACCTTTCATTCCTTCGCACTCCCCACACGTCTTATCTGCCCAGTGCACTCCCCCATGAGGGATTTGGGTGGCGGGTGAACATTCCCCATCCTCTTGTTACAACCAACTTCCCCCTCACACTTCAGACGAAATGGAATACCGTCTACACTTCACTACAGTCTAACAACTTTAAGATTCTTCATGCATTTACTTACAGATAAAGTAAATAAATATAAGCAAAAAAGTAATGGAATTGAATATATCATAAATGGGGCGAAATTTTGGGAGATAATGAAAAAGTATGGCTACCCAAAACATCAGATTGAATTAAAGACATGTACAAAGGGACGAACATTCTTTGTATCAGAGACACAAATTAACTGATCAATCAAGGAATTCGTCAAGGTTGCAGCCTTCCTAATCACAGTTTAGTAATTAGCAGAAGGAAGGGAATAGTACAACACTGAATAAAAACATATACAATAATAGATACATAAATACCAAACTTTTGTCGACGATTAATTTATGTTTCAAGACAGTGAAGGTGAACTCCACACTCCATGTGTAAAATAAAATCTGCAACTGTTAATGAGGAAGAATAAAGCTACAGCAAGATAGGAGAAGTATCCTCTCAGAGCAAAGATAATAATTGACCGTCAGCCAATAGAACAAGTCTCTACCATTGCCTACCATGGTTGCTAATTATCCGCTAATGAAGTTGACGAGGTGAACAAACACCCAATTAGACGAGCAGTAACAAAATAAGGTAAGAAACTCATCTCGAATTTAATGCAACTAGCATGCCCTTCCTGTTGAAAGAAGGGACATTGGTCGAACAAATGAAATGTTCGTTTGAATACTTATACCGGAACAAACTTAATAGCCTCTCCATGAAGGGAAAGTGAGTAATATTGAAACTGAATATTCTTCTTCTACTTTATCTGTTTACTTTCCAGGGTCGGTTTTCCCTCGGACTCGGTGAGGGATTCCACCTCTACTGCCTCAAGAGCAGTGTCCTGGAGCTTCAGACACTGGGTCGGGGATACACCTGGGGAGGATGGCCAGTACCTCGCCCAGGCGGCCTCAACTGCTATACTGAACAGGGGCCTTGTGGGGGATGGGAAGACTGGAAGGTATAGACAATGAAGAGGGAAGGATGCGGCCGTGGCCTTAAGTTTGGTACCATCCCAGCATTTGCCTGGAGGAGAAGTGGGAAACCACGGGAAACCACTTCCAGAATGGCTGAGGTGGGAATCGAATCTACCTATACTCAGTTGACCTCCCGAGGCTGAGTGGATCCCGTTCTATCCCTCGTACCAGTTTTCAAATTTCGTGGCAGAGCCTGGAATCGAACCCGGGCCTCCGGACGTGGCAGCTAATCACACTACCCACTGCACTACAGAGGCGAACACTGAATATTCAACGTTAAATAATCGAAATATTACTACACAATCAATGCTAAAAGGAAGAAGAAATTGTTGTGAAAAAGTGTTATGTAAATTGAAATAGTGTAACATACAGACATTCACATATTATGGAGTCTTAATCCTAATTTACTGGGGTCAGCAAATAATGTGGACTTGGCCCAGTTTTACGGCTGGATGCTCTTCCAGACGCGAACCCTATGAGGTGGGATGTGTTCGCAATTGCGTATTTCCATGGTGGTTGATAGTGCGATATGTTGTGTGAGACGAAGAGAAGTGTACTGAGAGGAGCACAAACATCCAGTTCCGAAACAGAGGGGTTAAATATACGCAGTTAAAATCTTTGGCCTGGTTGGGAATCGAACCCGGGGCTATCTCCAAACCGAAGACCAGTATGGTGACCTTTCAGCCATGGAGCTGGACTTACGCCTTAATATATTATATGATAAAAAAATATTATGTGTTAAAAAGGGAAATATAACGGTAGAAAACAAAATGTCCCACAAAGTAATTCAAAAGTTTTCTGATTGAACTGTTATTATATTGCTTCTCACCTTTACTAGTTTAAAATTACTCCATTTTAGATGTGCTTGTATTGTGATTTCTGTACTTTTATACTATTCGACACAGGAGGCCCTTGTTTCCACTAATTTGTGCATTAAACATAATTAATTCTTACGTCGTAGCATTGTCTCAACTAACAGATGTGGCTGCCTAAAGCTCGGTATTTTGTTTGTATTTATGTTTTGTTCGCATGAGTTTTCAAATTGAATTATTTTGTTCTCAATCTGTAGCGTTTGCCATTTTCAATGAAATGTGCCTCTATTTTTTTCTTGCTATTTAATTTACGTCACACCGACACAGACAGATCTTATGGCGACGATGGGATAGGAAAGGCCTAGGAAAAGGAAGGAAGCGGCCGTGGCCTTAATTAAGGTACAGCCCCAGCATTTGCGTGGGGGTGAAAAAGGGGAAACCACGGAAAACCATCTTCAGGGATGCCGGCAGTAGGGTTCGAACCCACTATCTCCCGATTATTGGATACTGGCCGCACTTAAGCGACTGCAGCTATCGACCTCGGTGAAATGTGTCTCTTTGTATCACACATACATACATACATACATACATACATACATACATACATACATACATACATACATACATACATATCTTGATAATACCCTGTCTATCATGTCTTCCAGATTTCAGTCTGTAAGCCACTGATAATAAACTAATATCCTCTGAAATCCTCTATTTGTATCTAATACTGAGGCTTGGTCTAATTCTGCAACTAGTACCGTGATGCCAAAGGAAGGAGAGAAAGGAAGCCGTTACCGGAAGAGAAGCTAGTTCAAACGAAACATTACTGTGTACGTTATATTAGTGAACTTAAATGTTGGAAAACTTTAAGAGAAAGAAATATTCCTTTCACTAGCTTGGCTAAATTCAAATTATTATGTCCGGCTCCATGGCTAAATGGTTAGTGTGCTGGCCTTTGGTCACAAGAGTCCCGGGTTCGATTCCCGGCATGTTCGTGAACTTTAAACATAATTGGTTAATTTCTATGGCACAAGGGCTGAGTGTATTTGTCGTCTTCATCATCATCATTTCATCCTCATCACGACGCGCAGGTCGCCTACGGGAGTCAAATAAAAAGACCTGCATTTGGCGAGCCAAGCTTGTCCTCGGACACTCCCGGCAATAAAAACCATACGCCATTTCATATCAAATTATTATTACTCAACAACTCCAAATGTTATTTAAATTCAAATGTAAGTCGTAACTCAAATATTTAACTCAAATTCTGATAAACAATAACAGGGCAAAGGGTTATTTGGATATTCGGACTGATGTTTGTTGCACTTGGTGAGATTATACCGTGTGGTACAGCTGCCCCTATTCGCTCCGTTTTATGCAACCCGAAGAATATATCCTAACCTAAAAATATTGCCCTTGGCTACTCACAACATTACCTGGTCTTACAACGCTTTCTATAATTCGTTTATTCGTGTCGATCAAATCAGTATTAATGATAAAATACCGCATGATGCTAAAGAATCGTGATAATTTTGTTTCACAGGAATGTCGCGTACAGAGAATAGGATGGCTGAGTGACTAGAAGTAGTATTGGCATAACAGCAGCAAACGACAACACGTGATAGCCGAGCGTGGTAAACGTTAGAGGAACAATCCGGTGCTCGTTAGTCAGAGGTTTGTGTCCGACGTACAGCGAATATTTTTAATTCGTTGTTAATGTTCGTGCGAGACGCATTGTTTAAAACATATCTAAATCATGATCAGAATACATATATACATACATACATACGCCATGTAACGCTTAAAAGAGCTATTTGCATTAAAGTAAGGTATTGCTGACAGAGATGCAATAGGCTTGTGTATGACCATTTTATTAATGAAGCAAATGTTCAAAATGATCACCAGCTTATGTGCAATATGCTGACGAATGATCAAGCGTTGAAACGTTGACTTAAGTTAAGCCTGGACAGTAGGCCAGCGTAACGTCATGTGAGGTTAAGAGCGCGCTCTTAGCTAGGAGCCCGCACCGCGCTGTGACGTCACTCACCGGTTCAAGCCTCGTCCAGGAGGCCACCGGCACCGCGTGCCACCGAACCCCTGAAAAATAACTATTAGCAGGTGTTCGCAATTTGGTGCAAATATTATGACGTGCTGTGTTATATGCTGTACGAGTCGAACGTTCGCAATTGCTTGGTTGAATGGGTGTGCCATAATGATCACAATAAGTGCAGTGCGCTTCATTCGTTGTAGAACAGCCCCGAAGGGCCTCGACCTACCAAGGGGCCGCTTCTTAGCCTGAAGGCTTGCAGTTTATGAGGTGTCGTGCGGTTCGCACTACGAATCCTCTCGGCCATTATTCTCGGCTTTCTGGACCGGGAGTGCGTTGCAGCCGTTTGCTATATGAAAGTCGCATGTTGTTATTCCTTTCCTACATATGATTTCTTAAGGTTAAAAACGTCTTTCGGGACTTAAGGAAGTTAAGCTTTAATTACGAATACCTTTACAAGTACAATATAAAAATTTCGTAACTAGATTCGAATTCCGGATTCCTAAAAAACGATCATATGCTGGCTGTGATTAGTATCATGTACCCACTCCAAGCGACAAACAGCAAATCTCGTAACTTTGTACCAATGGAGTAATCTAGCCTACCGGTATCGCTTCGAAATCGTTGTATTTTACATGTTCTGAGCTCAAATGTGCAGACAGGTTGACCTTGTTGTAAACACCACAGTGTGCTAAAGAATTATGCCTGTCTTAAGCCCAGATAGTCGAAAACATTCCCTACGGGTAGCGATGTACTTATTACTTGGTTGAATGTTTCAGGTGATATTCACAGTGACATTCATAGTCGGTGCTAACGTGGCGATATTTTTATATTTATTTATTATAACGTGCTTAGAAGAATATCTGAGAGTTCGGAAAAGTCAAGTCTTCGTAGAGGATGCCTGAGCGAGTACGAAATGAAAATGAAAGAAAGGCATGACTCAAGAAGGGTTTGAACTCTCTCTGCTCGAAGTAGCATCTCCAGTTACGTGTACCATGCATAATTCCACGCAGCTATTTCCAGCTCGGAAGTTAACGGCTTATAAGTTTGTATTCACTCGGAGAGCGAAAGTCCTCGCTTCGAAAATTTACTGATGTCTGCCTCTGTGGTGTAGTGGTTAGCGTGATTAGCTGCCACCCCCGGAGGCATGAGGTCGATTCCCGGCTCTGCTACGAAATTTTAAAAGTGGTACGAAGGCTGCAGCGGGGTGCACTCAGCCTCGGGAGAACAACTGAGTAGAAGAGGGTTCGATTCCGTCCTTAGCCGTCCCCGAAGCGGTTTTCCGTGGTTTCCCAATTCTCCTCTAGGCAAATACCGGTATGGTACTCAACTTAAGGCCACGGCCGCTTCCTTCCCTCTTCCTTGTCTATCACTTCCAATATTCCCATTCACCCACAAGGCCCCTGTTCGGCATAGCATGTGAGGCCGCCTGGGCGAGGTACTGGTCCTCCTACCCAGTTGTATCCCCCCGACCTGAAGTCTCACGCTCCAGGACATTGCCCTTGAGGCGGTAGTCCGAGGGAAAAGCAAATCCTGGAGAGTAAACATGTTAAGAAAGAAAGAAAGAAAGAAAGAAAGTTGTAGACTTGTGGCCGGTTTTATACCTTTATTGAACGTTCTAACGGTAGTAATTACATGCCATAAGCTATCACATCTGTTGTGCAGCATTTGCTTATCATAGATTATAAAATACTGTGAAAAACATGTTTCTATCAATTTCGATGTGATTAGACTATACAAAATGGCGGCGAATTGACATGTCCCAACCTATCACGTTTTCTATGAAACAGCGACCATCATTTTCTATCAAAAGAAAATGGCCTCATAGTCCAATCAAGTACACAGTTCTCTACTGACAGCTACAGAAGTGGCTATGGTTTGCACAGTAAAGTAAGAGTTCGGAAAAATGACTAGAGTATTGTACTCCGTTCTACATGAAATGGTACAGTGTTTTTGAGAGAGGCGTCACTTACTGCCTCTTGTACCGTTATTGCAATGTGCGGGGAAGTCTATTTCGGGCTAACTCCATTTATTGGTGTAAGATGTTGCGTATGATAGGACTAAGGGGCTTTTAATTTCTAGCTGGTTGCATATGTTCGGGAAAAAATAGGAGCAGCTGTACCACCCGGTAAATTAATAACTGATAAGCTTTTCCATTTCATTTGATTTTTCATGTTGTCGGTATGAACGTGAGTGCCATCTACGCAATAATTTTTTCAAATTTCAAGTGAATTACTATGGACTTAGATGTTGTAATACTTTAAGGGAAGGAGATATTCCTTTCACTACCTCGGTTAAATTCAAATTATTATCACTCAGCGACTCCAAATGTTACTTAACCAAAATTTTTCACATTAAATTAACTGCCATTCTTAAAATGATGTGAAATTTTTAAAAGGCCTTTTAATTATCTGTTAAATTTGTACCATTACATATTAACTTTTGGCACCGAAATTGTGCTTTCACTCTAAATACTACAATTATTTGATTTTTAGGTCCATGCTGAAGTGATTTAAGGACTTAAAGCAACAATTCCGCCTCTGCGGTGTAGTGGTTAGCGTGATTAGCTGCCACCCCCGGAGGTCCGGGTTCGATTCCCGGCTCGCCCACCAAATTTGAAAAGTGGTACGAGAACTGGACCGGAGTCGACTCAGCTTCGGGAGGTCAACTGAGTAGAGGTGGGTTCGATTCCCACCTCAGTCATCCTTGAAGTGGTTTTCCGTGGTTTTCCACGTCTCCTCCAGGCAAATGCCGGGATGGTACCTAACTTAAGACCACGGTCGCTTCCTTCCCTCTTCCTATTCCCAGGACTATTCCTGTCGAATAGTATCAAGTGGTCTCCTCAAGACCGATGGAAAAGTCACCATCAACAACATCAAATGTCCTCATTCCTATGAACATTGAAGAAGAGTTTTGAACTGAATCCAGGCTTTTGGCACGCAATCTAGTGATCAGAAATTGTATTCCAACACCTCTCCTACCCTGCCGCCCAACATTCTGATAGTGATTTTTTCGTGGACTCGAACCGGCTAAACGCGGTGTCAGATCATACAGACTCGACGCTTCAACGATCATGGCAACCAGGGGGACTACTTACTAAAATATATATTCTAGTCGATACTTCACTACGAGTTAGGTAAACTAGGCCATGGAAGGAAACAATAACGATTATAATGGATGCTAGCAATTTTTCGTGATGATTTTAATTTATGTTATTTTAATGATCAGATTCTGGTTGTCTGACTCATTGGCTGAATGGTCAGTGATGAGGCCTTCGATTCAAAGAGTCCTGGGGATTTTAATCACGTCTGATTAATTCTTCTGGCCCGGGGACTGTGTGTTTGTGTTTGTCCCAAAACTTCCCTCTTCATATTCAGACAACACACTACACTACCAACCACCACAAAAACACGCAATAGTGATTACATCCCTCCATATAGGGTTGGTGTCAGGAAGGGCATCCAGCCGTAAAACATGGCCAAATCAACATGTGCGACACAGTTCGCACTCGCAACCCCACATATGTGGGAAAAGCGGTGGAAGACGAAGGAGAAGATTGACCAGATTGTAGTTGTCTGTTTTCTAACATTGATTTTGAAGTATTATATTCTGTGTAGAATCTGATTCATTCATAATACTCGCAGTTTAATTAACAAAAAAAGACGAATAAATACTCGGTATCTGGGACCGACCACACTAAACAGGTATGACAATTTCACCACATTTATGAAGGGTTAAACTGAGCAAGTTAGCTGTGCGCTTAGGGGAACACTGCTGTGAGCTAGCATCCGGGAGATAGTGGGTTCGAGCCCCACTGTCGGAAGTCGTGAAGATGGTTTTCCGTGGTTTCCCATTTTCACAGCAGGCAAATGCTGGGGCTGTACCTTAATTAAGGCTACGACCGCTTCCTTCCCACTCCTAGGCCTTTCCTATCTCATTGTCGCCATGAGACCTATCTGTGTTGGTGCCAGTTAAAGCAAATTGAAAAAAGGAAAGGTTAATTGATTGAATAAGGCTGTGGTGACAATAGTTATGATAAATTCTAATTACATAGAGAATACTGAAGGGAGAATTTGCTGCATTTCCTTGTCTTTTGTATTTACACCCTTGGACGTAAAAGATATATGAACCTGGTATTTTTACAAATTGTACATCCCTGTGACCGCAGATGTGCTGGCTGTCTTCTCGAGACCTTCTCCATGCACCATCCAATGAAGACATGATCTTGTTTGTTTTCGGGAGATCCCTCTTTTAACCAATAACATGGGGGTTTCCAATCAATTCCCTCCCTTTGTGGCTACTGTGTTTGCATGGAGGGGTTCGCGCAGCTTATACCTCGCCCATAAAGAGGAAATCATTCGCTTCTTTTCCAATATTGAGGTTATAGAAGCACAGACCTTACATAAAAATATTGATTCTTTATGCTTGAGTGTGTGTATTGTGAGATATAACCGACGCTGTTCCGGACTCGACTAAGAACTGTAGCTTGTATGAACCCGCTTCTTAAAAGTAGTTCATTGAAATATGAGGATTAAATGCGCATCATCCCGCATATTGAAATTCAGGTTTATTATGTCTTCTCAGGCAAAATATTTTATCCATGAAAATATTCTGCGGGTGTTCCTAAGAATATGAGTAATGCTTCCAAGATTTGTTCCGTGTCACGATCACCTGTCACTAATACATGATAGCCAACTTAATGTCATGTCTATGAAATGGAACCGTTGGTGTTAAAGATATAGACGAAAGTAGTGACTAAAATTGTACACATTTATGTTGTTCGGAAGACAATGCAGATTGACTTTAGGTAAACAAGTTTTAAATGCCAATCTATAAATCGCACATCGTAATACCTTTGAATAAGGTGAGTACATATAAATGTACATTCCTAGACTTTGTAGCTTGAGGTGGACAAAACTATTCAACATGAAAGGATTTTTTTACAAGTTGCTTTCCGTCGCACCGACACAGATAGGTCTTTCGGTGACGATGGGATAGAAAAGGACTAAGAGTGGGAAGGAATCAGCCACGGCTTTAATTGAGGTACATCCCCAGCATTTGCTTGGTGTGAAAATGGGAAACTACGGAAAACCATCTTCAGGGCTGTCGACAGTGGAGTTCGAACCCACTATCTCCCGAATGCAAACTCACAGCTGTGCGACTCTAACCACATGACCAGATCACTCGGTTAGAAGGAAATGTATGAGAATACAAAAATTAAAAATGCTTTCTTTTAATATGCCAACATCCCTCAGATTTCAAGCGTGAAGTAAAGAAGCGACAAGATTGGTTGAGTCACTATCGCGTCATTCTTTTTACAATTAACTCTTTCAGTCTGTTAACTCATTAGCACTTTATTCTAAATTTCATTTCACTCCAAGTATGTTCAGTCACTGTGTTCAGAAAGCGTGTTTATAATTACCAGTGCTATACCATGATTTGAATCGTTGTTCTTCTGAATGTAATCATAAATTAACAACATAAAAGTCACTAACATATTTTCTACTGAATACTTTACTTCTAGAGATCCATAGGTGTAAACCTACACGTGGCTTCTTCTATTAAATCTCTTTCTTCGGATTCTGGCTGTCATACACTTCAAACCCTGAAAGTATGACTAGCATGATCACTTCCATGAAGCTTTGGTGTTCGATATCCCTCACATCATAATCACACCATCATATGAAATGTAATAAATGTAAGTTTATCATCAAACAACATCTAGTTTAGAAGGCTGTACGTTTACCTACATATTCTTCAGCGAATATCAACTTCAAAAGCATACACCTTTTCTGTTAATACACCGGCTCTTTGTATCACTAAGTCGAAAGCTGAATAACTTCTTGGAGAATACTTTATGAAGCATTCCTCCTTACGGAAAGCACATACAACAAAGTGATTTCTATTAGGATTAAACTACGACATTGTCAGACTAATCGAACCAGAGTGCCTTTCTACTTCAGAATGCCTAGGATTAACAACCAGAAAGGACACTGAAGACATCTAGAAGGGGGAAACAAAGCGTTTAAGAAAAATTCTCGGACGAAAAAATGTGCTGACACATACCGATTACGCAGTAACAAAGAAGTATATACAACATGCAGAAGGATTTAAGATACCATACGCAAACGAAGGGTTGAATTCTTTGGACATATTTCAAGAATGTACGACGACAGACTCACTAAGATACTATTTCAAGAAGCCCAATAGGATAGGTAACTCTAATGACAAATGGTTTGTTAAAACGAAGAAGGATCTGCAAGAACTGAACATCATGGATCAAAACAACCACAATAGAACGACTTTCAGAAACAAGATGCACAGTGCTGAGGGGTTTCTAGAATCTGTAACAGCGACCAAGTAAAGGACGGCTGAAAAGAAAGAATCTGTAAGCAAGAGAATGAAGGACTTCTGGCGCCAAAGAAAACTGAAATGACGAAGAGTTATTTACGTGGAATATAGCTGGTCATAATCGATTATGATGAAGAAGCAAGCCTCTTAATAAACTAATACACCGGACTTCGTAATATCCTTGGTTTCCTTCATGACTTTCATTATCATCCACTTCTTTCCAGTAGTAAGATATGAGGATGATTTAGGCATTGCTTGGTTATGCGAACGTCCTTCAAATATTTGTATTAATTCAATTACATTTTCAGCTATGTTTTCGACGTTGGAATACAATTTATTCTTATGGAAAAGTGGTACGTTTGGTCAATTTCTTATGTTTTATAATTCTTTAGCTTATATTAACGTATAAGAACTCAAAAAGAGAGTAAACAGATAAAACTTTATGCTTTAAAGGGAAAATATCGCACTACATAAAATTTGACGAGCCAAAGATCCCTTGCTGCGAAACTTGCGAATATCTTAATTTTTGTCAGTCGAGGCAGGGCATCAAGCAAAGATCATGATTTTGGATCTTAAAATAGAGATGATCTATTATCTTGTTATTAGTCCAACTACTAATCAGAATAGACTACTTCTAGAAACCCAAAACAATTGAAGAGTCAATAAAATTGTCTGCTTAAGGGAGTAATGTAGGTGATCGTAGGGACCAAGGGATGGAGACTAGAATGAGAATAGGAAAAGCAAAACCCATCTTCACGGAAATAATATAAAAATCGGAGTAGTTAAATGATACGTTTCCCTAAGTCATACACAATTGTGTCCTAAACACTGACAAAATCGTCTGAAGAGCGTTGAAGCTTTTGAACTATAGATTTATCGACTAATGTTTGTGTTATGGATTTACCATGTGCCTAACTAAGAAATATTGAGCCCAATGAATACGAAACGTGTTACTTAAGATCGTTAAGCAAAAGAAGCTCGAATACCTTGGGTATATCATGCGTGAGGATTGAAAAATTTGTAGAAACTAAAGTTTGTAATTAAAGGGAAGAAAGGTCTACGGTTAAAGAACCTGACACATTGGTCTGAAATGATTCCAAAGGAGTTTTTCCAGGAAGACTTATATCCCATTGATGGTAGCATTTTGACGCTCGGCATTGGAGGTTTGGACATTTTGGAATTCTGAAAAGCCGCTCTATCCTCCCGAATGAGTTTGAAGCGTGTTTTCTTCATACGTTGAGATACATCGAAGAAAATGGAAATTGCAACACCCAGAAGGAGTGGTGCTACATTGCTACAATTGAGCATGTACGACGAGTGTTCAGTTGTGATTCGATTATTACACTTTCAGGTCCCTCTGACCGCAAGTTTAGACAACAATCAATACAGGATTTGCCCACCACGAGCTGCAATTCATTGATGAATTCGTCGAGGCATGGAGTCAATAAGGCTCGGGATCGCTTCCTGAGGAATTGTGGCACGTGCTTGCTGCACTGCACGGGTCAGTTGTTCCAGAGATGTGGGTGGCTGAGGACGGTTGGCCAGTTGTCGACCCATCATGTCCCACACATGCTCAGTAGGACTGAGGTCTGGGGATCTGGCGGGCCATTCTAAGATTGTGTCGTCGTGAAGAAATTCTCTGGTGATGCGTGCAGTGTG
Source organism: Anabrus simplex (assembly GCF_040414725.1). Taxonomy (NCBI): domain Eukaryota; kingdom Metazoa; phylum Arthropoda; class Insecta; order Orthoptera; family Tettigoniidae; genus Anabrus; species Anabrus simplex. The sequence continues at coordinate 931,806,691 of NC_090265.1, read as the reverse complement.
AACCCGGGTATTGTCCTGCTGAAACATCCCATTAGTAATTTTCGCCATCATAGGGACAACCACTGGATTGAGTACCCTATCAACGTACTGTCTAGCAGTCATAGTGCCCTCAACAAGCACTAATTGTGATTTCACATTCAAGCCAATAGCTCCCCAGACCATAATGCTTGGTGTTGGCCCTGTTTGCCTCTCGACAATAAGATCTGGGCGGCCCCTCTCGCCGGTACGTCAGCGCACACGATTCCGGCGATCACTGCGGGCAAGACAGAAGCGCGATTCATCACTAAAGACGACCCTATGCCATTCGTCGACCCAGGTTGATCTTTCTAGACACCAGGCTAGCCTTACACGTCGCTGTTTTGGGGTCAACGGAACACCTTCTGCAGGGACACGGGCTCGTAAGCCAGCTGCACGCAGGCGATTACCAACTGTTTGTTGTGTAACGTGGGGTGCCACAGCTGCTCAAATTTGCGCTGCTGTTGCATGGGGTTCCATCCGGGCCATCCGAATGGTGCGGCGATCCTCTCTCACAGTGTCTCGCGCTGGGCGTGTGCCAGGTCTACGAGTGTGGGTACCTTCATTTGACCACTGCTGCCATACACGTTGTACCGTAGATGCCTGTCTGCCAACAGGTGCAGCGACAGCCTCACACAGTCCAATAATCCGAGCCCTCTCAAACAGCGACAGTTGTTGATAGCGTGCTCTTCTCTGTCGTCGAGGCATGTTTGACGGGGAACACTTCACTCCACAGACTGCAAGTCAACTACTCTACACCAGAGTCCGTATACTGGAGTTGATTCCTCCGCGACCAATCACGTGGGGAGACCTGTATCAACAATCCAATAGGTCTGAAACCTTGATCGCTTACATAGCTACATGGCATCGTTCCATATCTTGAAAATCAACAAAAACGACCATTGCCTTCATGGTGTTGCAATTTCCATTTTCTTAAGTGTATTTTGCAAAAGAAGGGCATTTTCCGCATTTCTTCGCACCACAATCCTCAAAAATGTTCACTTTTTTATCATACACACGCAGAACTCACTGAGATAAATCAAACCACACTTCATGCGACGTGCTATCATGCAGGAACCCACACCTATAGTAATTGTTAGTCGCATGGCATAGCGATTTTAGTAAATCACTAGCTGAAGGCAATCCGCTTGGCTGGGTTTATATTGTACATCCGTGCTATTTTCTCTCTAGTATACAGAAGCCTTGCATTTAAGGCCGTGCCTTTTCTGTTTCTTCTTGTATTTTTAATTCTTTTTCGGGGTACATACATCTCTTTCATACTAAGTAATTTCATAACAATACATATATTGTTATACACAACATTTGATGTCTTGTTGTCTGGCCCGAGCACAAAAATATTTTCTGCTCATCCAACAGGTGAGAAAGCCATGTGAGAAACAGGAATCTTTCGAACTTTTACCGTTATAGTGGAACGTTTGACCCTGAGCCTCATTGACATACTATAAGCTAATCTCACTCAAAATTGTAAGCGTTTGGAACAAAATGACAAATTATTTGAGATCAATGGAAGGTATGAAAAACTATTTCCATAGCTTTTTGCCGGTTAGGGTCAGTGCCTCGATGATATTTTTAGGGAAATCTTTCAGAAAGTATCTGCTTTATATTCAAGAATTACAGAAAATACTCACAGATGTAATCAAGCAGAAAACCGTTATGGATCTGAGATTACCATACTCCTGCCGGATGAATCATAGATGGTATTACACTCTCTCTCATTGCAATACATTCAATGATGAAGTCGGCCACTTTCAAACCCCACATCATCCACACCGCCACAGCTACTGACACGCAACCACTATAGTGCACGATGGGAGACTCGAGGCTGCTTTCTTTCTGTCTTTCTTGCTTAATCTGTTTACCCTCCAGGGTCGGTTTTTCCCTCGGACTCAGCGAGGTATTATATCCCACCTCTACCGCCTCAAGGGCAGTCTTCTGGAGCTTCAGACTTTTGGTCGGGGGGTACAACTAGGACGAATGACCAGTACCTCGCCCAGGTGGCCTCACTTGCCATGCTGAACAGGGGCCTTGTGGAAGGATGGGAAGGTTGGAAGGGACAGGCAAAGAAGAGGTAAAGAAGCGGCTGTGGCCTTAATTTAGGTACCATCCCGGCATTTGCCTGGAAGAGAACTGGGAAACCACGGAAAACCACTTCCAGGATGACTCAGGTGGGAATCGAACCCACCTCTACTCAGTTGACTTCCCGAGGCTGAGTGGACCCCCTTCCAGCCCTCGAACCACTTTTCAAATTTCGTGGCAGAGCCGGGAATCGAACCCGGGCCTCCGGGGTTGGCAGCTAATCACGATAACCACTACACCACCGAGGCCGACCTCGAGGCTACTACCACACATAAACACCAGTGGTCTGCGGTGAGTACTTGTGGCTCCAAGGTGAAATATACGAACACACACGTCTATTTTTATAAGTAGTCATTTTAAACCCTCACATCCCCCACATCCCCCACACTACCCCAGCTACCGACACACAACCACTAGAGTGTATGATGGAAGACGCGAGGCTACTGCCACACACAAAAACCAGTATTCTGCGATGGATATTTGTTGCTGCAAGGTGAAATATTCAAACACACACGTCTAATTTTATATATAGTTCGCCAATTTCAACCCCCATAAATCCCACACTCTCACAGCTACTAACACAGAACCACTAGAGTGCACGATTGGAGAATCCAGGATACCACCGCACGCAAATACCAGTGGTGTGCGGTGGATAGTTGTGGCTGCAAGGTGAAATATACGAACACACGCCTCTAATTTTATACCTAGTCGGTCAATTTTAATCCCCACATCTCCCACACCACCACTGTTATTGACACGCAACCAGTATACTACTGCATGACGGGAGACTCGAGGCTACAACCACACACAATCGTGAGTGGTCTCAGATGGATAGTTGTGGCTGCAAAGTGAAATATACGAACACACACAACTATTTTTGTACACTGACTGACAGAGCAAATGCAACACCAAGAAGGAGTGGTCAGAACTTTATGCCAATTACAGGGTAGGCTGACGTCACTGAGGTATGCTCATGATGTGAAATGCGCCGCTGTGCTGCGCACGTAGCGAACGATAAATGGGACACGGCGTTGGCGAATGGCCCACTTCGTACCGTGATTTCTCAGCCGACAGTCATTGTAGAACGTGTTGTCGTGTGCCACAGGACACGTGTATAGCTAAGAAAGCCAGGCCGCCGTCAACGGAGGCATTTCCAGCAGACAGACGACTTTACGAGGGGTATGGTGATCGGGCTGAGAAGGACAGGTTGGTCGCTTCGTCAAATTGCAGCCGATACCCATAGGGATGTGTCCACGGTGCAGCGCCTGTGGCGAAGATGGTTGGCGCAGGGACATGTGGCACGTGCGAGGGGTCCAGGCGCAGCCCGAGTGACGTCAGCACGCGAGGATCGGCGCATCCGCCGCCAAGCGGTGGCAGCCCCGCACGCCACGTCAACCGCCATTCTTCAGCATGTGCAAGACACCCTGGCTGTTCCAATATCGACCAGAACAATTTCCCGTCGATTGGTTGAAGGAGGCCTGCACTCCCGGCGTCCGCTCAGAAGACTACTATTGACTCCACAGCATAGACGTGCACGCCTGGCATGGTGCCGGGCTAGAGCGACTTGGATGAGGGAATGGCGGAACGTCGTGTTCTCCGATGAGTCACGCTTCTGTTCTGTCAGCAATAGTCACCGCAGACGAGTGTGGCGTCGGCGTGGAGAAAGGTCAAATCCGGCAGTAACTGTGGAGCGCCCTACCGCTAGACAACGCGGCATCATGGTTTGGGGCGCTATTGCGTATGATTCCACGTCACCTCAGGTGCGTATTCAAGGCACGTTAAATGCCCACTGCTACGTGCAGCATGTGCTGCGGCCGGTGACACTCCCGTACCTTCAGGGGCTGCCCAATGCTCTGTTTCAGCAGGATAATGCCCGCCCACACACTGCTCGCATCTCCCAACAGGCTCTACGAGGTGTACAGATGCTTCCGTGGCCAGCGTACTCTCCGGATCTCTCACCAATCGAACACGTGTGGGATCTCATTGGACGCCGTTTGCAAACTCTGCCCCAGCCTCGTACGGACGACCAACTGTGGCAAATGGTTGACAGAGAATGGAGAACCATCCCTCAGGACACCATCCGCACTCTTATTGACTCTGTACCTCGACGTGTTTCTGCGTGCATCGCCGCTCGCGGTGGTCCTACATCCTACTGAGTCGATGCCGTGCGCATTGTGTAACCTGCATATCGGTTTGAAATAAACATCAATTATTCGTCCGTGCCGTCTCTGTTTTTTCCCCAACTTTCATCCCTTTCGAACCACTCCTTCTTGGTGTTGCATTTGCTCTGTCAGTCAGTGTATTTAGTCGGATACTTGCAACCCCCATATACCACACCACCGTAGCTGTGGACACGCAACCACTATAGTGCACGACGAGAGACTCGAGGCTACTACCACATACAAACACCGGTCGTCTGCGATGGGTAATTGTGGCTGCAAGGAGAAATATACGAACACGTCTATTTTTATATATAGTCCACCAATTTCAACCCCCATATTTCCCACGCCACCAGAGCTACCGACACGCAACCACACGAGGCTACTACCTCATGCAAACACCAGTGGTCTGCGATGGATAGTTGTGGGCTGCAAGGTGAAATATACAAATACGTCTATTTTGTATATACAGTGTGATTCATCAACCCCTTCCAATATCGTTTGCTGCAGCCCAACTAATGTGCATATGGTTATAGGGGTGCTATTTCCCTGTAGGTGTACTGTACAGTATGTTACTAATATTCAGTGAGCACATTTTGCACACCATTCTGAACCCTAGCGAAATGTTATGTCATCCGTTCGCAAAATATGACGCCTTGAAATCATGTAGCAACGTCCTTTTCCCATGTAACTATGTTAATGTGTCGTGCGTCGTGACCGGGTGTAACGAAGAGGGAATCAGTGCATAAAACTAGGTAACAGTGCGGTAATTAATGTATTAAATACCGAACCGGGTGGCGCATATACTCTGCTCTCGTCTTACTACAAGCATGTTTCCAGCAGTGTAGCGTAGCGGATGTGGTTAGGCGTTAGCCTAGCAATCGAGGGAATGTGCCAGCGGCGGTCGGAATCCTGCATCATTCAATTTTTGCACCAGTATGATGCTTGAATATGTAAACACAGGCCCACGTTTGCCACATTCAAAGAGTAGAATGACGCTGTTATTCATCTTGTGTCCTGCGCGTACTCCGCTGGTTAGTGCCTCAATGTACTGTAATCTCTGCTGTCATTCGGCATGTTTTCCACAGAGGAATACGTTGACATGCTCCTCATTTATGGGTAAGCAAGACAAAACGCGTGCGAGGCACTACGCCTGTACCAGGAACGGTATCCCGACAGGCGACACCCGCCTGCTACGACATTCCGCCATGTTGAAAGACGTCTAAGGACAACATGCGTGACTTCCAACCAGCCACCAGTCCGCGATAGGCCTGTTACGTCGTTTGAAACAGAAAAGGCCGTTCTGGAGGCAGTTTTTAATAATCCACACATCAGTACAAGGGCGATTTCACGACAGGTGAGCACCAGCCAGCCATCCGCCTGGCAAATACTGCATGAACATAAAGTTCACCCATACCATCTTGAACTACACGAAGAGCTCCATGGGCGGGATTTCGAAGCTCTAATGGTGTTCAGTCGGTAGCTATTAGGCAGGCTGGACAATGATGCAGCATTCGTATCGCGTATCTTGTTCTCGGACGAATCGCACTTCCACAATAATGGGAACGTCAGTCACCACAACGTGCTCTATTTGAGTCCGGACAATCCTCAGTGGGTCCAACAGGCGGCCCATTAAGTACAATGGGGAGTGAATGTTAGGTGTGGAATCTTGGGGGACCGCCTGATTGGACCTTATTTCTTTGAGGGCCACTGGACGGCCCCACGCTACCCACACTTTCTGCATCAGGAACTACCACTGCTGCTGGAGGATGTACCCTTGCATATTACATGAAGGGTATTTAGGACATTCTTCCTAGGTTCTGTTTTTATGCTATCCTGACTATGAGAGTATTTACTCTACAGTATATAAGCCTTGCCTGGCAAAAGGATGAGAGACACATTAGAAGAGCATAAATGCATTATAGTAAAACGTGCGAATACATTTTTATTCATATTTCTGTATATTTAAAGTCATTACAGGTTTATAGCTTAAATACTTCAGATGCACCCACCAACTGGCATTACGAAATTGAGTTCAGTGCGGATTATTTGTTTGACAACGATTGATTTCTTGTCAGTATACCATTCATTCACAAGTGTACGTATTTTATATAATCCTCGCCTTTAGGGACATTTTTATTCCCCAGGACACTAGAATGCCCTAACTTATACCTGCTCATTCACTCTCGGGAGACTGTTGGCATTAGTTATAAGGTACTTCCTTTTACCGGGCGATATTCTGTCCCTACGCAGTTTATCAGTCCTAAAGATGGCGGAGGAACCAATTTTCTGTCAACGGCATTAGGATGCAGAAGAAGTAGTATAAGAAGAAGAAGAGGAAGAAGAAAGGAGAAGAAGAAGAAGAAGAAGAAGAAGAAGAAGAAGGAGATGTACAAAGCCTTTGGAACGTTGCCGGGATGGTCTCCATAGCAAGTCTTTATAGATTTATTTATCGGCTTTGTTACAATACCCATCTCTTCACCTAGACACACCACGCCACCAACTACGACATGAAACACGTAACAATGAATACATATAGCCAAGGCGCCGCCATAAAATAGTTATAAGTCCACATGAGCGACATAGTCCACACTCACAACCCACCAGGAAGTGGGAGAAAAAAAAAGGCTTAATTTTGACCTAATTTCGCAGTTCTAGAAAAATGAATGTAGCCTTATGCGACGCGATCCTGAACCCAAATTTATGTGCGCGTTACTTTTATGTTTTAGGTTCCTTCTGATATCCCCTTTTTGCTGACATTTTTTGATTAGCATATTGCTATGATCCCATTATTCTACCGAGCGAGTTGGCCGTGCGGTTTGGGTCGCGTAGCATTCCGGAGATGGTGAGTTTGAATCCCACCGACGGCAGCCCTGAAAATTGTTTTCCGTGGTTTCCACATTTTCGCACCAGAAAAATGCTGGGACTCTACCTTAACTAAGGCTACGGCCGCTACCATCCCAGTCCTATCACTTTTCCATCCTTACGTCGCCGAACACCTTCGATGTGTACGACGTTAAACCACTAGTAACAACAACAACAACAATAATAACAACCCTTATCCTAAATTTAAATACGAAGTCGCATGAAAATCTGCCTATCCACTTCCCGTGATGCAGTAAGAGACAAACAGAGAAAAATTAAACAACGTGACACAGGCAATTATTTGTCCTAACTGGTGTCAAAATCAAGCGTCGAATTATAGATTATTTAAAAAATTACAACCAGAAACAGTATTTGATATACAGAGTGGCTGCAAAGTAAGGGGTGTTTCAAAAATGTGTAATTACGTGATTATGTCGGTAAATTACACTTTTTTGTATTTCAGAAATATCTTGTTTTGCTTTGCTTCTGCATTCATCACTGTAAATTGTTAAACAAAATTGCGGAAACGAGGCTGTCCTTGGAAAACGAGTACAGTATAATTTGTACGATTGTATTCTTCGTCGAAATATGTTTCTAAGGTTAGACAGCAAATGACGGAACTGAATTGACCTTGAGGATCGGAAGTGCGTACAATCATTCGCATAAACAAGCTGTTCCTTGAAACAGGAAACTTTTGTTACCCGAAGAAGCCGGTGTGTCCCAGGTCAATTCGTACACAACACAATCAAGAACGCGTGACTTTCCTTTTCATATTCAGACAATACACGACATTACCAACCGCCACAAGAACACGCAATAGTGATTATATCCCTTTAAATAGGGCTGGCGTCAGGAAGGGCATCCGTCCGTAAAACAGGACCAAATCCACATGTGCTACGCAGATCGCACCCGGGACCCGACATACGTGGGAAAAGCGGTATAAAAAGACGAAGTAGAAGGCAATCAAGAATGTGTGACTTTGGAATTAGAACATTCTCCTCACAAGTAGAAGTCGTAATGTCGGCTATGTCACTCTAGGTATCAAGTGAAGCTGTATTCATATCATCATGATTGACTTAAAACTATATCCTTACGGACCGACGCTATTACTCGCACTATACGAAGATGGTTGGTGTCTTCAAATAGCAGTCATAAACTGGAGAATGATCCTGACGTGAAAGACCACATCGTTTGGTCCGCCAAGACCATACCAGTGCTTAATTTGGCCTTTCTCTTTCGATGGGAATTTGAAAGGAGAAATGCACCGGAACTGCCGAGAAACGACGTAGGTCGACTTATTGGCACGCGATGACTTCGAACACTTGTGGTGGCAGCAAAACGAAGCTCCGTTGCTTTATGTAGGAGGCTTAATGTTGTTTCCAAACATGAGGATTCGAGGTCCTGGTCCTATTGAAACCACATTCTTTCTTGCATGCACATGATCACTGCCCACATTACACACATCACCTAATGTTCTCCCATTGAGCATTATGAGGAAAGGAGTTTTCTTAATCCTGGCGCTTGGTCGACGCTCTTCGTCTAGTTTGTTATTGTGAAACTTGATAGTTTTTTTGAAATGAACCACATTTTTCTCATTAACAACTTGATTGCCTTCGAAAGTCATCTTTCCTAATCGTGTTTAATATTAGATTTTTCACGAACCTACCAAGAAAAAGCTTCTTTATGTGGTATTCAAAATATTTAGGCTAACCCATACTGACACCAACCTTACTATCCCGAATTTGGATATGCTCTATGAGCACTGTTCGATACATCCGTCACTACTGCTTAATTCTAGTTAATAATATTTTAATATTTGCTGTATTTATCTGAATATATCAGGTGTGCGGCGTAACTTTCAAACTAGCACTTACTTCAAAAGATTTATGCTCATAAGGGGAAATAAATAAAACAGAATTTGTTTTTGATATGGTGAAACAACCAACATCACACATGAACTACTTGGAATCTAGCAACCAACCAATCCCGTGTTTTCTTCGTTCCTGAGTAACAATTTTACGTTTTTTGCTCCACATTACAACAACCACCAAAACTGTATCATCCCCCGCTCATATTTAGACCCTACTGGTGTTTGGACCTCCTCCCCTTATAATACCGGTAATAATTTCGTGTGTGCTTGGTACACCCCTTGAGAGGCTGATCCTCCGACGAGGGTGGGTGCATTTGCTGTTTGTGGGAAAACTGCGTGGAGAAGGATAGTGCTGCGTATGGATTACAGGAATGTTGGGGGAAAAGACAAACACCCAGATCCCGAGTCCTGGAAATTAATCGTTTAAAATCTCTCCACCCAGCCGGAAATTCAACCAGGGGCTCTGATGACTGAATATCAAGACTCTGACCTCTCAGCCACGGAAATAATAATAATAATAATAATAATAATAATAATAATAATAATAATAATAATAATAATAATCAGAATAATAATAATAATAAATGAAATGGCGTATGGCTTTTAGTGCCGGGAGTATCCGAGGACAAGTTCGACTCGCCAGATGCAGGTCTTTCTATTTGACTCCCGTAGGCGACCTGCGCGTCGTGATGAGGATGAAATGATGATGAAGACGCACAAACCCAGCCCCCGTGCCAGCGAAAGTAACACAATTATGGTTAAAATTCCCCACCCTGCCGGGAATCGAACCCGGGATCCCTGTGACCAAAGGCAAGCACGCTAACCATTTATCCATATAGCCGGAAATAATAATAATAATAATAATAATAATAATAATAATAATAATAATAATAATAATAATAATAATAATAATAATTGTACCGGGAGGTACACCTCAACGCCGCGCATTCAAAATTAGCGCCTAAATGAACTCCTCTATTGATAAAAATGTGAAACTGAAACTACACCAACTTGGATCATTAACCAGAAGATCTCACCACTAAAATATTGAGTAATTTTGTTGAATCCACTATGCTCACGCACCCTGGTGCAAAGTGTAAGAAATAATTTAAAGAAGTTTTGTATTTCTAGGTTTTTGTAACATTGATGTTCATTTATTTTTGGGTTGGCAATATTTCCTTTTCCTTTCCGCCAGTTTTGAATCTAACCAATCAATAATTTCTGTAATTAATTTTCCAATTATCACAGGCTTATCACTACTATGGCGGCAATTATTCAACCAATATGATTAATAGAGGAATAAGCTATTAGTTTTCGTAGGGAACTTTGGTTTAACCCTCCCAAAGACCCAATTAGCACTGAGGTAAGGATAATTATTCTAATGAAAATGTTTATTTCCTTTCGTGTTTGGGACAGCTATTTAACCTGCATTAAATACCCCTGTATAAATTATTTTTCAAATTGTAAGCGGTGCCTTGAGAGGCTAGTAATTGTAAGTTGATGTTGCCTTGAGTAGGCTTGGAAAACTGAGAGCCTGTTAGCTCTCTTTTCTTGTTCCAATTTGAGTGTTACTTTTGAATTTAACCAATAAAAATTGAGAGGGTGTGGCTGGTTTAGTCTTGAATGATCTCGAACCTTCCCTGAGGGTTTATAAACTGCGGCTTTTCACGTTTCTTGGCCAATTGATCGTCATCTTACTGAGTGTGTGTGTCAAAGCAGAAGGCGGGCGACGTCTTTCATCGGTCAACAGAACGTCTACAAGGTAATGGCCACATAACTTCTTTCTTTCTTTCTACCTCCGCAGTTTAACCCGAGGGAAAGTTCCGACTCTTTTGTTATGTAACAAACTTTTCTAAAATGTAAAGCTTCTTCGGCTAATGTAAAAATGTCATGAAGCTTTGACTTCAAATCGGGGATAGAGAGTGATGTACCCTCTCGAGCTCCCTATCATCTTGGTTTGAGGTGACTACGTTGTAACTGTTTTCCTTCCGTAATGTGTTAAAGTAAATCCTATAATACGAGTCACCTCAGTAGTTTGGGAATAGCCCCTGTTTCATCGGCCTAGAGCCCTTCAGTTTTTTTTTAAGTTTATCTTGGAGTGCAGGGTACGCCTCCGTTCCTTTCGTGTTTGGGACAGTTATTTAACCTGTTCCTTTCCATTAAGGTCCCGTAGGTTGGGTATTAAATACCCCTGTATAAATTATTTTTCAAATTGTAAGTGGTGCCTTGAGAGGCTAGTAATTGTAAGTTGATGTTGCCTTGAGTAGGCTTGGAAAACTGAGAGCCTGTTAGCTCTTTCTCAAGTGTTGTAATAGTAAAGAGTGCCGCTGGAAAGCTAGATTTTATATTTTAGAGAGCAAGTGCTCTTGAATTGGGGGATATCTGCCCTTGAATAATTTGTGCTCTTTTGTAAATTTGATCTAGGAGCTCAGGAAATGTAAAGCGCGGGGCTTGAAGCCCAGGATTTGTTAAGACCACTAATTTTGTCCTTTCCTAGACTTGTTTTATGATTATCACTGTACATGATGTATTCATTATTATGATGAAAAATTGTTAAGTTTGAACTTCTGAAAATATAACCTTCAGTTTAAGTTTTAAATTAATTTTGATATTCTAGTTAGACCCACCTTTTTTCATCACCTCTGCGTTCCACAGATACCCGGAAATAATAATAATAATAATAATAATAATAATAATAATAATAATAATAATAATAATAATAATAATAATAATAATAATAACGGTATTTTTCTGATCTATAAGTAATAGCATTCTAAACATACACCTGGCTGTCAACATTTTGCTTTACAGAATTCGTCTTTTCCTTTTTAACAATTTGCTTCACGTCGCTCCAACATAGATAGTTTTCATGGGATAGAAAAGGGCGAGGAGTGGGAAGGAAGCGGCCGTGGCCTTCATTACAGTATAGCCAAAGCATTTTCTGATGTGAAAATGGGAAAACCACAGAAAAACTTCTTCAAGGCTGCCGACAGTGGGGTCCGAACCCATTATAAAAGCAAGCTGACAGCTACATGATCCAAACCGCGCAGCCACTCGCTCGGTATAGAATGTCCCGGAATTTGCTTCGATTTGCCAGTTTTAAGATGTTTTTTCGCTAGTGGCTTTACATCGCACCGACACAGATATGTCTTATGGCGACGATGGGATAGGAAAGGCCCAGGAGTTGGAAGGAAGTGGCCGTGGCCTTGATTAAGGTACAGCCCCAGCATTTGCCTGTTGTGAAAATGGGAAACCACGGAAAACTATCTTCAGGACTGCCGACAGTGGGATTCGAACCCACTTTCTCCCGGATGCAAGCTCACAGCTGCCCGCCCCGAATCGGACGGCCAATTTGCCCGGTCTTCCTCATTTCAAATAGGTTTGTAGTAAACGGAGAAGCATAGAATGGGATGGCAGGTGAAACTGTCATCCATCTGAATGATGACTAATGTTCTGGAGCGAACGTTAGGTAACTGACCTCTCGTTAAGAGGTCTGCTTGGAACTTCCGAAGTGCGACCTGGTGTTCAATTTATCACCACTAAAGGAGATTCTGACTTTTCGTTGTAGTCAAATAACAATGGCTTTCATGCACAAGGAAACCATTACAATAAAGCGTAGTTCTGGTGAGAAATAGAAGCCATTCAGTCCATCAGAGTAAATGACAGCGTATTTCTCTGTAACGTGACAGAATTGCCTTTTAGAACACCAAGTGCAAGTATCAAGCTATCGATTACTTGTAGTTCTTGTTCCATCATTTGAAGGTTAGTATTCTGGTTATAATATTTCGATTCAAACACTCCTTATCATGTCAGCTTGCTGTCACAGACTGTCTCTCTCGAAAGCTCAACTTTATCTTCTCTTTTTTATCATGGGCTGGAAGATCTATCTAGAATATTGTCTTCATCACTTTGTAACCATGGCGACCAGTGTTTGTCATCTATGCCTACCAGACCAGTAGCCGCATCTATACATTGCTATAAGAATACAAGTTCTTTGTTACATGTTTATACAACATTTTCTAACTAACACTCTTTTTTCCTGCCAAGCCCACCTGGTGGCCATGATCGTTAAGGCGTTGAAGTCTAAACGGTCTAACACCGTGGTTAGCCGGTTCGACTACAGTTGGCCGAAAAACTTTTCACCATCAGAATATTGGCCGGCAGGGTAGGGGAGGTGGTGGTAGGGAATTTCTGATCACTAGATTGCGTGCCAAAAGCCTGGATTAAATTCCATACCTCTCCGCAGTTCTCATAGGGGATGAGGGCATATGACATTGTTGATAGTGATTCGTCCGTCGGATGGAGACGTTAAGCCCTGAGGAGACCCCTTGGTGCTATTCGGCAAGAATAGGCTATATGCCAACACTGGGTTTCACTCTCTCACTTCCTACTATCATATATCACGTCATTCACTTCATCTCATTAACTCCTCTGATGAGGTTGACGTCAGGGAGGGTATCCGGTCGTAAAAACCCGCCGCGACAGATTGATTTTACCTCATACCTGACCCTGTAGTGAAAGGGGACAAAGATTGCACAAACTAAACACTCCTTTTCCTGCTAGCCTAGAATTGTCAGTGATATCAGAACGCAAGCTCTTAGCTCGATTCCAGACTATATCGTCGCCATAAGACCTATCTGTGTCAGTGCGACGTAAAATAACTAGAAAAAATCCAGACTATAACGAATTTGTACATGAGTTGCTCCTCGCTAAGCAACATATTCTGATATAGGCAGAGGAAAATTATTTAGATCTCGCACCGGCCTTTCGTTCCCAAGTATGGGTCACCTACTTAGTATAATGGGTTCAGTACCCCGGTGAAACCTGTACGTTCAAGATCAAGCACGTCATATCGTTTGTCATGGCTACGAGTGAAATTCGTAGACGAGACAGACGCGAAGTGAAGCCTGAGCATATACTGTATACGGTGACGAAGATTATTCTTATCCGTTTAACCGCAGGTTTGTTTGTTCGAAACAGGAACATTATTCAGTGCAGTCTCGTAAACTTTTCTGAAGAACCGGATCATGTTTACAACGAGCGTTATACATTGTTTTTCGTAGCTTGCACATATCGCAAAGGCCAACACTTTCATTTAGAGTTGTAGCAGTTGATTGAAGCTCATTTCTAATCAGTTTGTTGGGTCTGACATGCGATTCATCCTGTGATTTTCATTTTAAGCGTGCGATCACAACGTTCCGTGTAACATTGTGTTCTGTAAGCCTTTCGTAGTTCTGCTGCACATGTGACATTGTAAGAACAAATAAAGCTCTTATTGTAAAATGGAAAGGTAAGGAACCTTCCGCAAAACGAATGACTAAACTTAAGGGGTCACCTGCACATTTGAACATAGAAAAATGCTGCAATAGAAATTAATTCTAAAAGGAAACTAGAGTATGACAAACACATTATTCCTTAATAATATGCCTACATATTTATAAATCATATAAACATATGCGATAATAAATAATTAATTATTCTAAATGGCGGTGTATGATGGTCACTATTTTTCCGTTTTTCTGATAATTTCCAAACACATGAATATTTTCCTATGATTCATTTTTATAATGATTAGTAATATTATAGCTACAACATGTTATAGAATAAGTGAAGTCCATCAAATATAAAAAAAAAATCATGCAGTTAATTTCAAATAATCAATTTTTCATTAATTTTCGTTGTAAAATAATTTTTAAATTTAACTAATGAAGCTAGCTCAATAATTCTAGTATATCATCTTCTTCTCTATGAAATATACATTGTGCAGAATTTCATCTTAATATCTTAAAAACTTTCAGAGTTATCAGGGAAGCGGTTCTGAAAAGCAAAAGTTACGGTAAACGAGCAAGAAACTGACCGATCAAGGGCTTGGTCATAAAGCCGAACATACTGGAGATACTAACAAAAATAAAAATAATACATTTGAAAGATCGCATTTTAGATTGGTGGTTGTTCTCCCCCTTAAGTTGAACAAGTGACAGTAAATTACCCTTCGTAGCTGTCAGAATTCCTTTGGGGGATGGTGGGTCCGAACCCCCATCCGTCAGGAGTCCTGAAGGTGGTTTACCGTTTTCACAACAGGCAAATGTTTAAGTTGTAACCGAATTAAGGCCATGGACATTTTGTTCCCAGTCCTAGACCTTTCCTGTCCCATCGTCACCGTAAGACATAGCTAAGTCAATGCGACGTTAAAACGCTAAATAAAATGAACAATCCTTTCCATACGCTCAATGTACAGTATGTTGACTGTCACCTTGCTCATACGATGGATAGAACGATAAAAACACCCTCAATTTTGTAAAATAATGCCCAAGCTGTTAATTTTCTATTAAAATACTCCCATGTTCATAAAAAACAGAACACCTTGAAAGACTAGAGATGGGAAGTTCATATTCACAGGACAAGTTTATTAGTATGTTCTGCAGAGACAATTAGCATTTGTCACCTAGATTCAGCATGTGTTGTGTTGTGTAGTAGGCACTGGGTTCTCCATGGGCACTGATAACTTGTTCCATGCGTGATGACATCGACGCGTATAAGGCGCGAATGGCGTCCTGGGGTATAGCCATCCATGCAGCATTCACCTGGTCCCACAGTTCATCAGTTCATCAGTTCATATGGCGTCTGGGGTGTCGTGCAGAAAGGGTATGGCTACGGGTCGCAGGATGTCATTCACGTAGGTCAAACTGGTCATAATGCCATGGACAAGCAGCAACTGTGATTGCTGGTTGTACCCAATAGCACCCCACACCATAAGGCTTTGAGTTGTCACTGTATGTCTTGTGCGAATACAGTCAATGTGGTGCCTCTTCCCCTGTCTGTGGTGAACCAAAATGCTGCCATCATTTTCAAACAAACAGAACCTGGATTCGTCCGGAAACACTATCTGCTGACATTCCTGTCCCCAGTGATGTCGTTCCATACACCATTGCAATCTAGCATGTTCATGTATATTAGCAAAGGTAGGTGGAGAAGTGGACGACGCACCGGTAACCCAGACCGTAATAAACGGCGACGGACTGTCACTCCTGATAGCGTATGATGTGTTACACTATTCTACTGTTGCGCCAGAGCCGAGGAGGATGCAGATCTGTTCCGCAATGCCATTCGGATGAGATGTCGATCTTCTCGGGGGTGGTCTGGGTGGTGTGACCAGACCCACCTCATCGTGTTCTATGGCCTTCAGTGTACCATTCTGTACGCACCTGTTGCACTGCCGACAAACTTCGTCCCACACGAACAGCAATTTCCCGGATGGATGCAACACGTTCTCTCATGCCAATCATGCGCCCTCTTTCAAACTCACTCATTTGACTGTACGGTCCTCGCATACGTCTGCGAGACATCCTGTACGTCTGCTAATGTCACACTGATCCATTGCCTTCGGTTTATAGCGACGACGAGAGCCGCAGGCACATTTTACCAGTCGGTGGTGGTGCGCCGGGACATCGATGTGGACCTTGAACCCGGAGGCCGACATGGTTCAACTGCTAGTCATTTCTTCAGAACGTACTAATGCACATTTTCTCTGAATATGAACTTCCTATCTCTAGTTTTTCAAGGTGTTCTGGTTTTTATAAATATGAGTGTACTTTCATTTTTTGGTCGTGATCTTTGGCAACATCCATGGCAGACTGTTAACAGAACACCACAGGAACTGAATGAAACATTCTACGACGTGTCTGTCTATCGACGTTCGAAAATACCTGACTATATATGCAATCGATATCACATATGAACTACTTGGCTTCTAGCAACCAACAGCACCTGCGTTTTCTTTCTTCACGGTTTATATTTCTTGGGCGTTTGGTGCGCTTCCAACCCCTTATTTTATGTAAATAGTTTTGCTGAGGGCCCTTCAAATATTCCACCTCACGACCTATAGATTTGTACACAGGATGTCCCGACAATCGTGTTTTCTCGGACATGTCCTAATTTTTCATGTGTTTGGAGGTATCCAGTGAGATTTTATAAATTGCCGATGTACCGTATTCAAATTACATTCTAGAACGTACATACCTCCGGGATTTGTTATTATCGTGAAACCAAACTTGGTATAGATTCTGGACTTCCTACAGATAGAAAAGTTGGTATCATTGAAATGTTTGCAATGTTCACTGGTATCTCTTGAGTTTAAAATATTGAAACGATCGATCTATCGTCGATTGATTGTTTTCTTGGCCTGCGTGATGCTGTTATTTGTTTTTTTAAGGTGTGATGATGGAGAAAGTTAGTGGAATTTCATTAAGCTATAGTTGAAAAAGTTTTTAATTACGAAACTTAATACTGGCACTGGGGAACATTTGCGATTTTTCTTTTAATACAGAACCAGTGAATGAATGAAATAAATCTCCCCTCGGTTGACTCCATCAGGAATAATTTATTTATGCATTATAATGTTCAGAATATTCATAAATATCTTGAAGAAAATGCAAAACTGATTGAAATGACAGGCATTTTTGAAAAAGTACAGCAACAATTAAATAGCATTCCTTTTATTACTACAGAACGTTAGTATTATTACTGTATGTGAGAACAATATTTCAGTAGCGTATTTATTATATTTATACCGTATGGTAAATTTTCGATATTTAACTTTGGTGCCGTAGATTGTTCCAGCTTTCAGTCAGATATCTTCTCGGTCACGGGAATTCCGTCTGATCAACGTATTTCTACCAACTAGAGGATAGGTTTCATGATTAGATTGTATGAATAAATTAGAAATAAAAAAAAATATAGTACGTAATACACCGGGTGTAAAGTATATGTAGCAATTTACAGTACTGCATCCTTACGGGCCTCGAATGGACGACCCACGCATAATAATACCTCCGCGTAACCTGGTAACAACCACGGATGAGACTATAGTGAAGAGCGGCCCGGATTGCCTAACGAGCTTCGAACCGCTCCCCTCCTACTTCCCGTGCTGGCCTCGGCAGCTCGAGCACTTGGGGGGTGGAGAAGTTCGCAAGAAGAAAAAAAAACAAATACTTAAGATGGAGCCTTATATAATATGAAAGTAGGATCTCTGGGTTCAACTGTCTTCTGGATACTGCTTAGTACTGCTAAAATGACAAGAATAATGTTATGGGGTTAAAAAGACTAATTTTATTCAAAATTATGACATAAAAGAAAAGCAACCCTACACAATGAATTCTCCGCATACGGGAGGAAAAGAAAAGAATTAACACTTCAAATTGACTCGCCTGAGGGCGTCATCTGCACAAAGGTATAATTGAAGTTTTGCGACCAATATCGTCTACCTTTCCTCATTAGTTTCGTACCTTTGTCGTTAATTTTATTATTCTGTCGATCACACCGTGTAATCTGAGCTGATGTCCCCCTACATAATACATTCTATTAGCACGTAATTAACCGGATCCTACACTACATAATTGTCATAATAAAAAAATATTTACATAATACACAGATAAAGACACACATACCACAGCTAAACTCCCGGACTCCCTGAGCTGACACCAAGACGAACAACGTTGAATATCGGTTCTGTTTGAACTCGAAGTAATGCACACTAATCACTATACACAATCATATGTACACATCATGTATAAATGGGGCCATTCATGTATAAAAAGAGGTTATCAATATCTTCTGCCCCAGCGCAAGCTTAATGGACGCTCGCACAAGGCGGCCCATTCTGACCTGGGCTCGAACTGGACGCCTTCCGACTGAGAGTTACATGTCTGAAATCCCTAAATTATCTACGGTCTCATACTACCGGATACTGGGGGGGGATCCATAATCATTTATTAATTACCTCCTAAATCACCGTGATATTATCATTTATACATGCGTTCTTAGCCGAACCATTTGAAACAAACAAACAGGCACGGTGTAAAACCCAGAGCCCCGAGTCTTTAACGACAGTAACACAGCACGGCCACTTAGTTGCGAGGAGAGAGAAGCAAAAAAAAGGGGAAGGTCATTCGTGCTACTACTGTCACTCATTCATTGGCTACGCAGGATTCCTGACCCCTCTCAACTACAACGACCAGCTCTCCTTTCCCGAAGACACATATTTCTGACCCACTTCGTTTCTTTATTCCATCTTACCGCAGAATTCCCAAGAAATAATCATTTATTCTCTACCCCCTCATTCTTATCATTGAGCGCCGCCTGGGGGCAACATCACATCCGAATTATCTCATCGTAAAACTACCTGGGCATTCGGCCCTCTCATTACGTCTCATATCGCGTATCTTCTTACCTTGGGCATAGGGCTCTCATGATTCCTCTGTCGACCCTTCTCATTCTCTTCGCTCATCGCCAAAAAGTATGTATATTTTATATTTGACCATACATTAAAGACTCCGGCCTATCTGTGTCTCAACCTGGTTACAGATAAAAAACACTCCAGGCAATTCCGGTCAAATAATCAAGAATCACGGGAAACTTGCAAATTGTCCCTCACACAATTTACCTACATAACACAGTTCTGTACCTCTCTCTCAGTCGGGACTTCTCTCTCTTGCTGCACATGCCCTAATTATACGTATAACCTACGCATGCATCGTTTAACTGACCCATGAGCTCCCCCAGCATATACGATAGCCATATTGGACATTAACTAACAACCTTTGGACATGGTCTTCCCTGCTCATCAACACTATTGTTCCAACCAACCCTAGGGGAACTCGACATATTCTTCTATCCTTGTTTCCCATACTTGCTAGGATATTCTACCATCATCTAGTTAAAGGACGGGAACTTCTCTACTACTTTCCTTTCTTCTTCAGTAAGTGAGTTGATATTTACTTTGTTTTCTTATTTCAGTAAAAAAATGAAATGATATTTTAAAGTAATGGATGAAAAATGAAAACCTACAACCTGTTTTCCAGTCATTGACCGGGTCAGGAATGGAATGAATGAAGCAGATATAGGCTATTAGTACGATGGGGTCGCCACTCCCAAAGTGATTTATTAATGACTGATAGATGCTATGAAATGAGAATGGGGAGTGTTGCTGGAATGAAAGATGACAGGGAAAACCGGAGTACCCGGAGGAAAACCTGTCCCGCCTCCGCTTTGTCCAGCACAAATCTCACATGGAGTGGCCGGGATTTGAACCACGGTATCCAGCGGTGAGAGGCCGACGCGCTGCCGTCTGAGCCACGGAGGCACTAAAGTAATGGATATGCTACTAAAATTGAATAAGATAGCAAAGGCACCTCAGTTTCATAACAGAAAATTAAGCGAGTTGCAAATTAACCATCCTTTTAAGGTGAAAGAACTGAGAGCAGTGTAAACACGTTTCGGAAGGAAAATAATAGCTGACATTGAGGGTTAAGATGAGGAAACCGTGAGTGTTTTCCTACCAGCTCAATTCTGAAAACACACTACGGATGAAATAGAAGAAATAAACTTACTTAAAAATAAATTCAACATGATATACAAAGGCATCACCAAGTGTGCTTCCTACAGTAGAATGTTGATAATTTCTTCATTTATTTTTACTAAGTATGGAGAAATTTTTATTCTTTCTCAGATACAACATTTTTCGTATTTGCATAATGATTTTGTTATTTTAAAATAGTATGTGTTGCTTCTTTTCAGGTATGATGAAGTGGAAGAAAGTGCCGAATAAGGCTGGATCAGAAAACCAAGCATATCCTATTCGAGAGAGTCATGTGTTACAGATACATCGAGGAGAGGAAGTCGAAGCAAGTGGACAGGATGATCAGCGTGAACCGGGACAGCTGAGCGCAGAGCAACAACAAGAACTGAATCTTAATTGTATAGCATTATGGAACAGAGGGTGTGCTCCTTTAAGTTTCACATTGTATGTGACTAACCTTAGTAGAGCTTACGAAAGCCAGCAGGAGGTAACAGCTGCTGTAGTGAGACTTCTATTAACCGAATTATCGATCAATGGGCATTTCTACTGTTTTTTTGCTTACAACATATTTAACGAACTCTACAAAATTGAATTTTCCTTTTCCTCACAAGACTCGACTAAAATTTCTTATACCAGAATACATTGCTAGGTATAATTCAGGACGAGTTTCAAAGCGAAGCTGTTCACTGTTCACTAGATGTAGTAGGGAGTGAGCTAGCTAGCTCGATGTGCCATGACAGTCGTTGCTACAGCAACTGTTGGAGTTGTCTTAACACAGAAAAATTTAGCACCAGGGCGTAATTTGTGACTACATTTTAGTCATGGAGTTTCCTTCGAGCAAATGTAGAAAATCAGACATTACTTTACAGACGAATGATGATGAGGCAAGAATTCAAGCTCATTTTCATAGAGCGTTTGAACGCATTCATGAGTTTATGAGAGAAATAAATTGATCTCTAATAATTTAGTATAAGTTTGAACCTAGAGAGGAGAGAGAAGAAGCTACTCAGCTAGAGCTTATTGAAATATGAAAATGTGTACATTTACTCCAAATCCTTTTCGCAAAAGAAATATGTTGAATTAGAGAAGCTCTTATATTCTATTAAAATAAAAAGCGAGTTTTACTAAGATCATGACTAAGTCAGGAAAAGCTCTAAGAAATTCTGTTTTTACTTTTGACGATGTGGCTAGCGACAAAGAGCAACGCATGAAAGACTACTGTAGTAGAGGTCGACACTATATTGTAAATGTTTTTTACTTGTGCCAAAGTTATTCTTGCATACTCAAATATCTCATTAGAGACAACGCTAATTTTATTATTATCTGTTTAAACAAGATGCAAGAAACCTCCGTCATGTTTGATGATCCCGTGAACACCGATATAAGTTACAGCCAGTTCAGTAATTTATGTTATCGTTGTTCTTCGCACTCGAAATTCAGCTTTCTTGTTATCGATAGGGATAGTGGATTAATAAATCGTCGATATCGAAATGGATTCGATATATTTTATATGATATAAATACTACAGTGTATGCACATACGAATTCATTTTTGATTTGTTGTGTAGGGAAAGAACATCGCAAAGTCACAACAACAGAACTAATAACATGTATGTGACACAACCATCATCAAGACATGATATGTCTACTAAATCATAAGTGGATGAAAAAATGTTGATTAATACAAATTACGTAACCTCAACATCTGATGGAAACTTATAAGTATTCAAAGTAAACAGTTGAAAAACGTTAGTAAATCTATAAACATGGAAATATTTGTAATAAAAATTATGTGTTGAAAACCGTAAAGGAGAGTATTATAAAGAAGAAACACAACGTGACATTTTAGATCTTAAAAATGAAATATGTGACATTTGTGAATTAGACGTAGATTCAGTTGATTATAAGAACAAAAGACTGGAAGGAATAGCTCCAGCAAAAAATAGAAACGAAGCAGTTTCGCTTAACACAATGTGTATGCACACTAATAATGTGCTGAGAAATTGAGAGAAACAAGTTAATAAAGTTTCAGCAGGCATAGAATATTTTGACTCGCTCATACGTGATATCGTGGAAGATTAACAATAAACTTAACATGAACAACAAGAGAATATCGGGTGTAGGGGATTCTGAAGAGGAACAAGATGCAATGTCACTTTTAGTTTCAGGAAGGCACACAAAAGGTAAGCTACTTCAATCGAATATCGACGGATCAATAAAAATGCAAAATAAACAAGTATCAAACATCGGCAAAGCTATTCATTCGACCGATGCGATTACTAAAGCATATTTGGAAGAACATTGAGCAGCGCGAGAAGAACTCGAAAAACTGAAGAATGAAACAAGCAAACAACAAAAATTCAACGTTGATGTGGGTGGCACGTTAAGTATGGAAAATAAGCGAATTACTAACGTACATAATCCATTGAATGAAAAAAAAAAGGTTGCAAATAAAATCTTCATAGAACTATATTCAGCTGCATGGAAGGTTGACGAGTTAAAACTACCTTATCTAAGCTCCAACAAATATTTACCAGTAGAATCTAACGGAGATTTAAATATGAAGAATAAACGAATTACAAATGTTGATTCTCCTATCCACGACCAAGATGTTGTTAACAAACGGTATTTAGAAACGTTTGCTACGGCAAGAGAAGAGCTTGAAATGATGAAAAAGGATGTGCTTAATAAACCAAGAAAAGCTGTTTTTCAAATTAGTAGCCTACCTTCTAATCAAAACACTTGTCTAATGTATAGGTTTCCGTATACAGGTACATGAACACCATTAAAAGTTTTACCTAGTTCTATGATATATACGATGATAAATCATGTGAACAAGCCGGTCGAATTAGAAGGTTGACAAATTTCTGTAAATAAATCTGATGAAATTCAATTTCGCCTTAAAAAATCCGGAACAGTGGAATACTAATGATCTCCTGCCCCATATACTTCGAATATACTATATATTGGTAAAACATTGGATATTTAACTTCACTTGAAAAAATGCAGGCGAACATTGAGGCGAAAAGTCAGGTTATGAGTTTCACAAATGGGAAAAGTCCTTTCCATTTTCATTACTGCTTTGATGGGGTGAAATTTTACTTTGGGGATCGTTGTAAGTACCTAGGTCTTATTATAAGGAAAGATCTTCATTGGGGTAATCACATAAGTATGTTTGCAAATAAAAGGTACAGATCTCTGCACATGGTTAGGAGGGTATTTAGGGAGTTGTAATTAGGATGTAAAGGAGAGGGCATATGGGTCTCTGGAAAGACCCCAATAGAGTATGGTTCCAGTGTATGGGACCCTCACCAGGATTACTTGATTCAAGATCTGGAAAGAATCCAAAGAAAAGCAGGTCGATTTGTTCTGGGTGGTTTCCGACAGAAGAGTAGCGTTACAAAAATGTTGCAAAAATTGGGCTGGGAAGACCTGGGAGAAAGTAGACGAACTGCTGGACTAAGTGGTATGTTCCGAGCTGTCATTGGAGAGATGGCGTGGAATGACATCAGTAGACGAATACGTTTGAATGTTGTCTTTAAAAGTAGGAAAGATCACAACATGAAGATAAAGTTGAACTTCAAGAGGACAAATTGGGGCAAACATTCGTTTATAGGAAGGGGAGTTAAGGATTGGAATATGTTACCATGGAAGAAGTACAAAAATTTCCACTTTCTTTGCAATAATTTAAGAAAAGTCTAGGAAAACAACAGGTAGGGAATCTGTCACCTGGGTGACTGTCGTATCAGTAGTGTCAGATCAGTAGTGATTGATTGATGATAAAGATAAAATAAACGATGGTAAATGATAAAAGTAAGTAGGTAGAAAACAATGCATAAATAAGAATTTAAGCATTGACCACTCATTTACGGACAATAGAGTTCAAACCCACTCGTAGAGCTTGGGTGTAGCACGGTTAGGCCTCTCGCTCTCACATTAACCCGGGCTTTGCCAAGGCCCCCGCGCGCCCAGCACCTAGCCTCAGCGCGTGCGCAGAGGTAGCTGTGGTCCAGACTCCCTACAGCTTATCTACTACTACTACTACTACTACTACTACTAATAATAATAATAATAATGATAATGAAAACAACAAAGGGCCGTGATAGACGAACAATATCAACGCTGCATTCTTATCAAAGTCACCGCAGTTTGATTTCCGTTAATGCATATGTGATTTTGAAATGAATATAAACATTCCGGTGGTTCGCATCATAATAATTAGAGATCCCGAGGCGATGAAAACAATATGTAAAGTCATGAAAGGCTACTTTGATAGGAATAAGAATATTTTATAACGTTCATTAAATTCCTACAGATTTTAAAAGATGTCAGGGTTTTGAAGTACACAGAAGTGCTTTACTGCGATGTCAATCTACGATACGGTGTCCTCATATTTGAAACTCCTCGTACGCTGTCTTCAGACAGGATCGAACCTTCTATATTCTGAACTGTAGACCAACCATTAACCGACTATGCCATGAGATCAGCTTTTCGAGAAAGAAAAGAAAGAAAAAAAAAAGAAGAAGAAGAAGAAAAAAGAAAGCCAACTTCGCACAGGTCATGTTGGCTCAAGGATGACTGGGAGGTAAAGGCATTCACTATGCAAAATTCGACACTAATGGGGATAAAGCGATTAGCTTTCTGCCGGCCTCATTTTTGTTTATGCTTAGCGAACTTCAGGGCCGTATGCCTCTCCAGAAGTGGAAATTTCTCAAAATTTTCGACTTCCTGGCAGCGAATCGAACCCACGTTCTTCTGGTTTCAACAGGGCACGCCATTAGCGCCTCGGCTGTGCAGTCTCCTTTTTTGAATGCTTTCACAATCTTCATCAATTCACTTTATGGCATTCCACTACAATGTCTGTTTTATATACAGAGCGGACAAAAAGTGATGAAAATCTCCGCGGTGCCGCCATTCTAGAACGAAGATAGATCCAAAAATTAAAAGTGAGAAAAGCTGACATTGAAGTTCTTAATGTTATAATTCATTCAAGTTTTAAATTTTTGTCTCACATACACGCACATAACGTTAACATGTAAAGAGTAAAGAACGTACTCTTTACACTGAAGCTTTTGAATATGCCGGGCGAGTTGGCCATGTGGTTAGGAGCGCGCAGCTGTGAGCTCGCATCCGGCAGATAGTGGGTTCGAACCCCACTGTCGGCAGCCCTGAAGATGTTTTTTCGTGGTTTCCCATTTTCACACTAGGCAAATGTTGGGGTTGTACCTTAATTAAGGCTACGGCCGCTTCCTTCTCATCCCTAGGCCTTTCCTGTCCCATCGTCGTCATACGACATATCTGTGTCGGTGCGACGTAAAGCGAATAGCAAAAAAATCGTCCTGAATAAATGTTTGGCAAGAGGTCATAGCGGTAGGTTATTATTATTTTTATTTCGGAGACTCGGATTCGATTTCCTGCTCTGCCGCGAAATTTGAAAAGTGGTACGGGGGATGGAGCGGGGTCCACTCAACCTCGGGAGATCAACTGAATAGAGGGGGTTCGATTCCCACCTCAGCCATCCTGGAAGTGGTTTCCCGTGGTGTCCCACTTCTTCTCCAGGCAAATGCCGAGATGATACCTAACCTAAGGCCCCGGCCGCTTCCTTCCCTCTTCTTTGTCTATCCCTTCCATCCCCCCCCCCCCCATCAAGGGCCCTGTTCAGGATAGCAGGTGAGGCCGATTGGGCGAGGTACTGCTCCTCCTTCCCAGTTTTATCCCCCGACCCAAAGTCTCACGCTCCAGGACACTGCCCTTGAGGCGGTAGAGGTGGGGTCCATCGCTGAGTTCGAGTGGAAACCAACTCTGGGGGGTAAACAGATTAAGAGAGGTTATTATTATTATTATTATTATTATTATTATTATTATTATTATTATTATTATTATTATTATTATTATTATTATTATTATTATTATTATTATTATTGCCGGCCTAGCGGTAGAGGGATAGCGTGGCCTGTCTCTGATTCCCGGCCAGGTCAGGAATCATTTCCTGGAACTGAGGGCCCATTCGACGTCCGCAGAGCCTACATGATTGCAAATGAGGAGCTACCTAACGGTGAGACAGCGGCCCCGTTCTAGAAAGCGAAGAATATAACGTCCGAGAGGATTCGTAGTGCCAACCACACGAGACTTCGTAATCTGCAGGCCTTCGGTCTGAGCAGGGGTCGCTTGATAGGCCATGACTGTTCGTAGCTGTTGCACCATGGATTTTAATTACAACATGTTCAATCCACGTTAGATGGCTTCATGAAATATAATTCATTACTCCAAAATATTACTTGTTATCCTAGCCATGATGTAAACACAGTTTTAATTGTTTCATAACTAGATCCAGACTATCGTAACAACAGATTGTGACTTTGATTGTTTCCTAATAAATGAAAACAAAATTAATTACCTTGTCATAGCAGTCGTCGAGCTGGTTGAAATGGCAGGGAGTAAGGTTTGAATGCCATACTGTAATAATGAATTTCATTTCTAGAACTGGAGGTCGATTTTCTTTTTTCCTAATGCTTGAATAACACGGCGAAGTTGTATTTTCGGTGACGCTGGTACTGGAGATTACTTGAATTGCGATGGGAAGCCACAAAAATCTATCTTCAGATCTGACGCCAGTGGGATTCGAACCCTCCATGTACCGAATGCAAGCCAACAAATACAAGATGCATACCGTCGAGTCAACTCACTCGGGTGATAATGTTATTGGCTTTATGTTTCAGTAACTATTTGTACGGTTTTCGGAGACGCCGAGGTGCCGGAATTTAGTCCCGCAGGAATTCTTTTAAGTACCAGTAAATCTTCCGACACGAGGTTGACGTATTTAAACACCTTCAAATAACACTGGACTGATCCAGAATCGAACCTGCCAAGTTGGGGTCAGAAAGCCAGAGCATCAACCATCTGAGCCATTCAGCCCGGTGGATGATAATGTCACATTTCCGACTATCTGTGTCGTGCTATTGGTTAGGTGTTCGTCTACAATCGTCGTAGTTATTAGCTAAAATCTCTACCAATTCACGTGGTATTTAAAAGTGCAAGTGAAGAAATTGCGTATCCTCCGTGGCTCAGGCGGCAGCGCGTCGGCTTCTCACCACTGCGTTCCGTGGTTCAAATCCCGGTCGCTCCATGTGAGATTTGTGCTAGACAAAGCTGAGGCGAGACAGGTTTTTCTCCGGGTACTCCAGTTTTCCCTGTCAGCTTTCATTCCAGCAACACTCTCCACTATCATTGCATCTGTCAGTCATTAATCATTGCCCCAGAGGAATGCGAAAGGCTTCGGCAGCCGGCACAATTCCTATCCGCGCCGCAATAGGGGGCTTCATTCATTCCATCCCTGACCCGGTCACTGACTGGAAAACAGCTTGTAGGTTTTCATTTCGGTGAAGAAATTGAGAAACGAGCTTTTCCCTTCCGGTGAGAAACATAGTCCAGCGGTTCATTCGGCTTCGATAGAAATTTGAACCAGTTTCAGTTTGATTCTTGGGGACAACATCGATTAGTAATAGACCAAGGTACTGCACATGCTATAGCATGTAATGCTGTTTCCCTGTTTTGTTTTAGAAATTTTCCTGACCTGTAGAGATTACTTCTCTTTGCTTGTTGATTGAGAGTGGACCTTGTCGGTACATTTACTTCTTATTCTTCTTCTTCCTGGTCACTTTATCGATTTATTGCTGTAGGTACTTGATATGAATCTGGCCCATTGTTAAGACTGACTGCCCGGTGAGGAGGGATGTATTCTTTTTCTTTCTTTCTTAATTCGTTTTCCATCCAGGGTTGGTTTTTCCCACGGATTCAGCGAGAGATTCCACCTCTACCGCTTCAAGGGCATTATCCTGTAGCGTGAGAGCCTGTCGAGGGATACAACTGGGGAGGAGGACCAATGCCCCGTGCAGGCGGCCTCACCTGCCTTGTTGGTGGGATGGGAAGATGGGAAGGGATAGACAAGGAAGAGGGAAGGAAGCGGCCGTGGCCTTAAGTTAGGTACCATCCCGGCATTTGCCTGGAGGGGAAGTGGGAAACCATGGAAAACCACTTCGAGGATGGCTGAGGAGGAAATCGAACCTCCGTCTACTCAGTTCATCTCCCGAGGCTGAGCGAACCCCGTCCCATCCCTCTTTTCCAAATTTCGTGTCAAGAGCTGGGAATTGACCCGAAGCCTCCGGGGTTGGCAGCTAATCGCACTAACCACTACAGCATAGAGGCGGACGGGGATGTATTCACTATTGCATATTTCGGTGGAGGTTGGCAGTGTGATATGGTAAATGTGGATGAGGAGAAGTATATTTAAAGAAACCATCACTCAGGACACTAAGGGGGAAATGTAGCAGTAGTAAGTAAATGGGAGTGAGATCACATTTGTTTTCTTTCTTTCTTTCTTTCTTTCTTTCTTTCTTTCTTTCTTTCTTTCTTTCTTTCTTTCTTTCTTATTATTTCTCTTTTTTCCAGACCTTGATAGAGTCACGGGTGCGAACTGTGCTACACACATTGACTTGGACCAGTTTTACGGCCAGATGTCCTTTCTGACTCCATCGTTAAGTAGTGGTTGTGGTGATTGTTGTTTTAGGGGAAGTACAACTTAGCAAGCATCCTCCCCATTCTTGTGCGGAGGAATGTATTCACTATTGCGTGTTTCTGTGATGGCTGGCAGTGTGACATGTTTGTAAAAATAGGTGTGTATCAGTGGCGTATGCTGGGATCAAGACGTGGGCTACCACTACACTTTCATTTCCCCGTTTCGATGGTTGCTTTAGTGAACGTCAAGCCTTAAGCGTTTAGAGCTGCAGCCAATAGCCAACGGAGAAGTCTTTTGTGTTAAGATTATTTCACAAGCTACTCCCTGGCCTCTGCTCCCGTCAATACCCAACACCTAATCAGTGGAGATGGTAGCCTAAGGTTTAGCAATTAAAGTCTTTAGCAAAAGTCCGGCTTTGTGGTTAACATGAGATAATGCTTGCCTTTGGTCCGATGGTCTCGTTTCAATTCTCAGAATCAACCCCCTTGCTTGGCGAATGCTTGTTTATGATGTCTCCACCATTCATTTATCCTTATTAGGCCACTACGAATCCTATACAGATCCCATTCACCATTATTATTATTATTATTATTATTATTATTATTATTATTATTATTATTATTATTATTAAAATAAATATCCACAGCCTGTTTTCTGTCGTTGACCGGATCAGGAATGGAATGAATGAAGCCCCCATATAGCGGCCAGGATAGGAATTGTGCCGGTTGCCGAAGCCTGTCGCACTTCTCTGGGGCAATGATTAATGAATGACATATGGAATGAAATTATATTGGAGAGTGTTGCTGGAATGAAATATGACAGGGAAAACCGAAGTATCTGGAGAAAAACCTGTTCCACTTCCGCTTTGTCCAGCACAAATTTCACATTGTGTGACCGGTATTTGAACCACGGAACCCAGAGATGAGGGGCCGGCGCGCTGCCTCCTGAGCCACGGAGGCTTCATTATTATTATTATTATTATTATTATTATTATTATTATTATTATTATTATTATTATTATTATTATTAAATAACATATTTGAATTGTGCAGCATTACCAGTGGTCGTACCCATCTTTCACTGGTTTATTAGCATCCTCTGGAGATCAGTAGTGGTGTGTGACCCATTATTACGGGTTCGATTCCAACCAGCGAAAGAGAACACTAAACCTGAAAGATGGCATTTCATTTTAGCAGATCTACCTGTAAAAAAAACTCTTATAACAGCAGCCCTCCAGTGTCTTCCTAGAAGGATGCAGAAGTAAACGGGAGTAAAACACCAGCACCCTGTTATCTTTGAGTATGAGGGGAGGAAGTATGTATGATGAGGAACGCATGGTTGTTAGCAGTGGCGATCTGATGGAGCGAAGCCTACCACGGTACCCGCACATATCGCACATAACAGCCGTAAACCACGTGAGGTGGGTCG
Source organism: Anabrus simplex (assembly GCF_040414725.1). Classification (NCBI taxonomy): domain Eukaryota; kingdom Metazoa; phylum Arthropoda; class Insecta; order Orthoptera; family Tettigoniidae; genus Anabrus; species Anabrus simplex. Next base: position 931,776,387 of record NC_090265.1, on the reverse strand, counting down.
AGGGGAGAGGGACGCAGAAACTAGACTGCAACATCAGCCTCCGATGCCCTGCTCTCAAAAATAGATGCGATGTTTTTTCTCATTGCTTTAAAGTTTTGTAAATGGAACTATGTGTCCGATGCATACATTATAATGTGCTTTGGATTTCCGTCGTTCTCATTTGAGGTTTGTGCTTCACCGATTGATTTGGTAGCCCTCAGTATATGCCACTGGTGTGTATTGAGACCAGGCCCAGGCCCATAGCTAGGAGAATTAACCCGATGGACCGAAAATCGAATAGCGGATAGCTTGAGCCGAAGTCTAGGACCCGAACAAGCTGAGAGAGTAACATTACGTCATTGACTGTCAGATGTTCTAGGGAATATTTCACTGTGCTCTCTAGACAGCCAGCAGTCCGGTTTCACGCTTAGTATCGTGTCGTTTGTGAGTGAGATAAACAGGAAAGACACTGCTTAAGTCAAGTGAGTTTTGCTTTTAAAGTATATTTTTGATATTTTGAGTATTTCTGGCAATCACTTTCCTTCACATTTATGTCCAGTTTTTAGTCATGATGGCGACTGTTGTTTCAATAGGCTGGTTCAACAGGGTTCGAATTAAGGCAATTCATTTTTCGTAAATATGCACTGTAGACCTTTAGAAAACTACACAATGGAATTACATAACACTGGATGGCCACATTTATTATTATTACACTGAACATTACTGAATGAGTGAGTTGTGAGTTAAAGGTCAATGGTTAGTGATTGAAAATCTACTGTATGCTAATGTTCTTTGAGAATGAAAACTTTTGTACAAATGAAACGTCTTTTCGCACTCGTAGAATCAATTTAACGACGTTGTAATTGAAATTTACTTCGAATGAAAGTGTAAACACTACAGAAAAGCAATGTCACATAAATGACATGGTCTGTGACACAGCTTCCGATTTTAATCCTATTCTGTCCTGGTATGAACATACATAACAACAGCAGTGGAAAAAGACATACGAGGAAAGAAAGGGAATTTATGTAGAATATATTACAGGTTAAGTAACATTATTCATGAATAAGATTATGCAGTCACATTACGGTATATACCCGTTATAGCACATTTCACTAGAACAGTAGAATAAATCCACAATTCACATTTAAAATATTTAGTACTTAACAGGTCCGCCTCCGCTTCGTAGAAATTTTGAGACTACAATACGTAGAAAAATGGGAATCAGGAAACTTGAAGGATATTTCCATTTCATTATTCCCCGTTCATTTGACTGGTTCAACAGGGTTCGAATTAAGTCAATTCATTTTTCTGAAATGTGCACTGTAAACTATTGCAAAGCTACACAATGAAATTACATAACACTGGATGACCACATTTATTATTACACTTAACGTTACTGAACGAGTGAGTTGTGAGTTAAAGGACAATGGCTAGTGATTGGAAATCTACTGTATATTTAATGTTCTTTTATTGGCATGTTATTCGGGAGATGGTGGATCGAACCCCACTCTCGGCACCCCTGAAGATGGTAGATCCTTGATTTTCCATTTTCACACCAGGGAAATGCTGGGGCCACGGCTGCTTCCTTCCCAGCGCTAGGCCTTTCCTATCCCATCGTCGTCATAAGACCTGTCTGTGTCGGTGCAACGTAAAGCAACTTGTGAAACTAATGCTGATGTGAATGAAAATGAAGATTAATGTATTAACCGAGCATAGTGTAACGCAATATGTTGATAACAAGAGAAAGCCAGTAAAGCTCCACGGGATGACAACCTGTGAAGAACAGTCAAAACAACCCCACTAAATCACACATTAGTTTCATATGTACCTTCACTCCCTTTATTTGCTATAGCCTTCATTGGACTTCAATTTACGAAGCCTTCATTGTCTCCCGATTTCTACCTTTAATAGTCCCTCCATTGATAATCGTATACCCTCATTACTCGAGGGGTGGTAGAATACATTCACGTTATTTCCTGCCTGTCGTAAATAGCGACTAAAAGTGGCACCATGAGCTCTGAACCTGGATACATGGGTTGATAGTGACGATTCCTCTAGCTGAGTCTGGCATTGTTTCCATTTTCTTGTGTCAGACTCAATTGTTTTCCATGGTTTTCCATTTTCACACCAGGCAAATGCCGGGACTGTACCTTAATTAAGGCCACGGCCTCGCTTCCTTCCCACTCCTAGACCTTTCCTGTCCAATCGTCATCATAACACCTACCCATGTCTTCTTCTTCTACAGCCTTTCCCACATCTGTGGGGTTATAGTGCAAACTGCGTCGCACATGTGGATTTATCCATGTATTATAGTCGGATGCCCTTCCTGACGCAACCCTATATGGAGGGATGTAAACACTATTGCGTTTTTCTGTGGTGGTTGGTAGTGTCGTGTATAGTGTTGGGACACCCAGTCTCCGAGCCAGAAGAATTAATCAGAAGCGATTCAATTTCTCTGACCCGGCCGGGAATCGAACCTGGGACCCTCTGAACCGAAAAAAAACATAGGCCTACTTAGTCCATTCTTGTTGTCTTCTGATACAGGCGATACTAGGTTTGCGAGTCCTAGGCAGTCTTTCGTTCCTTGCCGTTCTTCATGGCCCTTCCCTTTCTTTAGCCGATACCTTCATTCTTACAAGTATCGGACTTCTCCCATTTCCCTCTCATTAATGTTAATAGAGGATGGTTGCCCAGTTGTCCTTAGTCTTAAAACAATAATCACCACGATCGGCACCTCTTTGTCTGCGAAAACTGAAAATGTGATTGGTGGGTTGTGAAACCAATAAGATCCTTCTTCTTACTATTATTATTATTATTATTATTATTATTATTATTATTATTATTATTATTATTATTACTACTTTCTTAATCCGTTTAGTCTTCAGGGTTGGTTTTTCCCTTGGAATCAGCGAGCGAATCAACCTCTACCGCCTCAAGGGCAGTGTCCCGGAGCGCGAGACTTTCGGTCGGGGATGAACCTGTGGTGGAGGACCGGTACCTCCAACAGGCGGCCTCAGCTGCTATGCTGAACCGGGGCTTTGTGGGAGGATGTGGAGATTGAAAGGGATAAACAAGAAAGAGGGAAGGAAGTGGCCGTGGCCTTAAGTTAGGTACTATCCCGGCTTTTGCCTGGAGGAGAAGTGAGAAACAACTAAAAACGAATTCTAGGATGGCTGAGGTAGGCATCGAACCCCACCCTCTACTCTGTTGACCTCCTGAGGCGGAGTGGACCTCGTTACAGCCCTCGTACCACTTCTCACATTTCGTGCCAGAGCCGTGAATCGAACCGGGGCCTGCGGTGGTGGAAGCTAATCACACTAACCACTTCACCACAGAGGCGGTAATTATTATTATTATTATTATTATTATTATTATTATTATTATTATTATTATTATTATTATTATCGAAATCGATTTTCAGCCTATTAGATCATGTTTTACGTACATAGTACATGTTGAAGAGATGTTAAGTGTAAATGAAAGTCGATTTCGGTTACAATGCGGTCGTGAAAATTAAATATTTTTATTATTACTGCTATTATTATTATTATTATTATTATTATTATTATTATCATTATTATTATTATCGTCCACTTTACCTCTTGATTAATGTTACGACGACGTGATAATATTACTTAAATCAACAATGATACCCGGCATCACAGTAGACTAATATACTCTTTTTTCCGTTTGTCCTGCATGCTTGTCGCTGGAGGAGTTACGTTCTTAACCACAGAGACTTGGATAATGTGTTGAACAGTGTTATATCTGAGACATTTTCTTGAGTTAAAAGATCTTAATAAAATTGTAGGTTTTGACTATACATATTTTGGTATTGATCTAAATCGAATACAGTATACTTGTCCTAACCCGATTGTCATGTCATGTTGCAACAATATGTGGATGGGATTTAGGTGTCTACCAGACTTATATCCTAAAGGACCCCTTGCATTGTATTGAATGCATGTGTGTGTGTGTGTGTGTGTGTGTGTGTGTGTGTGTGTGTGTAAATGAAGTCTTCCGCTTGAGCTGTCGCAGGCGTCTATCTGTTTCATCACTATCCTTGAGGTTCGTCGGATTCGAGAAAGCTTCTACCGTGGTTGTAGAAAAGACCTATAATTTATTTTAATAGTGGATTAATGCTCCACTAACACACAGAAGGATTTCAGTGAAGTAATGATGGGAAGTGGCTAGGACTGTTAAGGAACCGGTTGTGGCCTCATATAAGGTACACTTAAAATGGAAAGAATGGAAACCACGGAAAACCATCTCGAGGCCTGCTGACAGTAAGATTATTGCTCTTCAGAAATTTTTCGCATTCAAATGTAAATCTCCATCACTCTGGACAAGATTTTCTATTTTATCTAATACTGATCTTTTGAACCTGAAATTCGGTTGCGCCTACAACGATGTCAACAACATTGCGCTCTCGTGACCACGGAGTTTGATCGGCTCCTCGTAAGTTTTTTGCAAGCTGCTTTACGTCGCACCGACACAGATGGGTCTTATGGGTAAGTGTAGTGACGATCATTGTTTTAAATCAGGATTTAACAGGGTTCTATGCACCGAGAATTTCACTTTGCTGCACGGTAAAGAACTTGAATAACAGATAAGGCTTTTAGCGGATGACTATATACTGTATAGAGCAATAAATACGGTACAAGAAAGAGAGCGACTGCTAAAAGATGGTCGATAATGTTGTGAGATGGACAGCAGACAATGCTATGATGGTAAACGGGTTGAAAAGTGAGGTTCTCCACCCAAAAGTAGGAATCCTGGGGTTCTTCACGTAAAAGTAGAAGTCCTCTCACTTTTAATTACTGTGTTGATAGAGTGGAAGTACCTCATGGCGATCACTATAAGTACCTTGGTGTAAATATAAGGAAATAACTTCACTGAGGTAAACGCATGAACGGGGTTGTAAATTAAAAATTTTGAGGATTTTAATGGGTTGTACTAAGGATGCGAACGAGAGGGTGTTTGAGGATTTCCAGAAGGTTGGCGTCAAATGCGTTCCTTAAAGTTAGAGTGAACCTATTGCACCCGCCCCTACCTAACTGGCACCGGCATGAGATCTACAGGGTCGCTGACAGGTCAAGAAGTAAGAAATAAATAGGCGCTAAACTGAAGTCAACTTAGAGGCGTACAAGGGAGGAGAAGCGGGGCATATAACTAAAAATGAGAACACATTCGAATTAAAATATTTAACTCACAAACCGGTTTATTGAACCTTAATGATAATGGGAAATGATGCATTAAATAACACTAATGAATTACATTAAAATTTACAAATGCTTGTTGTAGATTGTTTGTGGACCTCTGTCCGTACGTGATAGAAACGAGTACGTTATCGCGAAGCGATGTATCGTGACATATAGCGAATGGAAATTTTATCATAACACTGAGGCTATATTATCGCTAACACATAAAACTAACATGCGTCCGACAACACGTCTGAGCAATCCCTATTCTAATAAAGACCTAGATTTCCCAATGAAATGACGAAAACATGAAAATACACACATATGATACAACACCTGGGATCGAACCGACCCTCGCTATTCTAGACATCGTCGAGCTGATGGACAGAACCACCACTGACCTTATGTACAACCACACATGACATAAAAACACATACATGGTACATGATATGCAAGAAAAATACGTAAAAGGCACTTGATCTTCCTTCTGACACCGTAGGCCTCCAATGCCTACGTTGAGCATCGAACTGACAACCTCTTGCGATGAAGGCAGGGTCCTGTAATCCCTATCTAATTATACTCGTACAATAAACAACGATTCATTGGCAAACATTACCATTATCGGCCGGGTCGCTTGCTAATTATTACGCTGCTCTGCCGTGTTAGGTAAATCACATTATTTCTGCCGTTGAAAGAAACCAACTTCTCTTTAACAGCCAAGTCCTTCCTTCCTCCGCTTACGGGACATTCAACAAAAAAAAAGAAACACACTGGGCCAAGGCCAGACGGCAGTTGACCGCCCTAAGGGTCAACACCCACATAACATTCCCTTTCCAAAGGGAACCGTAACATTTCACTCGGAAGAACATCTCCAATAGTTTGCGGTCTTAACAGACTCGCGCAAATCACTTTGAATTAAACACATATCTACCCAGCAGGATCAAATCATTCTTACAATGCGACTCCCGTATCATAATGGTAATCTTTGCCCGATTGTTATTATTATTATTATTATTATTATTATTATTATTATTATTATTATTATTGTTATTATTATTATTATTGTTATTATTATTATTGCCGTCCTACATAGATTACCCGCTACCTTACTTATGCATGGTCATCGTGCGGAATCTATTCAGCAACTACAACACACTTAAGCACTCGCGCAGCAATTAACATTTGATTACTGACTGCTAATTAATCGATGGTCGGCACATGGCTACATTTTCGTCACACGGCAATACATTAATTAATTGATTACTATCCACGCGAATGGATGTTTGACACACGCTTTAGGATCATTTCCTGATAAATTTTATCACATAATCAATTCATCTTATCACTCCCTATCTAAGTATTTCAAATGGTGGAATTATTGAGGTTGTCACTTTGGCCGCTGAGTCTCGTAATGACGTCCCTTGCGTACAGTAGTACTTACCATTTTACATACCATACACTTAATGAATACTCTAATAACTACTCTCACTGCACTCCCATAAACTAATTATTACTGGTCTTCTGACGCAAATAAACAAACAGATTCTCCCAAGAAATAAATAAATGAATGAATCTCTATCCCATGCAGAACTAAAGTATTATATTCCCTTAATTATTTACACTCGATTACTCAGACCTGTAGTCGGTTTCCTAAGCTAAGACTTAATTACTACGCGCCCATTCCGGTGCTCTATTTCAACAGGACTACATCTTTAATTTCTTATAGCGTCAGTTTACAATAAATATTCCCATCCCTTCTATGCATGCCAGATATTAGAACTTTGTACTCATCTCTATCACATGATGATGCCTTCGTCAACTCGGGAAGTCCATCCTGAGCTTACTCCTCCTCCATGGGCACCACGGTGATGACTTCCATTACCAGTCCATCTTGAAGTTGATGAGCCATTGTTTGATGATGGTGGAGCCGCTAGCACTTAATCCTGTACAGACACAACGTCACTGTTTAATTCACACTCCGGTTAACAACGTTCAATGTGAACGTCCGGTCACGATCTCATATGCGACTACGTAAGATTATTACATTATAGTAATCATAATAATATGACCTTTCACGTCACGGTTTTCCAAAAAGTTAACACTGGCGTCACAGAGATCAAAACTAAACTCTGTTTATGCAAATTGTATTATTTCTTAAAATAGGAATTAATTTCACTTGAACAAAGACCTAACGAGGGCTTAACCGAGCATAGCTTCGCCGTCGATAAGCCGGAAACCCCGACTGACTCTTGTCCCTTCCGGCAGTAGTTTTTACTAGGGAGCGATACCCCTTCCACTAATTTGCGTAGCGCCTATTCCCGGCGTACTCGAGGTAGGATAGTACGGGTGATCGGTGACCAATATCTAGTTGGTGCGATTGAGACATAACCACTCAATTATCCTTCGGTGAATCTCTTTAAATTAATTAAAATATGTTCTGCTTCCCCTACCACACGGGGTGAACTCCCGATCTCGAGGAGCTGTCGTGAGACTAAACAGATGGCCCAGTACTTTTCCACGCAGAAACCACACAGTATTCTTTCTTCTTCTGAAAGTTATCACGGAAGAGGACATTAAACACTCTAAATAAATGTCCCAATGACATTTATCCCTTTTAAATCGGGAGACGACCCCCTAATTTGAGTTTTATTAATTTTCTATATCGTAGGTAATTAAGTTGGCCAGTCCGATTCCAAGATGGCTTCTATATTCCGTTTCGAAAAAGTTAGTTTCCCCTCATTCTGTGAGTCTTGAGGAGGGATGTCTTCTCTCGAGTGATGTCACAGGGAATCCCCATTCGTAACCCCTCCCGGGTCTAAGTTGGCTTGGCTTCATCTGCGGGGCCCCCGCTACACAAAGGATAATACTGCGCAATAAGTCGCAGACAAAGAAATCTCGTAGAATAATTTTAAAATACACAATTTATCTATCTCAATGGTATGAATATTAATTAGTTTCGGTATGACCTCTATTAATGATATGAATATTAATCATTTTCAGCGTTCTTTCCCTTTAATAGCATTGCGTGCGTCATTATGGAGATCGATATCAACCAAAGGTCCTTGGATCATGCCCCTGTCGGGTTCACTATCTACTCAAGTGTTTCGGTACTCTTAAATACAATGTGATTGTGCTAGGATTTGATCTCAAACCTTCAGCACTAGCTATGAGCGCTTAGCTAACTGTACTTCATTGCCAGCTTCCGTGAATACATTTGCGTTTTAGTGTGGCAATTCCAATGGCTTCTAGCCTGTGAGATCGCAGTTCGGACAATGCATCTGGGGATTTCGAAATGAAAAGTACGTTCCTCTGGTTAGGGTTCTGTGCGTAAAACTGGAATCCTGGGTGTGAAACAGGAAATTTGTTTAAACGTTCCACCCCTAAATTTGTTAATGAGGTTAGCTCCGTAAACGAAATTATTCATCCCTCCAAAACCGTTTGACGAAGTTGTAATTTTATGGGAAGGGTCTTCTTTTATGTTCTAGTTGTAAAATATCGTATAGTTCAAAATATTTCTCCACTAAGGGGTTTAAATGGTGGTTGACTCTCAAAACCACAATAGCCATTCTTCCGAAACCGTTTCAGGTACGAGCTTAAATTTTGCTATGAAGGTTTGTCTTCTGTATCTAGATATTAATACATTTTAAAAAATCCACCCCTTAAAAGAACGATTCATTCTTCCATTACTGTTCGACGTACAAAATAAAAATTTCACAGGTTGTTTGCTTTTACTTCCTAGATGTTAAATAAGACAGCGTTCAATTTCTTCCGAATGGGGTTAAAATTATTGTTAGACCAGAAAACCGATAATCATTCTCCCTTATACCGTTTGACGTACAATCTGAGGGCGTATTTTACAGGCTCAGCTGACAGTGGACTCTACAAAATGTAAAACTTTGAATAATAACTTTCAGTTTGAAACCGTAGCGAAGCACAGGTATCTTGCTGGTAGTGTCATATAACAAAATATGTGACGGAAGTGTAACCGTGCAGGCTGTGATATAAAAGAAGGGAGGATGGACGGATGGATGGATGAATGGTCATCTCAAATAAGCAACCATTGATGAATGGCCATAACCGAGAGACATATTTATGAACATTTGATTTTCCCATTGGGAAATTTGACGCTATTTTACTTTTATCTTTTACCATAGTGTATATCTTCTACTGTAGTTGGGGGTGGTAGAATACATCTTCGACATCCCCTGACTGTAGAAAAAGGTGACTAATAGAATAAACTCTAGAGGAGAGTGGTTTGGCGATCATTGGATTCGTAGCTGAGTCCTTCATTGCTCCATTTACTGTACTTTCGACAGGCTCCTATCACCTTCTATATTCAACCTCCCTTGGTGAACTCTTATTCTCTTATGAACCAAGAGAATTAGGATTATGAGGCCTAGGGCCTTTTTGGGACAAAGTCTACTCAGCCAGTGAATTCTATATTGGAGTTTGTTTTGTTTGTTGTTGCTAGGATGCACAACATATCATTTGCTTTCATTGATACACATGTGTAGGCCACGGAACAAAAAGGAGGTGGGAGTGGAATAGTCGTAGAATTATAAGATCGATACAAGTTGAAGGTTTTAAATCCGCAATCCAATATCAGAGAGGAATGCATACAACTCAAGGTAGTTCTGGTCACGTTCTTGGAGAATTGACCAAAGAATAGACGGTTATTGGTATACGGGTAACAATAATTTGTGTAGTAATGACAGTAAAGTAGTGTGGGCCGCCAAAGGAAATGTGATTGAGATCATCAACTGGATCGGCGAAACAAGAACAGAGGCTTTTATTACAAGTTGCTCTGCGTCACCCCGACACAGTTAGGTGTTACGGCGACGATGAGATAGAAAAGGGATAGAAGTGGGAAAGAAGCGGCTGTGGCCTTAATTAAGGTAACTACGGAAAACCATCTTCAGGGCTGCCAACAGACGGGTTCGAACCCTCTATCTCCAGAATGCAAACTCACAAGATGGTAGTACTTGTACTTTGTGGAGGTGCTGAGGGAAACAGGATTTTTGTTTTCTTTTCACGCCCTTCGCGGGACATTTTTTTATGATAGGTACCCTCATTCTTTCCGGGATCGGACCTCTTCGATTTTTCCTCAGATTAGTGTCCAGAGAGGATGGTTTTCCATCTGTAATTCCTCTTAAAACGATAATAACCACCACTAACGTATTTATCGATTCTCATGTTTCTCCAGACACCGCAACATTTTTGAGAATACCTACAGAATAAGTAACAGGTAATGAAATACAAAATACTTCCATTTTTCATGTCGTTGCTGTACGGTGAGTGACAGCCTTGTATTTTGAAAGCCGGCTGTGGAGTTCGATAACGTATTCATTTGCGGAGTCTTTAGTTGCAAGCTTTAGGAATATCGTGCCAAGACATGCATGACAAAATGGGACGCAGGAAGTACGAGAGTATTGCAGTGGGGGTGTTAACGTTCTCGTGTTGAGAGATATCGAGAACAGCGATCACGCGTGGTGGTGCCAAGCCTTGTAATGTCCGAACAATGGTACAGGTGCTAATGGACATCAGAGTCATTGCATGTTACATTTGATCGCGAATGCTGTATTACCATATAAAAGAATGAGTCTCCAAGAGAAGTAGGACTTCGGCTGGTGTAACGGGATAATAACAGAGTAGTGCTGTCAAGGTAAAAAATAACATGTTTTTACAATAGTATTGTTTTCCCGAAAGAATAGAAGTGCCTCCCTTTCATTTTGTCAACAAGATAACCTGTCACTTCAACAACAACCGTTGAAACTTCTCGAGTTCAAATGGCACTCTTTGTGATTCATTACACAGCTGGGTTAATGGTCTCACCTGAAGTCGTCATCAATAGAGTGAATGGCAAGTTTACTCAGAATACAAATTCTGATATTATGATGAAAAAGCAGAAATTATGTCTATTTTAGAAGTCAAGAATAGAGCGCTCTGGGTCATTCATTTCTGAGAGGACATTTAGTTCAAAAGACACACAATCAGTTCTTAAATGCTAAAATATCTGCCTTTCAGAAATCTTCTGGGCAAGGACTAGATTACATTAAGAATACTCGTATTATTATTTTTACGTCCAAGTAACGGTTTTTGTGGTTTTTAGAGACGCTGAGATTCCGGAATTTTGGTCCGCAGGTGTTTATTTACGTGACTGAGTATCTGAGCACCTTCAAATACTACCGGATTGAGGTAGGATCCCACCTGCCAACTTGAGCTCAGAAGACTAGCTCTCCACCGTCTGAGATATCCAGACTGATAAGATTTACTGCAAAACTACTTGATAAGTCTACATGAAGTGTTCTCATTTAATCATGGTAGAAGCTGACGTTCAGTAACTTGGGGATGACTTTAATTGGATATCTATTCTTAAAATGACTCATAATATGCCTATCTTCCCGTAGGCTTTTATATGAACAAGACAAGTAATGGGTGATTGGATATTTACTCATTTATACTTATTGGACCATTATGTTTTCTTACATAAATGATATGAATAAAAACTGGAATCAGAGATAAGGCTTTTTGCGGACGAAATGTTTGTGTATAGAGTAATAAAAAACCCTCAACTGGTATCATACGTCTGTGAGACGGGTGAAAAATTTTCCAAGGCCATCCCTTCTCCATTCCTCAGCCTACTGCTTTTTTCCTTTGGGTACCTCTCAGTTGGAGTGTTGTTTCCCTGCAGGGAAGGTGATGTACCGCTTGCTTTGTTTGACCTTGAGTAAGTGCGTAGTAAACTTATCGCGCCATCTGACAGACATATGATACCAGTTCCGTGACTATTGTTCGCGAAAGTCGTTATTCAGTATTGAGTGTTTATTGTGAGTTAGTATAACACTGTTGTTACTTACAGTGCGTTTAATTCCTATAAATAATAATGGAGGCACAATCATGACCATCTCGGCGAGTTTTACGACCTAATAAGGGGCCCATTCACAGTCGAGCCGGTTGGCGAGCCCGTCCATGTATAAAATCCACACCCCGAACCCGACTGGCGCGACGGTGACCATACACTGGCGAACCCGTTGGCGGACCAGTCCGCCAGTCTGTATTGCAAATAGTATGTTAATTGCCTAGTTTTTGTTATAGAGATATTGGGTTCGAATCCCACTGTTGGAAGCCTTGAAGATGGTTTTCCCTTGGTTTTCCATTTTCACACGAGGCAAATGCTGGGACTGTACCTTAATCAAGGCCACGGCCGCTTGCTTCCAACTCTTAGGCCTTTCTGATCCCATCGTCGCCATAAGACCTATCTGTGTCGGTGCGACGTAAAGCCACTACCAAAAAAAGTTTTTGTTATAGCCCAACGAAAACACTCCAAACTGGCTGTAGCTGTTGCAGAATTTGTGCATTGATGAAGTAAAGAAGAAGAAACGTGTGCGGATGAAAGAATGGTTGAGAGATAAACCACGATTTTCACACGTCAGCCTATTAAGAACTCTGTGTGTACAAGAACCTGCAGATTATAAGAACTTTCTGCGTATGGATACCGACAGTTTTTGCGAATTGTTGGAGTTCATTCGGCCAAACATAGAGAAACAGGAGACACACATGAGAGATACCATCAGTGCTAAAGAGAGGTTAATTGTCACATTGTGATTTCTGGCGACAGGGGGAAGTTATGAAGACCTGAAATTTAGCAGTGCAATATCTCCTCAGCTACTTGGAAAAATCATTCCTGAGACGTGTTGGGGAATCTTCGATACATTGCAGTCGGAATATTTGCACGTAAGTGGGGCTACACAATTTTGATTGTGATGTATTATAAGATCGTTTTTATATAACAAACGTAATATTCTTTTGAAAGTGATTAATTTGGGAAAAGTTATTTCACTACTAATTATGAAATACAGAAAATTTCACTACTGTAGTAATGTATGATACATACTTACAGTATTAACAACTTAAAGTGCAGAGGTGCGAGAGGCATATACGATGTATGTCATAGCAGAATGGTCTATAGGCTAATAATATTTGAAGGAGAGTATCGGGAGACCATGGATTCTTCTTCATATTACTATTATTACTATTATTATTGTTGTTGTTATTGTTATTATTATTATTAGTGTTTGAATGTCGCACTAACACATGGAAGGCATTGCGTGACGCAAGGATGGGAAAGCTCCAGGACTTGCCTGGTACATTTCAATAAATTCTTCCCGGAACTGCTTATTATCCTCAAAAGTCATTGTTATTTTAGGTAGGCCTAATTAACTCACACAGAAACCAAATTAAGCTACAGACGAAACCACAGTGAGCCGGTCAGGTAGTGGCCATACACACACTGACGGGTTGGCGAACCAGTCGGGTTCGCTGACTTAGCTGTCGAACCGCCAACACGGACCCAACCTCGAGCCCAACCCTCAACAACCCCCCATATACCTTCGAGCCGGTCAGTGCGACCAAGGTCACGAACCGGCTCGCCAACCCGCTCGACTGTGAATGGGCCCCTTTATGAACCAAACTTTGAACTGACATTCTGCATGAACTGCTTGCATTATTCGAGGTTCGTAAAACGTGTTAAGCTGTTGCAGAATTTGTGCAATGATGAAGTAAAGAAGAAGAAACGTGTGTGAATCAAGGAATGGTTGAGAGATAAACTAGGATTTTCACACGTTAACCTATTAAGAACTCTGTGCGTACAAGAACCTGCAGATTATAATAACTTTTTGCGTACGGATAGCGACAGTTTTTGCAAAAAATTGAGTTGATTCGGCCGAACACAGAGAAACAGGAGACACACATGAGAGATACCATCTGTGCTGAAGAGAGGTTAATTGTAACATTGCGATTTCTAGCGACAGGGAAAAGTTATGGAGACTTGAAATTTAGTGTAATATCTCCTCAGCTACTTGGAAAAATCATTCCTGAGACGTGTTGGCCAATCTTCGATACATTGCAGTCGGAATATTTGCACGTAAGTGGGCCTACACAATTTTGATTGTGATGTATTAAAAGATCGTTTTTATAAAACAAACGTAATGTTCTTTTGAAAGTGATTAGTTTGGGAAATGTTATTTCACTACTAATTATGAAATACAGAAAATTCCACTACTGTAGTAATGTATGATACATACTTACAGTATTAACAAGTTAAGTTCAGAGGCGCGAGAGTCATATATGTCATAGCACAATGGTCTATAGGCTAATATTATTTGTACGAGAGTATCGGGAGACCATGGATTCTTCTTCAAATTACTATTATTACTATTATTATTGTTGTTGTTATTGTTATTATTATTAGTGTTCGAATGTCGCACTGACACATGGAAGGTATTGCGTGATGCAAGGATGGGAAAGCTCCAGGACTTGCCTGGTACATTTCAATAAATTCTTCCCGGAACTGCTTATTCTTCTCAAAAGTCATTGTTATTTGAGGTAGGCCTAATTAACTCACACAGAAACCAAATTAAGCTACAGACGAAACCACAGTGAGCCGGTCAGGTAGTGGCCATACACACACTGACGGGTTGGCGAACCGGTCGGGTTCGCTGGTTTAGCAGCCGAACCGCCGACACGGACCCAGCCTCGAGCCCAACCCTCAACAACCCCCCATACACCTTCGAGCCGGTCACTGCGACCAAGGTCACGAACGGGCTCGCCAACCCGCTCGACTGTGAATGGGCCCCTTTACTTTTGTGATCCTAAACTGAAAAGAAGAACGATGTACCCGTGTCAGAAGTGCGGAAAACCGATCTGCTTGCAGTGCGCCAAAAAATCTGCCGAGAGTGCTTTGCGGATAAATGAATGAACGTATGTGGGTGTGTGAAACATTTTTGAAGCCTAACATATTTTTTCTATATATTTTGAAAATCATAGGTATATTTGGACACAAAATGTATTGCGTTGTAGTTATATACATGTAAAAATAAGGTAACATATCCCGTGCTAAGGAAAATTGTGCTTTCTAACAAAAAGTGAACCTTAAAAATAAAACTTGTATTTTGAGTTTTCCAGTAATTTTATGTTTTATTTGTTTGTATGGTCTTTGTCTAACACTGACATATCAGCGAAATGGTCGTAATAATCATATTGTCTAGATTTTTTAGAAAAACAGAAGCGTCTACATTTTTTTAGCATCATTCTAATATTTTAGTGTTTTTTTCTGGATTTGTAATTTTTTTTCTTCTACCTTTTGCACTGACATTTTTGAACACATATACTTAAAGGAATTAAGTTGAATAAACGACGAAAAATTAAGAACACACTGTTTAATTTAAAAGTAAATATCTGGAGTCTGACAGACGTATGATACCAGTTACGTTACAAACATAGATGCTACCAGTTGAGGGATAAGTTGCAAGATTGTGAACAATGCAAAAAGACTTCGACAATGTCGTGAGATGGACAGCAGGCAATCGTATGATGTTTATTTTTCTAGTTGCTTTACGTCGCACCAACACAGATAGGTCTTATGGCGACGAGAGGCAAGATAGGGCTAGGAGTGGGAAGGAAGCGCCCGTGGCCTTAATTAAGGTACAGCCCCAGCATTTGCCTGGTGTGAAAATGGGAAACCACGGAAAACCATTTTCAGGGCTGCCGACAGTGGGGTTCGAACCTACTATCTCCCGAATACTGGATACTGGCCGCACTTACGTATGATGTTAAACGGGTTAAAAGCCAGGTTGTGAGTTTCACTACTAGGAAAAGTCCTCTCAGTTTTAATTGCTGCGTTGATGGGGTGAATGTTCCTTATGGGGTTCACTGTAGGTACCTAGGCATTAATATAAGGAAAGACCTTCATTGGGGCAAAAACATAAACGAGATTGTAAATAGAGGGTATAAATATCTGCAAATGGTTATGCGGGTACTTAGGGGTTACAGTAAGGATGTAAAGGAAAGGGCATGTAAGTATCTGGTAAGACATGGTTCCAGTGTATCGGAACCCCACCAGGATTACTTGATTCCAGAACTGGGAAAAATCCAAAGAAAAGCAGGTCGATTTGTTCTGGACGATTTCCGACAAAATAGTAAAACCAATCCAAACCCCACCGCACTTAACGCCCTTGAAATGGCTTTGGCCTGCCCAGCGACCGCTGCTCAGCCCGAAGGCCTACATATTACGAGGGCCCGTGTGGTCAGCACGACGCATCCTCTCGGTCGTTATTCTGGGCTTTCGAGACCGGGGCTGGGCTGCCATCTCGCCGTCAGATAGCTCCTCAGTTCTAATCACATAGGCTGAGTGGACCTCAGGTCGAGAGAAAAGTCCCTGACCTGGCCGGGAATGGAACCAGGGACCTCCGGGCGAGAGGCAGGCACGCTACCCCTACACCACGGGGTCGGCCGACAAAATAGTAGCGTAACGAAAATGTTGCAAAGTTTGGGCTGGGAAGATGTGGGAGAAAGGAGACGAGCTGCTCGACTAAGTGGTATGTTCCTAACTGTCAGATGAGAGATGGTGTGGAATTAGATTAGTAGACGAATAATTTTGATTGGTGTTTTTAGAAGTAGATAGGATCAAAATATAAAGTTGGAATTCAAGAGGACAAAATGGGACAAATATTCCTTTACAGGAAGAGGAGTTAGGGATAGGAATAATTTACCAAGGGAAATATTCAATAAATTTCCAAATTGATTGCAATTATTTAAGAAAATACTAAGTAAACAACAGATAGGTAATCTGCCACTTAGGTGACTGCCTTAAATGCACGCGAGTGGTGATTGATTGATTGATTGATTGATTGATTGATTAATTGATTGATTGATTGATTTATGAATGGACAATGTTGGTTTGGGTTTAATTTATATCTGTTATAGCATATTCGGAAAACGGCTGGGTGAAATTCCATGAAATTTGATGTTTTAGTGGCTCTTAAATACCGGGCGAGTTGGCTGTGCGGTTAGGGGCGCGATCGCTTTTTTCCGAGTTCCATCCCATCGTTGCTCGAAGAGCTGTCTGGGTTGGTGTGATGTTAAATCACTACACGAATGGATGAATCTAACAACATTTAACGAGAGTATGGCTATAGTGATCATAGACAGGAGTCGAAAATAATGAACAGTATGGAAATACGAACTGGATTCCCGATTTTCGCAATCTCACAATTAATCTTGCTTGCTTGCTGCTTGTTGTTTAAAGGGGCCTAACATCGAAGGTCATCGGCCCACCCAATTAATCAGCTACCTGGACGACAGTCCTCAATACACATAAAATTGATTGATTGATTGATTGATTGATTGATTGATTGATTGATTGATTGATTGATTGATTGATTGATTGATTGATTGATTGATTGATTGATTGATAAAAACATCTAATGACGACGACTATGACCTCAGCGACTTATTTTCGCGACGAATGAAAATGTGTGTGTGTGTGTGTGTATGAGTGGCATCCGCAGTCTATTAAGAACCCTGGCCTACCAGGACGACTACTGCGGAGACAGATATTGCAGTGTTTCATGGTCATCTTAATGACATCTTGGCTTTGTTTAACGGAGCACGCTACCTCTCATACACTAACCTCCTCTTTCATTAATCTCACAAGCTGAAATTAACTCAGTCAATGTTATTGTTTTTACGTTCTATTAACTACGGTTTTTCGGAGACTCCGAGGTGCTGAAATTTTGTCCTGCAGGAATTGTTTTAATTGGCAGTAAATCTACCGATACGAGGCTGGCGTATTTGAGCACCTTCAAATACCACCGGACTGAGCTAGGATCGAATCTGCCAAGCTGGGGCCAGAAGGCCAGCGTCTGAACAGCCTGAGCCACTCAGCCCGGCTAAAGAAGTGAACTCCGTCGGAGCGCCAGCTCAGGATCAAAGTCCTTCGGAAAGTCAGAAACGGATAATTGGAGGTCACCTAACGGAACAAAGTATACTTTGTTCAACTCAAACCAGGCCTACATATAAAGAGAACAAATCATAAACGCGGCAGTTTTACTTCACAGCGATTCAGACAGGTGTTACGGCGGCGATGAAACAGGAAAGGGTAAGACTCAGAAGGTAGTGGTCGTGATTTTCGTTAAGGTCCACACGCGGAATTTTCCTCTTGTGAAAACTGAAAACCATCTGCAGAGCTGCCAGCTGTGGAATTTGAACTCACAATCTCCCGAACTCAAGCTTACAGCTACATTACTTCCACCGCTCAGCCAGCTCATTCGGTCAATATTTTCTTTTCGATTACTTTTTTTTTTGTTCTCTTGACGAGCTTTCCATGACTTACGGAAGAAACACACTGGAATAAATAGAGCAATTACACCAAATGTATTCATATTACCGCTAAATACTCAGTAACTTCAGTTATAGATCTTTGTAATTTGTACGAGTAGAGAAAATTTGTCCTTCGGTTTCAATTAACCGGGTAGGTGCATTGCCCTACAGGTTCTTTGAATCCTCTTGCACGTAATACTTCAGCAGGCGAGGCGTGCAGTTCCGAGATAAGGGAATTACATTGTGAACAATGTTCATGTATTCCTATGCTCCGGCCTACAAAATACCTCATGAAATACAGTACATGCAGAGCCAAACTCTACGTCTATGTACTCCTTACGGACAAAACAGAATATAAAATTGGAAAATACAGTAAAATGTGAACATAAGGTACACAAAACTCAAGAAATCGCAAACCTAACACCATAGTCGTCGAAAACGTTCAAGAGGATATTGAAATGAATGAAAATTCACAGCCTGTTTCCAGTCATTTGACCGAGTCAGGGATGGAATGAAGTCCCCATCTAGTAGCAACGATAGGAATTGTGCCGGTTGCCGAAGCTTGTCATACTCCTGTGGGGCAATGATTAATGACTGACAGCTGAAATGAAATGATATTGGAGAGTGTTGCTCGAATAATTTTTGAACATTTTTCAAAGGACTCTATGTGATTTAGTACGACAAGACGTATATTTAATGGTATATCACAAAATATTTCATAGTAAAATTTCAGCTTTTAAGCGTCTTTTGAAAGTGTAGTTAAAAGTGCGTTTCACGTACATGTCATACCGTGCAGGCTTGTTGTATTGCGTGAGTGTTGATTGTGTGAAATCGTAACCACAGGGACGTGACTTTCTATCCGCGGCATTTTACGTGTTGTGAAAATGGGAAAACTACAGGAAGCTATGTTCAGGGCTGCCAGTTGTGTGGTTCGAACCGACCGTCTCCCTAACGCATATTAACAGCGCAGCTAACTCACTCGGTAGACTCATGCTAATTCCATTAGTATTTTAGCTTCTAAAATACCATGCTATAATCTTCCTTCTTTTCGCGACTTCAGATTAGATGAACGAATGTAATTTTACCATTCCGCTCCCCATCAGTGAGGTGATCTGTATATTATGCTCTGGTATCATGAAATTCTTACGTACGTTAAAGCCATTCCAGTCAAAGAGGCCACAGGGGAGCAAAATCTTTCTCCCTAACACGCGTGATGTTCTTTGGACTGCAACAGACGCTGACTATTATTGGATGATATATTATACCTGAATGTGAGGCTTTATTGAGAGCCGAGAGTGCCATGAATGGGATATGATGCTTTAGTGCTAAAAGCAAACTAACCTAGTTACAAGGTTTAGAGCACACAGTTACTGCTTTCTTGAAAGCTAATGCAAGGCTTCGTGTAATGGTACAGCTGACCTGGAGACAGACAGTGAAAATGAATCCATTTATCATCTTCATTCAATAGAAGTGGAATGCATTTCCCACTGTCTTCCTCTCTACCCTTCTGTAAGTGGAGGTGGTAGAATACATCCTGTCGTAAGAGGCGACTAAATTTGGGAGCATGGGTTGGCGACCATGGTTACTCTAGCTGAGTCTGGAATTGCTTCGACATTCATGATTCTTATGTGATCTTTCTTGGTCAAATCTTCATCTCTTCCGACCCCGAGGTTATTAGGTTTACGAGCCGTAAGACGTCTTTCATGTTCTCGCTGTCCGTGGCAATTCCCTTTTTTCTTTTGTTGATACCTTCATTCTTCGAAGTGTTGGACCTCTTTCATATTCCTTCTGATTGCTGTTAGGAGAAGACAGTCGTCCTGTTGTGTAAGGCGTGATCAAGACGTTTCCAATTGAGGGCGTTGTTGCAGCGGACGTACAACGTAGATCGACTCCGATACGGGTACATAAGTACGGACATGTAGCCATGTGCGAGCGTTAAATGCGGTGAAGTTATTACAAAATGCGTCCAAACAGGACCAACGTGCTGTTATCCTGTTCTTGGCTGGCGAAGGACAAACACCGGTGGACATCCATCGGAGAGTGAGGACTGTATATGGGGCAACATGTCTGTCGGAAAGCACCGTTGTGGAATGGTGCACCAGGTTCCGTGCGGGTCGCGTTTCGACACAAGACGCCGGTCGATCTGGGAGGTCAGCCTCATACATTACGGACAAGTGGGAGACACTCGAGCACTCGCCCTGTAGTCCTCATCTCTTCCCATGCGATTGTCACGCCTTCGCTCCCTCGAAAAGGCTTTAAAGGGACGACGCTTCCTGTCGGAAGAGAATGTGCACCAGGCGGCTATGGACGTCTTCACGCAGCAGGACACGGTGCTTTACCACACGAGGATCTTCAACCTGGTGCGTCGGTGGGATGAGTGCCGCAATGCTCACGACGATTTTGCCTGATTTGCATCCCGATTCAGAACGGAAACTTTTTGATTGTTCCTTATGCTTCCACCACCACCACCACCACCACCACCACCACCACCACCACCACCTCCACTGTCCTTCTCTCACTAACTAATCCCACTGTGGGTGGGGGTGGTAGGATAGCACCCACGGTATCCCCTTCCTATCCTAATAGGCGACTAAAGGGAGCCCCAGGGGCTCTCAACTTCGGAGTGTGTGTTGGCAACCACGGGGCCCCTTAGCAGAGTCCTGGCATTGCTTCCATTTACTTGCGCCAGACTCCTCACTTTGATCTATCCTGTCCGACCTCTCTTGGTCAACTCTTGTTCTTTTCTGACCCCGAAGGTATTAGTTATCGAGGCCTAGGAAGTCTTTCATTTTCACGTCCTTCGTGGCCCTTGTTTTTCTTTGACCAATACATTCATTTTTCGAAGGGTCGGATCCCTTCAATTTTTCTCTCTGATTAGTGTTGTATAGAGGATGGTTGCCCAGTTGCACTTCCTCTTAAAACAATAACCACCACCACCACCACTACTCTCACTGACTCACGACTAAATATCGTATAAGTTACAGCCTGGAAGTACATTGTCTTAAAATTGCGCGGCAGAGCGGATACCGGTGACTATTTTCGGATTTCTTGTTAGGCCAAGGCGGGCAGGGCTGTCCACCTGCAGGAGTAAAAATATAGTTCCGGCCCTCAGAGTAAAATATCACAGATCAATGGCGCCCAACGTGTTAATGGAGAAAAATCAAATTTAAAAAATGAATTAAACTTCGTGAACACATTCAATCGGGGCTATTCCTACAGTATAGGTAGCCAATTAAAAATGAAAGTTCCATTGTTAGATTCAATACATTTGCAAAGGTCCTTCACCAGAGTAAGCGGATTTCAAGAGAAATACGCAGAAAATGTAAGTACATGTAGTAAGGGAAAGTGAGGGGTATATGGGAAGTGTATTTGCCACAATGCGGTACAGCAGTCAAAGTCCTGTTATTGTCCAGAAGGACGATGTTTTCTGTTTCACTTTAATCCACACACGTGGCTAGTGTTTGTGAACACATACGTACTCACTACAAAGGAGTCAAACCATTATGGCACTGGTGTCTGACACACAGCGAGTGTTTGTAAACATCAAGTTACATAATCAGTATGTGTGCTTGTTGAGATTCACTCTACTACTCTGACCTTCATCCGGATATGTTGTGTTTGTCACAACAGGTCACTTACCCTTGTGACTGGAGTGACTTTCAGCATACAGAAGCAAGCTACTCTACTGCGTCGCGTGTTCCTACATACTGTATTACCTTACATAAAAACATTGTATTTCACAACGTATCATCACAGTACCTAAAGTATATCCGAGAAATAAAAATTAAAAGAAAACGATTTTCACGTATGCCTCCCAAATATTATTTCTTGCTATCCCGTATGATCTTGCTACAACATTCCGGTCCAGCCTGTCTAAATGACCTAAAGGGGCGCAGTCGTCCAGTTATCACGGGCGAGCCTAGAAATACAGAGTTACAGGAAAACCGAATCTAAGGCCACGACCGCTACCTTTTCCATCCCTCCGGTGCCAGAAACCTTCAACGTGTTCCTGCGAGGTTATAGGGAGTAGAAAAAAAGCACACAAAAAACAAAACAGAACGCTGAAAAAGTCCGTCAAACAAAAGGCAGGGGATTTGGGTTACACGTAGCTAAACCGAAAATCCTTCTTGGCACAACTACTAAAATGGGTAGGGGATAAGCCCATAGTACCTTGTGACGGGAGGAGAAGGAAGGAAGTTGCAACCAGGATTAAAAGAATGGAATTTTGTTAACGTCACAGTCAAACAAGATTATTTCGAAGGACATAGTCTCGAAACAACCTTCAAAAATATCACCAATACATAAAAAAAAAAAAAATTATCATGTTTCACCCAAACTCACTGACTACTTACGAAATACAATTGGAAAAGCCAGGAGACTTTAAAATATGTTACACCGTAAAGAACTGCTCTAAAGGGAAACATCTACCAAACCAGAAGGGATGAGATAGGAAGCCATAAATCAACTGTCCACAGTGTTTCGTTGATCATCATCTCCCCTAACCCCTCAGGAGTCTTAGATTAGTTGCCTGCCGTATGTTAGAACGTAACGTGTATCTATTATCCTGCATTGCATATGTATGTAGATAATGAGTCAGCTGAAAGGTTTACCTCCAATTAAGTCGCAAGCCATAAAATATATTGAAAATCTGTTTTCACTCTCAATAATGCCACTAAGGGCTCATAATAGAACTTGCAATAATTGTCAATAATGTCACTATATACTGAAATATCGTTCTTTGTACTATTAAATGAAACTGCACAGTTTTCTACACTTAGCGATATGGGCATTGCAAGTTCAAAGATACGAATATTTTCAAATTGTGACAAATGCTTCTCGAGGAAACGAAATATCTTCATACGTGTTTCGTACGTTTGCTATGGGACCTGTTCGAATGAATCTCCAAGCAAGTGGCCACGGCACGCGGTATGTGCAGAACTCCTTCGCCTTTTTGAGACAGCTAGTGTTCGCCCATAAATACGCTATGATAATACTTTGTGATTTGAAACCTTAAACTTTACCGTTGATAATATGTAAATAGAAAACGAATATGGGACGTCTTTTACAGGGACTACATTTATTCGAATAGGGTAACTCACAGGTAGCGAACAAAGGACATTCCATTCTCTCCCGAAGTGCTCGTCAGATAATCGAAAATAGTTGCATCAGCTCTAAATTGTTAATGCCTAAATCTGTAATGTTAGGTGTAGAAAGCAGGGTAGTTCCATTTATAAATGCAATGTCATTACTACTATCTCTGAAGACCTCCTGCAAAAGTACTGGAAGTTCGCTTGTGATCCCCTTGGTAACAGTACAGAAAATGAAGACAGATTTACTATACATTTAACGATTTACGAGTTATTTGAGGGATCATTTTATCTTATTCACTTTGAAAATCCTTTAGTATCCTCACAAAAACGAAAGTAAAAGTTTATGTGGAATGTTTTCCTTTAAATCTTTCATTTCAAAAACATTTTCCATTAAGATAATTCCACGAATAGACATAGACCAGCCCTGTTTTCGAGACGGATGGACTGCTTCAGAGGGAGGTTGAGGTAGGAGGAGGGTTAGATTGTGCATCCCTCCACAGGTTACCCCATCCACGTCATTAAATATTAACTACACTTAAAAGCGATCTGGGAAGATTAGAGGAGAGAGGGTTTACTTTGTTGAAGAAGAGGTACGAAGACATCAGCTAGTCGCTCTTAAGAATATGATGCCAACTTGTCTCCTGTTTATATAGTCCTCTTCATAAAGGAGGAATAAATGAAATACGTAAAAGTTGATTCTAAATAAATTAGCGTTAAATTCTTACGGCATATTCGAAAGTGATTTTTATTAATTGCATGAGTGACTTCAGATACGAGAGTAAGTCATAAAGTAAGTTTCCGAAATATTTTAATGTGAGCACATAAAGGTAGGTCAGAATAAAGAATACCAATTTATTTACGACCACTTATTTTTAGAAATCATCACCATTCATTCAAGCTCGTGTCGTAGCATAAAAAATGAGTGCCTCCTTTCTTGACGATAGCAAGTGGTGTGCTTTTCACTGAACTTTTATTTTTAATATAATTCAGCGTTATGTACCTTTTATCCCGTACCGCTTCATTAATGTCATAAAGCATGCTTATGTTAATGGATGGGTATCGTTCGTCGTCTTTCATAGTCAGTCGTTCGAGTCTACTCGTACTACTTGTTGGGCATACATCATTGTGTATCCGTATACATACACAATTCTCTGTGAATGTTCACAGTTTATTAGTCTTTTTTCTTTTTTGCTAGTTGCTTTACGTCGCACCGACACACACAGGTTTTATGGCGACGATGGGACAGGGAAGGCCTAGGAATGGGAAGGAAACGGCCGTGGCCCTAATTAAGGTACAGCCCCAGCATTTGCCTGGTGTGAAAATGTGAAACCACGGAAAACCATCTTCAGGGCTGCCGACAGTGGGCTCAAATGGATTAATATACGGACGTCCCCTCATCATTACACGTTCAGTAACTTCTCCACTTCACAAGGGTCAGTGAATTGAAAACCGGTCACCTGGCAAAAAGTATAGTCGAACACTTAGTAACTGAACAGTAATCACCAGAACTGTTAAGACTGGGTGATGAGACAGTTGGAAAATTTGATGGTCTTCTGATGTAACCACATGTGTACCCAGTCACATATCCGATACAAACCAATGTCCACAAATGTCTTCCTTCATTTCAAGCATGGGGCCACAATCAATGTACAGCAGTGTACAGAAAGGTTGCAGAAAATGAGTCGTGATATAAAGTCAAAACGACCGGGAATTTTATCGAACGGCATTATCCTTCTTCGTGAAAAAGCTCCCCTTCGCCCCGCCAGATTGCCAATTCTATGTCGAATACGCTTCAGACATTTGGGTGGTAAACTATTCAACAACCTCTCTACAACCTAGATCCCTTCCAATGCCAATTTTATATCTTTGGAGAGCTGTTTCGTAGTTTATTCTTATTCTTATTATTCAAATAACCCTTTTGAAGGAACTATAAATCAACTTTGGTTACTATCTTTGCATTCAACTTTAGACTCTCTTCAATTACTGAGAATGTTGTTCCTTTTCCTCTTGAGTCCATTTTCTTCCAGTTGTTAATTTCTTTCTCTCCTGACTTTCGTGTTACTTCTCTGAAAAGTGTTATGTTTTCTATCGTGTCTACTTTAATTCCAGCGTATTTCATATCCTTTTCAATTTCAATGAACCACGCTGGCTTGGATTTGTAACCGTTAAATAAGATGAAGATTTGTTTAGTTAGGCTATTGTTATTCATTATATAAATGTGTCCACAAAACTGGAGTATTCTTTTCCTCATTACAGTTGTCAGTTTTTCAACTTTTAAATATAGCTCTCTGTTTGATCGTATTCTAAATTCGGCATTGTTGTTTCTTATAGGTCCCAATATTTTCTCAAAATTCTTCTTTCAACTTTTTCTAATTTTTCAAGATCCCCAATTCTTGTAAGTTTAAGAGTTTCTGCTGCATATAAAATTTCTGGCCGGGCCACTGTTTGATAATGTCTTAGTTTGAAGTTCCAGGATAGAGATTTCTTATTGTATATATATTTTTTGTCATATGACACATCCTTATTATTATTATTATTATTATTATTATTATTATTATTATTATTATTATTATTATTATTATTATTATTATTATTATTATTATTATTATTATTTGTGACTTCTATAGCTTGAGGCCGGCCCCGCAGTGTAGGAGTAGCGTGAATGCCTTTACCTGGAGACTGCGGGTTTGATTCCCGGCCAGGTCAGAAATTTTTACCTGGATCTGAGGCCTGGTTTGAAAAGTTCACTGAGCCTCCGTGATTACAATACAGGAGCAATCTGACGGTGAGATAGTAGCCCCAGTCTAGAAAGCCAAAAATACGGTCGAAAGGATTCGTCGTGCCGACCACACGACATCTCGTATTCTGCAGGCCTTCGGGCTGAACAGCGGTCGCTTGGTAGGCCATGACCCTTCCGAGCTGTTGCACTATGGAATTTGGTTGGTTTGGTTTGGTTTTGTTTGGAAGAAGCCCTTGTAAGGCAGATATTTCGATGAGTTTGGGTGGTGTCTCCCTTGTATGGGGAATTGCGTGTTATTGTGAGCGATTTGCTGGATTGTTGCGGTCAGCACTAACTGCTTAGTCTCCGAGCCAAAGGAGTTAAATGTTTACCATTAAAATCCCACGTCCCAGGTGGGAATCAAATCCGGGGCCACAAGGCTAGAAATCCAAGGAACTGACCACTCAGCTATGGAACCAGATGTTCAAGTTAACAAACGGGGTATCTTTCTTTGTAACTTTCACTCGTAAATAAGCTGTCAAGAGAACAAAGTTTAACAACACACTGCTGCACAAGGTAGGAACGAAAAAGAGAAGGAAATATAAAAGATGTATGGAGTGAAATAAATTGAAGTCAAGATAAATGAAACAAGAAAAATTAAAAATCTGAAAAATTGATGAAGAAGGTATAAATGGCAATGAAGAATGGGTTGGTAGAATTGGAGAGAGAAGCAACATCCTTGTGTTTAATAACGAGAGTTCTAATAATCAAACTGTGAAAAGAAATAACATCCAAGTGATATCTGGTCTTAATGCATAATACTGTATATGACTGTTGATTGTTAACGTTGATTGATGCCTATCTTGTCGTGAACTTCATTTGTTGGACACTATGTCAGACAAATCATATTCTTGGAAATAAAATGTATTAAATGGGAAGTTGCAACTGAAAAAATAACATTGGCGGGTCTTATAACTGAAACACATAACACACTAGTAGGATTTACTTTCAAAATGTAAAATTGGAAACTGGATTAAAAAAAAGAAATCATACTGGTCGTTATCTCGTTTTCTTGGTGGCAGCGCTTGGTGTGGATCTGGCCGAGGTTTACGGCTGAATTCCCTTCCTGACAGGAACCGTTCGTTGAGGGATGTAATCAACATTACATACCTATGCCGTGGTTGATTTTGTGCTGAGTTGTTTGTGAATGAAGACTGTCAGAAACATTCAGTCCCCGACCTAGGGGAATTAACCATAAGCAGTAAAATAACCGGCTCAGTCGGGTATCGAAGCAGGGGCCCCGAACTCATGGTATGTACGTTAACTATTCAGCCAAGGAGCTAGGCCCAAGCTCTTACCCCGGTTATAAATATAAAATTAAATTCATAGAATGTTGTATTCTTGTGTCTTCGACGTGATCTTGACCTATGCCAATACAAGCAAGAAACGAAAGGTGGCAGCTACGGTCCATCAAGAGCTTTGGCTAGCCTGCTCGACAGCTACCCAGCTAGATAGTCCTCAGATATTGGGATATCACGTGCTCAGACACATTGTGTGAATTTTGACCGGGTCTGCTACCCCTGACGTGAGACAGCTCATCAGTTGGTCTTTTGAGACTGACTAAAACTCATTCAAATCACTTGGTTCAGGATTAATTTCCATAGAAGTTTCGAAAATCTGTCCCGGAGCCTTCAGGTAAGAGGCTGACACGCAACACCTACAACACCGGCTTGGTTGTCCTTTGTCTGGTTTTGTGGAAATATGTTTTGCTGTCTGCTATTTACTCTAGGACCCAGTTCCTGGCTGAACGGTTAGAGCTGAGGCCTTCGGTTCAGAGGGTCCCAGGTTCTATTCCCGGCCAGATCATGGATTTAATTACGGCTGGTTAATTCCACTTACTCGGGGACTGGGTATCTGCGTTTGTCCCAATGCACTATTCTCCATATCGTCGTTGCGCCTCGAAAGACAGTTATGTGAGAATGTTAAGTGACAAAATATTAACTCGCAGCACATGTATCACAGAACGAAAATTCGTTGATACAGTTTATGCAATACTGAACTTTACATGACAGAACCTTTCTGATCATAGTACTAAGCAGAAATATTATCATAATGAGGCTTTCCTAGGCGCAACGATGGTATACACACTACACACAACACTACCAACCACCACAGAAATATGCAATATTGAATACTTTCCTCCACATAGGGTTGACGTCAAGAAGTTCCAACGCACTCTATAAATGGGCATAAGAAATAATAATAATAATAATAATAATAATAATAATAATAATAATAATAATCCATTTACTCGGGAAGATGAGGGGATAGAGTCCCTCTCTGTCCCGTACGAGTAATGAGCCTGAGAGTCTGACATAACTGTGTTGAGATTTTTCCATATCAACAAAACACGAAACCTGCCACAGCGCTCATTGAAAATGAAATTAGATTGTCACTGGACATGAATGCCGCTTTTATTCTAGTAGTAAGTATACCTCAAGTGAAAGCCTTAATACGAAAAGTCGACTTGACATAGAATAAGATGAATGCGTAAAGTGACAAAGGAATAAGATACATTAAGATTGATGCAGGTAAAGATATCGGCAGCCGGACACATGGCTGTGAATAATGATAAGACTTTGTCGGTTAACTGGTAGCCGGGAACTCCTGAATAATATAGAAAGGTATCTACGTGTACATGTGTCATTTTAATGTTATTGCTGTTTGTTCGGGGCGTCGACCCATGTGGATCTTTTGCCCCTACTGGCACCATATTGTATGAACCTACGTGTATAATTGGTATGATGGGATGTGCTATACCGCGTTGTACAGCTGCCCCTATTCACTCAGTTTTATGCAACCTGCAGATTGTGGACTAACCTAAAAATATTTAGTTTGGCAACTCTCACCAATGTCTGGTCTTACAACGCTTTCTAAAATTCATTTAGTCGTGTCAACCAAATCAGCATTAATGATAAAATACCGAATGATAGTAAAATAATCGTGAAAATTCTGAATCACAGCAACGTCATTGTACAGAGAATAGGATGGCTGAATGATTAGAAGTAGTATGAACATAACAGCGGCCAATGGCATCTAGTGATAGCGAAGCGTGCTGGAAGTTAAAGGAGGAAACCGGTGCTCGTTAGTCGGAGGTTCGGGTCCGATATAGAAAGGCATTTTTTATTTCGTTCTTAATGTTCGTGTGAGTTGCGTTGTTGAAGGCACATCTAAATCAATATCAGTTCTCATATTGCAGGTACTCTACTATGCTTTTTTTCAAGTAGCTCTTAAAAGAGTAATTGCAGTAAAAACAAGCTGTTACTGACAGAGTTGCAATGGGCTTGTGTATAGTTATTCGATTAATGAAGCAAATGTTAAAAAACGACCACCTCCTTCGTTAACGCAAATCTGAGCACGGTAGAGGACAAACATTCTTGCTTGCAGCAATATACACTAGCGGAATAAAATACCTAAACACCAAGAAGGGGATGTGCAAGATTAACGAACGTTGGTAGGCGTGTTTATACATCTGAAAGATATCGTTGATCCAAATTTCCCGCAAATCGCATTAGCGTGGTGCTAGTAGCGGCCCCGTGACGTTGCACATCAGGTTTGCTTTAAATACGGGCTGTACTGTGTGACAGCGTTAGTTACCTGTAGGAATGGACGGAGTGACTGTGAGTACATCAACAATGTCTTTACGACGACGAAGAGGCCAGTATCAGCAGCTTACTGAGGTTGAACGAGGCTGTACAATAGGCCTACGTGAAGATGGATTTTCCTTACGCGCTATTGCAGAACGACTTGGCAGGAATGTCTCCACTGTGCATTCGTGCTGGTTACAGTGGTCACGAGAAGGTACGCTCGCAAGAAGACCGGGCTCCACGTCCCCGTGGCACCACCGAGAGGGAGGACCGCCATGTCCGGTGTAAGGCTATGGCGCAGCTGACTGCGTCTGCAGCAGCACTTCGAGTGGCATTTGGCACCACAGTGATGAAACGAACTGTTCGAAATCGGTAACTTAAAGAACAGCTCCGAGCCAGACGCCTGCGACGTGCATTCCACTTACCCACAAACCACCGCCGCCTGCGTCTTCAGTGTTGACAAGCGAGAGCTCATTGGAGGACGGAATGGAGATCTGTTGTGTTTTTCGATGATAGCCGGTTCTGCCTTGGTGCCAGTGATAGCCGTGTCTTGGTTAGAAGGAGGCCAGGTGAGCGCCTGCATTCTACCTGTCTGTGGCGTAGACACACTGGACTTACACTGGGAGTTCTGGTCTGGGGAGCAATTTCCTGTGACAGCAAGAGCAGTCTCAAGGTAACCCCACGTCCCCTGACTGTAGATGTGTACGTCGTCGGGTGATTCGACGTGTTGTGCTGCTATTCATGAACAGTATATCCAGGGGGAGATTTCCAACAGGATAATGCACGCCCCCCATGCTGCTGTTGTAGCACAACGTGCTCTACAGAGTGTCGGCATGTTGCCTTGGCCTGCTCGAACCCCGATCATTCGCCAATCGAGCAATTATGGGACATCATTGGACGATCATTCCAGCGTCATCCAAAACCTGCATTAACCGTCCTTGTATTGAACGACAAAGTGCAACAGGCATGGTACTCCATCCCACAAACTGACATCCGGCACCTGTACGACATAATGCATGCATGTGTGCATGCCTGCATTCAAGAGTTGGGCGATTACACCTGTTATTAATGGACATGACAAGTTTCCGATGGTTTTTTCGCGTGGATATTAACCTGTAGTCTTGTACCTTTAATCGATTAAGTATGTTTCACAGACAAATATTTTGCCATAATCTCCGTATTCTACATTCCTTATTTCATGGCGTTTGGATATATTTTTTCGCCGGTATATGTGGTATAACCTGCCTCCAGGCTTCACTAATTAGCCGCCGTAAATGATTCGGGGTCTCTGACTCCTGTTCATAGACTATTTCCTTTAAATGACCCCAGAGGAAAAAATCTAGTGGAATAGGGTCAGGTGATCTAGCCGGCATTGTGACAGGACCCTACCTCCCCTCGTCCAATCCGTTGTCCTATGCAATTGGTTCCGTACTGCCAACGACCAGTGTGAGGAGCTCCATCCTGATAGAACCACGTCCTTAATCGTGTCATAAGGAACACATTCTCCAATAAGAGAAGGAAGTATTCACGTACATTAATATCAACTTCTTGGACATGTTATCCCTCATTCATCACTCACTATTGTTTCCATCCCGCTTCGGGAAAACTCAAAATGCTATTCTACCCCTATTTCCCATACTCACTAGCATATTACTACTAACAGACAACGAACTACTCCTCACGAAATACAATTCACAAAGGAAAATGTGGCTTTGTTCGGAAAACATAGCTCTCTTAATTTTACGTTAACATGACTAAAAAAAAACACACAAATTCAATATTAGGACATGCATTATTTACGGAATGTGTGTATTAAACTAAAGAACACCCTATATTTTGCCTCCCCGGTTAACCTTTATCGTCTCCATGGCTAAATGGTTAGCGTACTGGCCTTTGGCCACAGGGGTCCAGGGTTCGATTCCCGGCAGGGTCGGGAATTTTAACCTTAATTGGTTAATTTCTCTGGCATGGGGACTAGGTGTGTGTGTCGTCTTCATCATCATTTCATCCTCATCACGACGCGCAGGTCGCCTACGGGAGTCAAATCAAAAGGCATGCACCTGGCGAGCCGAACATGTCCTGGGACACTCCCGGCACTAAAAGCCATACGCCATTTCATTCCATACCTTTATCGTGCTAAGAAATAACAT
Source organism: Anabrus simplex (assembly GCF_040414725.1). Lineage (NCBI taxonomy): Eukaryota > Metazoa > Arthropoda > Insecta > Orthoptera > Tettigoniidae > Anabrus > Anabrus simplex. Next base: position 931,744,440 of record NC_090265.1, on the reverse strand, counting down.
ATCAACTGCTGTGTTCGGTGGTCGTTTTTCCTACACGGGAAACCCATGATGAAGGTCTACTCGTTCATCCTCTCGTCACTGTAGCCTTCGAACCTGGCCTGCGGCAGTCCATCATGCTGATCGTATCGTCCCACTGCTACAAATCCTGAAGTAATCCAATTGGTATCAGTTCCAGCACTCGTCACACGTTCCTTTTTGGCTACAACGACACATACACAGAGTTTAACACACGAGTTTCGCTTATGGAGGCAGGTCACTTTAGTCAAGGGCGACACGCACTAACAGGAATGAGTAGAGTGACCCATGAGACTTAAGAACCAATTACTCCGAATAACGGAATTGTCCCTGTCGATGCTATCTACCACCGAGTTTTACTGCTCTGAATTTGATACCACTGATTACCTGATATCGGGTCGTAATTTTATGCCGGGATATCCCGCTATTTGTTTATTCAAATTTTCCTAACAGCCTACGTAATCATGCACAGAAACTGAGACCTTTGCCTAGGCTCGATCGGCTATTGTTCAAGTTCCTAATACACAGTTCACAAAATGCACTCCCGGGTTATCTGATTTACGATCGCGACGGACAATAACTACGTCTTTTGTTAGTTGTAACGAGACTGGCCAGCGTGGGCCGGAGCCCGCCTTATATTGTCAACTCGCTGGTCCTTTGGGTGGGAAGCTCCATCAGGCTGAATTAAGGAAATCGGCTCCGTTAATAACTGGAGTTCAAGACATTTAAAGGCTGCGTGGTATAGACCTCGTATCCCTCTTTCACGTCAGCCGATTGGGATCGCAATTCGATCGGCATTTTTAAGGTAATGAAGTTCCAGCCTTTAATTAGAGCAGTCGCGTCCCTTCGTGGGAGGAGTTAACTTTGGGCGCAATTTTCGGCTTGGGGGACGCAGTACATTCACACGTGTTAGCTATATATTACATCTGGGCATCTGGTGACCTCGCCCCCTGAATAACGTATTTCTTATTTTCAGTGTGGAATACACAGAAAATTCAGCTCTATTCATTGATGTGCCCTAGATATCTTATTTTTCCTATGTCACATAATTTTGCGCGCCAAAATCCGACGTTGGCACTCGTGAAACATGCACGAAAAAACAGAAAGTTTCTTCTGTTACTGTGGAGCCATGTAAATAGGCCACACCTCTGGGCGTATTAGACTGATCCTTATGTCGCGTCTTATCCCCTACTTTGTCTTACACTAGAGAGCGCTTTTCTCGCGGGGGATGGTTTCACTCCCCCCTTTCCATTGTCTGCCGGGCTATCTTTCGCGGGTCCGGCTCTGGCTACTCGCCGATCGAGCCCCGGGGATGTTCATTTTGCCCAACATACTACAAATAACGCGACTTCTGAAATTATTTTATTGGGATAGAAAGGTGCAGATGCTGCCAATGAGCTGTACAGGACACTATGCGGATTCAGTATATATATGAATGAAAGTGGTAAGTTCAAGGGAATTTTGTAACATACAGTTGTATAATAATTTTTAATAATTTCACGTTGAAAGTATTTACACCCGTCAGTAATAACACGATGATGTAAATTTATATTTTTAATCTATACACCACAGCTTACTATCCAAACCGAGAGAGTTGGCCGTGCGGTTAGGGGCGCGCAGTTGTGAGCTTGAATTCGGGAGATAGTGGGTTTGGACCATACTGCCGGCAGCCGTGAAGATGGTTTTCCTTGGTTTTTTTATTTTCACACCACACAAATGCCTGGGCTGTATCTTCAACGAGGTCATGGGCGCTTCCTTCCCACTCATAGCCCTTTCCTGTCCCATCGTCACCATAAGATCTGTCTGTGTCTGTGAGACGTAAAGCAACTTATAACAAAAAAATTACCATCCTAGAGCGTAGAATGAAAAACCATTGAAAATGCCCATAGCGACTTTCAAATAGCGAATACTTTGCTTCATTTTAAAATTACTCTGATGACAGCATACAAAGTCGAAAACTGCGTAATACAATTACAGGTAAAAGTGACAAGAAAGGAAATAATTGATGCACAATTGGATTGAAGCACAATTGCGTTTCATGATATCTAAAGAGAGTTAAATATTTCGTATGCCATCAAACAAAATAATAGACAGGCATTTTGCTTTTGAATTCTGGGTTAACTGGCGCACGATTTCAAATTTGCGTTTATTACCTCTATAAACCAAATACAATGGCGCAACATCTCCAAAAAGCCATGGCCTACCAAGCGATCGCTGCTCAGCCAGAAGGCCTGCAGATGATAGCGTGCGTTTAGTGAGCACGACGAACCCTTTCGGCCGTTATTCTTGGCTTTCTAGACCAGGCCGCCACCTCACCGTCAAATAGCTTCTCAATTATAATCGCGTAGGTTAAGTGGACCTCTAACCAGCCTTCAGATCCAAGTAAAAATCTCTGACCCACCCGGGAATAGAACCCGGGGCCATCGGGTAAGAGGCAGGCACGCTACCCCTAGAACGCGGGGCCGGCTAATTATTACCTCTACCGAAGAATTTCAGATTTAAACCATGGAAACAGTTTCTCAGCTACTAAGGTATATTTCTTATTCAATTCATTTATTATTTACCAGGGAACGTCTAAAATACTTCGCACCCCCTCTGACAGTGGAGGAAATACTCCAAACTCCTGTATCTCAAGATTGTTCTAAACTCAATTCTGACTTTCAAACGTCCCAAAGCCTCACAAAGCACAAAGGAGTTACGTTACCAGAATGGATTGGAGGTAAGGAAACAGGCACTTAGAGGAAGATACGGAGGAAAGAACATCGAATTGACTGTAGCGTAAAAGTCTGCTGGGAAAGTTAAAATGTTCATAGGAGCGGTCCAGGTCTTGAAACCGGTAACCTATATTCAAATATCTTACATTCACAAACTATCACCAGATATGGTGGTTGTTGCTTTGAATGGTAATTATTATTATAGCAGGATACCCATGAGTCGCTGTATTTTAAATTCAAGGGGTTCTTATTGAAATTTTTACAGTTTGGAGATCCCGTTGACACTGAAGCCTCTAGAATACATACTCAGTAATCTCTGATGTTCGTAAGAGGCAGAAAAGTAGGGTATCAGGACGTGACGACTTGTAATATGTAGTGCTGCTGCCACGAGGTTCCTAGGTGGATAAAACAAAACGAAAACAACATAATTTCAAATGTGATATGACTTACAAGAGGAAGATGACATGCACATTTCGGTAAGGTTATTTCAATGTGGAAATGGAGAAAACTAGGAGTAACAGATACAAAATAATGTCTAGCGCCAGAATCGTACCATGAAGGGGGGAGACCCAGCTTAACAAAGGAAAAAGGAAGGTTAATATTCATTCGATTGTTAAATATTCTACAATTGTTGTTGACAATTCCTGCACATATCCCAGTGTTGGCATGCTGCCTGGCAACCGGAGGCAACTTCAATAATGTCAGAATTTTATTAATTTTAATATTTTAAAATAAAATGTTCAAAATTTCCCGCCTTTTTAACAATATATCACTGTTTCCCTTATAAATTCCAAGTTTATAAGAATTTTCGTACTTTTCCTTTTTTAAAGTGTGTAACAAACCTCCAGCTACAAAATGAACCTCAATCATTAAAATAGACTGTAATTCGGATTTTTGTTGGTTTTTTATTCCGAGCACCAGAAAATATTAATATTTTGTAAATAAATATGTTATAGGCTATAAGATCTAATTTAAATCCCATTGATCTGAATGAGGTACAGATTTTAGTACAACACTATGGGAGGAAACTCTGAAAAATTCATAATTATACGTGAAACAGTAAGGGAGTCATGAAGGAAACCGTTAAAACGGCGAGAAATTTTGAACATTTTATTTTGAAATGTTGTAATTAGAATTTTGACATTATTGAAGTTGCTTCTGATTGCTCTGAAGCATGTCAATACTAGGGTTTGTGCAGCATTTCTTAACTACGTTTGTAGAATATATAACAATCGAATGAATATTGGCCTATTTTCCCTGTGTTAAGCTAGGTCTCTCCCCTGAAGCAAACATGTGTACTCTCTATGTCTGCATGCAATGGTGACAAGCAAAACCGTGCACTGGGCGAGCACCGGTGTGGTGCTGACCTTATGAGTCCATGAGGGTTCTTCATTGTCTGTCTTTGATATTCACTATGCCTTATACCTGAGATATTGTTACCTTTTCATATGTTAGGAGGCAAATGTGCTTGTAAAATACATCTTTCATCCACGTAACGCTTGAGCACAGAGTGATTTTCGATACGTAACACCCTCACGGTTGCAGTTCTTAAAATCAATTCGCACTTAATTTTCGGTAAGTGAGGGAAAACACGTTGTCAAATGTTCATTCCTTTTTAATTCTCTTAGGGGTTGAATTTCTAAATCCATTCATTTGTGAGACCCACAAAAAGGAGAGCAACCATTATAGGAAATTTAAACTTAGAATGTCAAACAATCAGAGGAATGATAATTTTTGGTTTTCAGGTATTAACATAATTCGACCTATACAGGGTGAAATATTTTAAGTCCTTGTCTTATTTGACACCTGGGACATCGAATAGCAGGCATTACGTGAAATGTCAACTGTCTACGTCAGGGCCTCTCAAACGCCCAAAATCTCACGCGTGCAGAGCGAGGCGCAAGAGCTCCGTGCACTGTGCATCGGTGCCGCTCGGTGCCGCTCGGTATGGCTCGGATCAACGCTTCGTCTCTGGGCTACTCGGCTATGCTCGGCTCTACTCGGCTATACTCGGCTCAACTCAGCCCGGATTTGGAGCGCTACGGCGCAAGTGGGGGAGAGGGAGACAGGCGGAGCGAGCGAGACAGGCGTGAGGAAAGAGAGAGTTAGCGCTATTGCTCCGAATCGAGGAGTGGGGGGTCTGCACTCTGGTCAACCAAGCCAAGTCGTCTTTTGCACCGTGCACAGTGCATGCACCACACGCATGCACCCTGAGAGGCCCTGGTCTACGTCAAACAATTCGAGGGAAACGAATATTGAATGTTATACATTTCAATGTTGTTCCGTATTGACCTTGAATATTCAGAATATATAGAGATTTGAGGATTTCCACCCAAACAATAAAATTTGTAATCATCCTTGCGATTAATTCAATTTTTAAAAATTGCAGTACATGTTTCATCTCCTAGGAGACATCTTCAGCTGCTCCCTACTGTTGAAATTAAAATAAACATAACAGGCATAGACAACGATCTAAAAAAAAAATTCTTTAAGTCCTAGAATCAAACTAATGAGTATGCACTGAGTACATTTTAAAAAGATGCTTAGAACAAAATCTGAGTCATAAAATTAGAGTCTTAAAAGTAGAAAAAGCATCCACTGTTTCTTCAAGTTACAATAATCACACTTGAAAATCTTCTCTTTAAGGTAAAACTCGTGATTCATATGATTAATATAAAATACATGAATATTTCTCGTTAGTGCCGATCCCAAAATAACGGGGAAAAGGCCGGAAAGAAGAAGAAGAAAAGTGGAATTGATGGGAATTTTGCGCATTTTTACGGCCGGATGCACTTCCTGCCACTAACGCTACGTGTAGGGATACATTCACTTTTGCGTGTTTCTGCATCGATTGGATGTAGATGGGGATAATTTTTATAAGACGTTCACAAAATCACAATCCCCGAGCCAGATGAATTAACCACACGCAGTTCAAATCCTCGGCCTGGCCTGGAATCGAACCCGGGACACTTTGGGCCAAAGACTTGTGCGCTGGCCATTCAGCCTAAGGAGCTGGACAAGAAATAAACAACACGCGGGTACTTTAAATAAGCAATCGATTGAAGAAGGATAAATGTGGCAACGTCGCTGTTGGTGTAGAGCAGCGCCTTGGTGCGAACAGCCTGTTTACATGTCACTTTTAATACAAAGCGAGTCGGTGGTTAAAGCTTCAAACGTCCAGGCCTTGTCTAATAATTCTATATGTTTATCATCCCTTCAATTGCTGTAGCTTGTTAGGAGGCTCCAGCGTGTCAAGGTAAGGGTTTTGTTATTGAACAAGTAAATTTACTGACCCATGTCTCTTGCATTCAAGTACCTGTAAACGCCTCGTTTTGCCCTGGAAGGTAATTCTGCAATTGATAGCAGAGACTGGAAGTGCTTAAGTTAGGAATTGTACTCATGGGATGAAGATGAACGTACGCATCATCTGAGATGTTCTTGTCATGTTAATTGAACTGGTGTCAAAATTAACACCGACAAGACCAAGACCATTTCCAGAACTCATAGCACGCACTTTCTTATGACCATTTATGAGGAACCAGTTGAACATTTGCGGAAGTTTAAGTTCCTTGGCAGCTGGATTGCTGAGAACTTAGACCCGGATTTAGAGATTCGTGTACGAATAGAAATGGCTCGTATTAGCTTTCTGAAAAATGAGGAATCTACTTTATGACAGAAGCCTCAGCTTGGAGACACTTCACAACTTCGTCAGATGCTCTGTATATTCAGTGCTTCTGTGCGGCGGTGAAACACGGTCTCTGAAATGTAACGCCGTTAAGAGAATAAATGCCTTCCAGATGTGGGTGTTTCGAAGGATATTACGGATCTCGTGGACTGACCACATCTCTAAAGCTGCCGTACTCAAACGCATGAGGAGGGAACAAATGTTGATGTGCACAATCAAGAAACGGAAGTCATCCTGCCTTGGGCATATTATAAGGAATGAAAAGTACGACCTACTTAAATTGATCATGTAGGTGTCGCGGTCAAAGGAAACAATCTTGGCTGAGGAACCTAGGGGATTGGACAGGACTAAATTCTAGTAGAGTGATGAGGACAGCCGAACATCGTACAGACTTCGCTGTGATTGAGGCCAACCTTCAGTAATGGAGAAGAAACTACAGGAAGGATTTCAATTGTTGTGTGTTTGACAGACTGGAACGTTTTTAAGTTGCGTTTAACTAGGTCGACACTGGAAAGTTTGGCTTCTTCTTAAAAAGGAAGAAATATAAATAAATAAATAAATAAATAAATAAATAAATAAATAAATAAATAAATAAATAAATAAATAAATAAATAAATAAATAAATAAATAAATAAACGTTGTCAAGTATATAATCGAATTCCCGGCTCTGCCACGAAATTTGAAAAGTGGTATGAGGGCTGGAACGGAGTCCACTCAGCCTCGGGAGGTCAACTGAGTATAGAGGTGGGTTCGATTCCTACCTCAGCCATCCTGGAAGTGGTTTTCCGTGGTTTCCCACTTCTCCTCCAGGCAAATGCCGGGATGGTACCTCACTTAAGGCCACGGCCGCTTCCTTCCCTCTTCCTTGCCTGTCCCATCCAATCTCCCCATCCCTCTATAAGGCCCCTGTTCAGCATAGCAGGTGAGGCCGCCTGGGCGAGGTACTGGTCGTTCTCCCCAGTTGTATCCCCCGACTCAAAGTCTGAAGCTCCAGGACACTGCCCTTGAGGCGGTAGAGGTGGGATCCCTCGCTGAGTCCGAGGGAAAAGCCAACCCTGGAGGGTAAACAGATTAAGATAAGATAAGATAAGAAGATAAGTATATAATCGAATATAGTGTCGGGGTACTTGACTGAAATGTTAGGCTACTGGATTTCCGTATATAGGGCCCGAGTTCGATTCCCGGCTGCCCTGAGGATCTTAATTGCGTATAGTTATTTCCCCTAGTTCAGAGACCAGGTATTTGTGACCGTCTTAATCTACGTACAGCACAATCACACTACCAACCACCACAGTAACATGCAATAGTGAATAGGCCTGCATCGCTGTTCGAGTTGGCATCATGAAGAGCATATTCAATATACGTGCCGACCCCAGATGACTGGGATAAGGCCATAAAGGATATAATATAATGTAATAACTGTCGTTTGTATGTAAATAGAATAAATCTATCTGTATCTAGTGTTAAATCATTGTACAATCAAGGCATGTATAACGATGTACTCTGTATTGCTGTAGTTTTTTTTTTAGTGGAGGATCTACGAATCTGTCCTCTGTACGAAGAAAATACCACGTATTTAAACTGGAATTAAGTAATATAATGTCTTAGTTAGATGATGATGATGATGATGATGATGATGATGATGATGAGTGCACATCTGGGTCGCCGAAAATTAAGAGGCACGCAATGGGCGCACCGGCGTCGGTACTTGTCACACCACCTGTGACTTTGTAGAATAACTGGCACATACGGATAACCACGGTTGGAGAATCGTCGGCGGATGCAGAATAGGTATCGGCCTAAAAGTGGCTTCCGCTAGTCCTTGAACCGACAGCTCTACACCTCTGTATTCGGGAGACGGAGAGGGGCTGGCCGGCTGTCCTGAGAATTGTTCTTTGTTGTTTTCCACACTCCTGCACAAAGGCGAATGCCGGGGCAATTCATACTGTTGCAAGCCACGACGACCAAACCCCTCACCTTCACAGTAACAAATCTCCTGGCCTGAGAGACGGCGTTACCGTCTAAGAGGCCCACCTCTTCCTTCAGGGACGGAATGAAATATTTTAGTAGTAGTACTGGAAGAATGCATTTGCAAGCTTAGGTTAATGCTTTATTATGGCCACATTGCAGCGAAGGACTCGATGATAAGGGATGTGCAAAGGTGCGCTGCTTTGTTGTGGGCGAGACCTAAAGATGACCTGGAGGGGAACTGATGAGCAAGAGCTACCTTCTCCAGATTATCCCAGTTATTTCTGCGTTCGGTGGAGCAACTCAGGCTTACTTTGGTTTTGGCCGGATGTTTAAGGCCGGATGTCCTTCCTGGTACCACGTAATTATTCAGAAGAATATGAAGGCTGAGAACATAACGGCATTCGAACTTTAGGAAGAGCTCTCTACTTTCAACTAAATCTGGACAGAAGGAAATTTTTTAGTTTTAACACAGGGTATTCCCAAACGTGTGGAAGGCACACCCTAAAATAACACGAAATATCTCTATGAACATATCTTCTGAGATTAATATTTCAGAAGCTACAGGTTTTCCGTATTTGTACGAGACTTATTGGTAAAAGCTATGGCTCGGAAATTGACAATCTATCAATTCCCTAACAAAGAACTATATAAAGACATAAAAATATCCAAAAAGGACCCAGAACTGGCAAAATGTACGTAATTGCAATCCAAATTCATTCATAATTTTAGTTATAATTACGTATATAATGAAGGAATATAATGTTAAAATGAAAAATTCTGTGGTATGCAACATTCATTTCAAAAATATGTTCAGTGAAATACTTTCTTCTTTCAAACAGTGTACATTAAATTAAAAAATAAATTAAAAATGAAAAAAGTACGTGCTTGCAGAATTTAGAATGAAATATATTTTTCCACCTAGAATGAATTCAGTGAACCTACAATGGGCATCCTGGAGAAAGAAATTGAAATTAGTGTAACTTGAAACATATTTGGTCTAACCACACTAGGGTTACACAAATTGGAATTCGGAAAACTTACCTCAGTTGGTTTTACAGTATATCACAGTAGTCAATTACAGGTTCCTAGAAGATGTAAAGGATCGTCTGTTTTCTGACAGCATGTTGCGAAACATTGAAAAACTTCTCTCCAGATCTATGGATGTTAAGGTTTCATACTTGAAGCAAGTAAGATCTTTCTCTTCTAAAACAATCACATCAAAATTCTCTCATTTCAATATTTCCCTTGTCTTGCACATAATTTGATATCCCTGAGGTTTTCTTTTTCTCTCTTTTCAGACATGGTTCAAATATGTGCATTTACTAGAGAAAGGATATTTAAGAGGTGATGGGAGAACCAATGATTATTTTAATTTTCAATAGACAGTAAAAATGTAGTCGAAAATAGATGAACTTGCAAAAGAATCCATTAAGACGTTTAAAAAGTCTAAAAAAGAAGAAAACTAAGCCAAAAATCACTGAAAAAGGCAACAAAGGGCAAATAAAACCAACCATTTTCTGGTTTACAATGATCCAGAGTGAACATACGTTGAGCCTGGTCTTTGGACACTCGGGGCGGGGGGGAGGGGGGGGAGGGGTGGAAGAAAGTAAAAAAAACATCTCATGTCAAGTACATTTGCCATGCTAGTTTACCAGCAGGGACACTTCATTCTAATATAAGAAGTTCTCAAAATGTCCACTGTGTGCCTGAATGCTCGTCTGATCACGCCACCTCGTTCTTTGTCACACACACTCAAACTCTCCAGATATAGCAAGTATTCAATGGCAACATTTTTCTACACACTGACAAAGTACTGCAATGCCCATAACGGTGTGCCTGACTCTAAACTGAGTCTTAAATACGACGTATCCCGCCATTCCAGCTAATAATTAAAACAGGCGTAAGTCGCAGCCGATCGACTGAATGTCATAGGAGTGTACTCCCCGATTACTTACCACATGTTTTGGAACATCCTGCAGAACATGGCTGTGCAATTTCATCGAGGCATTAGGTTCCGTATAGAACTTTCCGAAATGAATTCAAATGAAGTTAAACACGTGCTTTTAAGCACACTTAATAAATACCAACCGACGTTACTGCAATTTGGTGTCACAAACTTGAACATAGAAAAGCAAGTGAGGAAGTAAACAAGCTTGGAGTATAAAGTTACAAGTCACGTGGTGAGTGGGTGGGAGGGGGATTCTGAACGTAAAGTAAAGAGTATCTCATTAATTAACAGTTGTGGCATTTCTCTGAGACTAGTTGTAGCATTTGTCGCTGATGAGTTATGATGGTGAGGTGGAGGTGACTCACGGAGGTAGTGATGGTGAGCTTCTGTATGTTGGGTATTCAGCCCGAAGGCTGGTTTGATCCTCTTCAGCTCTGCCAACAGCTGTCATAAATAGCCTAGGCGTTACTGAAGAGGCGTACTAGGGAAATGAGGAGTGAGGTAGTTTCCCGTTGCTTTCCTCACTGAGCCAGCCGTTGCTATTACATATCAGTCTGCCAAGGTGAGCTTCTATTAACACTAATCAGAGAGAAAAATGGAAGGGGCCCGACAGTTCGAAAAATGAAGGTATCGGCCAAAGAAAGACAAGGACCACGAAGGGCGTGAAGATGAATCTCTAGACCTCGAATGCTCTAATATAATCGTTGTCCGAAAATAACAAGTGTTGACCAAGGAAGGTCAGATAGGACAAATTAAATTGAGGAGCCTGGCACGAGAAAGTGGAAGCAATGCCAGAGCTGAGCTAAGCTTTTCGGGGTCGCCAACCCACGCTCCCAAGTTAAGAGCCCCTGGAGTCCCTTTGAGTCGCCTCTTACGAGAGGCAGGGGATACCGTGGATATATTCTAGCGCCACTACCCACAGGGGGTGAGGTCACTTGCGTCAATAAATTGCTTCAACTGGGGATGATCGTATCTGCACTGACGAAACGTCTACGATTTTAATCGCGTCATTCGGGGGATTGGGTGAGTATATGGATATACACCTCCTCACCTTCATTTATACATAACACTGTCTAGCACTACAGAAACATGCAATAGTTTCAACACATCGTTAAAACATCAGGAAAGTTATTCCGCTGTAAAACCTGGGCCACATGGCACAGAAGATAGGAAAGTGGTGTGGCAGAGGAAGAAGAGGGCAGGGTACTTTCAAACGTAAATTATTACAGACCATCATGCCTTTTCTCACTTAGTGTGCAACCCTCTGTGACGAAAATATTGCTTTAAAATATTCTACACCAGGTGAGTTGGCCGTGCGGTAAGGGGCGTGCAGCCGTGAGGTTGCATCCGGGAGCTAGTGGGTTGGAATCTCACTATCGGAAGGCCTAAAGATAGGTTTCCGTGGTTTCCCATTTTCACACCGGGCAAATGCTGGTTGGGGCTGTACCTTAATTAAGGCCTCGGCCGCTTCCTTCCAACTCCCAGCCCTTTCCTATCCCATCGTCGCCATAAGACATATCTGTGTCGGCGTGAAGTAAAGCAACTTATCAAAACAGCGTTGAAACTCTGACTCAACGATCAGGACACAACACTTGAGGAAAGAGGCGTCGAAAACTTGTCCCGCGGTTTGTGAAGTAACTCGATTGCCTTGGAGGCTGTGTGGAAACACAGAGTGCGTACTATGTTACGTACAAACTATTATACTGAGAAATTCACATGATAAACTTTCTTCTGGGACGTCCCTCATACATAAGCAGCCACATGTAGTGTTTGGAGGCTCTCCTTAGTTTCATGTATCTTTCGTAATTCTTCAGATAGCAAGTGGCGACTATTATGTTGTACAACGTGGAGTGTACATGATAAAGGGTTGCAGTCTCCTGTGTATAAACAGTCTATCCTTCACAAGTTACATTTGAGACAGCACCTCTCAATGACTCGTACTCACTTCTCTCCATAGGGGATACGAGAGTGGGAGCAAATCCGAGCACATAATGGAGACAGATTCAAAACCTATCTTTTGCCACAACTTCTCTTTCAACAAATGTATTGTTTTTTCCTTTCTACATCTCGCATGAAGCCGTCTCCTTGTTGTAGGAACTAGTGCAGCAGGGGCGGTGAACGAGAGAGATCTGTCTGTAGTCCATTTCCCACGATTTTGCTCTCCGAGTTTAAAATAAGTCGTCGATGTAAAAAGTATCACACTTTGTGAGGAAAACTATACATACTTTGCTGAAGGAAAGAAACTTTAGCATACGAATGTTAGTACATCAATATATTGGTCTATGTTTAACGGTATAATCTGTTTCTCTAGCTCAACAATTTGAAATGCTACTGAAGTAAAGTTTCGCATGCATACCATACATTCATAATTATTCATAAAATAATTTCATATTTGTAAAGAATCTAAGTAATTATCTGTAAGAATGTTATCAAATTTGCATATTTACTCGTAGATTTGCAGCTAAATACAGTCTTCACTATAGATGCTAAAATTCATTTAATATTTAATCGATTGTTCTTGGATCTTTTGAACATCATTTGATCATTAAATTACATATAACTGTTTCCTTAATTTTTGCACAACTAATTATTTATTAAACGTTCGGCTCCATGGTCCGAAAGGTCCTGGATTTCAGGCAGGGAAGGAAACTCAGAAGCATTCATTAGACCCTAAGTTGTTGTTCTCAAAGTATTTTGAAAGTTACAGAATTCTATTAATTTTGTTAAGATTGAAACAAATACTATCGGCCAGTAGCTATCTAAACTATTTATGTCTTTTTTTTAATAAACTGAATCTTCAGACAATCTGGAAAAAACTTTTTGTGAGTGTGAATACGGGGAGCACAATTAAATCGGGGAGTTCCTTTAAAATGGAGTAGGATACATCATAGCGTCTTCTGTTTTGTAATTGCTAAGTTCTGTAACGATTTTTAAAAAATATCATCTGGTGTAACTTTTCCGCATGTGAACTTTGATCCGGCAGCCGGACTGAGTGGCTCAGACGGTTAAGCCACTGACATTCTGAGCCAAAGTTGGCAGGGTCGGTCCTGGCTCAGTCCGGTGGTATTTGAAGCTGCAGAAATACGTCAGCCCCCTTGTCAGTAGATTTACCGGCGCGTAAAAGAACTCCCTCGGAACAAAACTCCGGCACTGCGGAGTCAAAAATGTTAGAAGTAGTTAGTGGGACGTATTAACTTTGATCTGTTAGTTAAATTACCTAAGTTATGTAATGTTACTTAACATATCCATAACTGAAGGCATACTCGCAGTAAATAAATAAGGGGATATAATTGTATTTTACGCAGTGCTGTAGAACTTATGTATAGACGTACATAACGATTGTGGTTAGACAACACAAATGAGAAGGAAGTTGCTTGCAGATTTGAATGTGAACTCAGTCATCAAAGTATTGTTAATAAACAGATAATGGAGGAAACTAGAAAAAATAGTTAAGTTACGTGGTTTTATTTGAGTTATATGGGATAGGATATCAAACGAAATGAAATGATAAAAATATACATGTAGTGAGGGTATATGTGGAGGGTATCCTAACTTACCTGAAATATAGGAAGTAATTTAACAAACATTATTATAAATTAATTCCAGGAAATATATAATTTATATTCTACATCGAAATTCTGGATTTATCTTCTGTTATCACGGGTTGTATACAGGCAAACCATAGTCTAATTAATTTTATAATATTGTATTACTTTTGGAATTGAATTTGTAAGACTTTGTAAAATAACTAACTACATGAATTAGTAATGGATGAAATAATGGAACACACTCTTCCCAGTCATTGACCATAGAATGTTATACTACTCTACTCCATTTTGCCAACCTATACTTCATCCATTTTCCACAACGTTATGAAATTATGGAATATCAAATCCTGACATTACTTTCCCTTGAAGAGAGCTTCCTCCGTTCTCTCGTCTTTATTGATATGTTCTGAAATTAAATTGCAGCTTATTTTGCCATATATTTGTCCTATGAGCATGTCAAATGAGATGAAACTTCAATTATAGTGAAGATTTTTTTGTTTAGACTTTTCTCAACTATGCATTCTGTGACACTGAGTTCAAAATGTTACAGTTATGTAGAATTAGATCTTACATATCTGTTTATCATAGACTGTTCTAACTTCCAGCCTTCAGTCTGCAAGATTCTATGAATTAACTAAGCTCTTCCACAATAATCTATTTTTAGTTAGCTCTTTGGTCTTATTTAGCTCTTACCTTCAGATGATTAAATCTAAGTCCTAACACAGTCGTCGTCGTCTTTCTGTGCTGCTGTTCTTCTCTACTCTCCATGGCCCAGTTCGTTATCTTCACTTCACACGACCTCATCATTGAAGCCAGCTGCAGTTCTCACCTGTATGTAGACGTGTTCCAGGTTCTCTCTCCGAAGACGAAAGTGATAATATCTGGAACTGTTGGCTCTAGAATTTTCATTTTCTGACCTGCCGAGTCCAACATTATCTTGCATTTAGGAGAGTTTCGGTTCCTGCCTTACAGTCGGTAGTCCAGAAGATTGTTTCCTGTTTTCTTTTCTGTTTTCATACTAAACAAATTCCAAGTATGTAGCCTACATTAAGGTCACGACTCTTCTATTCTGTCTCTCGCAATGAAAATACAGCTCAACCTGTGAATTTACGATTCACTTACAAAATAAGATGCCTTCCAGTCATTTGCCATTTCATTTCTGAGCTACCGGGCGAAATGACCGTGCGGTTAGTGGCGCGCAGCTGTGAGCTTGTATTCGGAAGATAGTGGGGGCGAACCCTGAAGATTGTTTTCCGTGGTTGCTCATTTTTACAGCAGGCAAATGCTGGGGCTGTACCTTAGTTAAGACCACGGCCTCTTCCTTATCTCTCCTAGCACGTGCATATCCCATGGTCATCATAAGACTTATCTGTGTTGGTGCGACGTAAAGCAACTTGCAACAAAAAATTCTGAATTCATGATGATGATGATGATGATGATGGCGACGACGACGTTCATGACGTTCAGTGTTGAACGTCTTGTCCAGTAGTATTAGTCATGAGAGATGCAGGATTGCTGGAAATTATCCACCTTCGAAAGTTTTTTAAACAAGTTTAATTTAGTTTTCTGACCTAAATGACTCATAATTGAAGCCTTCTTAGGTACACTAGGGTTCGATCTCCCACATGTGAGCACGTTTGTTATTATGATGTCAAATACAGAATGCGGGTATTGACAGAAGAAGAAACTGTAAACTGGTAGCAAATGATGCTAGTAAACCTGATAATCTGGGTCTTAATGAGAGGCCTAAAGCGAAAATAAATAGCGGCATTCAGAAAATTACTTGTGGTAGTGGGTTTTGGAGATACTGGAAATTAGAAAGAAAGAAAGAAAGAAAGAAAGAAAGAAAGAAAGAAAGAAAGAAGGTAGGCCTAATTCCCGGTTACCTAAGACAGTAACTAAGATGAATACAATTTTAAATTTGGCATATGGACAGCTTATTCTGTTAAAATTAATCGGGAAAAAGTATTCTTTACAATCATATAAATATAAATAGGAGGATCTTAAAGATCTATTCGGACAGGACAGGAAACGACCAAAAAATCACACCGATATCACAGGAAAAAATAACTCTTTTTTCAACTGACCATAGGAGCACGTTCAAAATATTTCATATGGCTTATATGCCTACAATGCAAATGAAAACGCGAATAATTGTGTTCATATAAATCATTTTTATACTAATAGAAAGACATAAGTTTATTAGTTAGTATATTACACCGAGGTGGTAATTGCGTTCTATAATGATGTATTCTGCTATTGTGGACTAATTTGCTATTTAATATGATTGTCTCATTTGCTGTTAATGTCAGTGTTGTACTGTGAATTAGCGTTATTAGCCTGCTCCAGAGCGGTCGTGTGTTACGTGTTCATATGCTATAGCGGCACGGAACAGTGGTCACAGCTATGATGTGCCGGTCATTGTTGAGTGTGACAAAAGACACTAGTGCTTGCCTCACGTCATTCAGAGGTTGTGCTTTAAAGGGAAAATGAGAAGACATAGTGGAAGACATATCAGCACGTTCAATTACACGGGATATTGCTAAGACCGAAACAAGGCGAGATTTCAAGCGAACTGTTCATTTATGTGCGAATCTGATTTCTTATAAATGCTGAAGATTCTCTGAATGTTATAAAGAATTCATCGTAATGATAATAGAACCAGTTTTTCTATATCTGAGAAATAATTGTAGCAGTCTTTGCTGACAATTGTTAGAACAAAATACATAACTTTGTGATGTTAAGGCGAATATTGTTAATTGGATTCGTTGTCATCTTGATCTGATTAACACCCTCCCCCACCTTTCTCTCTCTCCCTCTCTCCCCATACGATATTTCTATTTAAAGTATTCCATAACAAAATATTTTTCAGTAGTTGAAGATCTGGAGTAATTACTGAATGGTATGGACGAAATCTTGGAGGAGTAGTCAGTCCATGGTGAAAAACTATACATAGTGGTCGGAAACAACGTGAACGTAATATATGAGCGTTTGAGCGTTCGTCATACTGATGAGTAATTTGAAAGCTTTACGTCAATATCTCGCACCGTTGTCAGTTTATCAGCTGCTGAAGTTAGCCAATCAGATCGCTTCGCAGTTGAGTTCAAACGGGCTTTACGAGGCGGTGTTGCTAAATATGCACGTGGCTTGATCGAGCTTGAGAGCCATGCCTAGAAATAAGAATCAAACACTAACACACCGTGGGTTTCAGTCAATGCCACCGTAGCGTGCTTGCTATGGGCCAAGCCTATCAGCAGGGAGGTCCTTGTTGAAATCAATCAATCAATCAATCAATCAATCAATCAATCAATCAATCAATCAATCAATCAATCAATCAATCAATCAATCAATCAATCAATCAATCAATCAATCAATCAATCAATCAATCAATCAATCCTGATCTGCATCTTGGGGCAGTCGCCCAGGTAGTGGATTCCCTATCTGTTGTTTTCCTAGCCTTTTATTGAATGATTTCAAAGAAACTAGAATTTTTTTAAATATCTCCCTTGGTAAGTTATCCCAATCCCCAACTCCCCTTCCTATAAACGAATATTTTCCATAATTTGTCCTCTAGAATTCCAACTTTATCTTCATATTGTGATCTTTCCTACTTTTAAAGACACCACTCAAACTTATTCGCTACTAATATCATTCCACCTCTCTCTCCACTGACCGCTCGGAACATAACACTTAGTCGAGCAGCTCGTCACCTTTCTAACAAGTCTTCCCAGCCCAACCTTTGCAACATTTTTGTAACGCTACTCTTTTGTGTCACAAAGCCCATTGCCTTTAACTTGAAAATAAGGCAGAACGACATAGAGAAAAATAATCAACATATGAGGTTACGTTTCACTGCTTACGGTTGTCAGGAAAGCGAGAATAATCATACCACCTTTTTAGAATCATAGTCAAAGTCGCTTAATTTTCAAATTTTCTGTAAAAAAATAAATAAATAGAAATGATATTCCCAAATGGGAACAATGGGAACTAATGGGTTGATATTGTAAAGAATTAATTGTAATACTTTTAGTGTCCTATGCTAGAATCCCTCAATACTTTTGCTTGATTTTTGTTTTTCTGTTTGTTTTACGCCTCACCGACGCAGTCAGGTCTTGTGGTGACAGTCAGATATGACCGGGCTAGGACTGGTAATGTAGCGACCGAGGCCTAAATTAAGGTATAGAGTCCCAGAATTTGCATGGTGTAAATGCAAATGCAAACTCATGTCCTCATACCGAGGTGGTGCAGCACTTTTCAGGCACACCCCCAATGGCGCTGAGCTGCATTTCAATCACATACCAGCCCTCCTGCTATTCTTAAATTTCTGCCAGTACCGGGAATCGAACGTGGGCCCCCGAGGATGGCAGCTAATAACACTAACCGTTACGCTACGGAGGCGGACATTTGCATGGTGTGAACATAGGAAAACCATCTTCAGGGTTATCAACAAGGAGAATTCTAGCCCACATTTCTCGAATTCTCAGTAACAGTACTAACAGTTGCATGACTCAAACCGCGTAGCCAACTCACTCGATAATGATAAATTTATGCCGAAATGAAATATAATGTAATTATGAAGTGACTTCTCAGGTCTGCCTATGGTGTGATTCGAACCTATCATCTCTGAAATTAAATTCCATGGTTAGAAGCATGAATTTTTCGCATTAAATGTACGATTTTATGAAATGAAAAAATCGCGTTATTTCGCGAAATAGGTCTTGACCCATCGCTTGAATTTCGCTGTAATCATTTTCTAAAATTGTTCATATAAAGTTCCATTCTTGTGATTCGTGAACTATTTAAATTAAATACAATATTGATAATCATCCATTATTCATTATGTATTTTTTATTACGGTACTACTGTAATACACCTCTAATCAAGATTACATAACAAATTACCCTTACACCCTACATGGCCATAGCTTTAACCTTACATCGCCATACCATTAAAGAATTTCCCAGAATATTAAAACACGTATTTCTGTCGAACTGAGAAATGCATATTTTGCCCTCCGTTTTTCTTCACACACGTGATATTGGAATACAACTTCAAGCTCGTTATTCTCCATGGATTTCGCTGCAGTTTTGCACTTATCGCAACATTTGTAAATTTCGCTTTAAACTGGCCTTATCGCTTTAATTCGCTGCAATTCGCGAAAAAGAAATCACCGATTTCTTAAGCATAATTGTATGATTCGTTAAGACATCTCAAAATCGCTTCAAAATAATTTTTGTCGCATTTATCGTTAACTAGCAAATGTACCCCTTCTTCGCTACGGTATTCTACATTGTATGCGGATTTCTCCGTTGAATTACTGTAAAGCCAGTGAGTACGATTATACTGAATTGCATGTCTCTTAGCGAAATCCGAGAAACAAAACAGAGAGGGTGCCATAATTTCATTTTCCGATGTAGGTTAGGCATCGGGGAAGTTTTGTTGATAATGACAGGCCACATTTCCTTCTACCAATCACAATCGACTTCCGGAGTTGCTACTATAACGGCAGGAACACTTCGCAACTGCCATGCACAGTAGGGATGGAGGGTTTTCATTATAAAGACAGTCCCCTTTTCCTAACGACAGTCACAACCGAGTTGGAGAGACTTGATTATAATCGAGAAATCCAGCGCTATCTAACGTATCAACAATGAGATACGACAATAAATCATAGGATGAAAGTTGTAGATCTCTCCAAAGTGAATAGCGATTGTGCTATCTGATTTGTAACACGACTTACTGTTTGGCCACCAAGTACCCAGAAACGAAGGTCTGTACTGTCATTAAAATTGCATTCATATTTGGTTTTTTTCGGGGCCAAAAGTTATACATTTGAACAGATTGGAATTTTTCTTCAAAGAAAAGAGTGTCCAGGTTTCGGGATTAACAATCGTACACATACGGAGTAATTAAGGAATAAAGGCATACAGTTAAGGAAGTTGAAATTAATAGAAAATAGGATTATAACCCAGAACAGCCGTATAGAAAACATATATAAATATCAAGTGGATGTATTGGAAAATAAAATGCTCCTAAAAAAATTGATATTAGTATCAGTTTCGGATATAAGAAGGCGGTAACAGGTGAGAAATTTAGGCGCAGGGATTCTTAGGTAAACACGTAAGAAAATGACTTATGGTGTTATTAATTAATCCTAAAGAGACAAGGCAGAGGCAAGAAATTAAAGCGGAAAACAGAAGTAGAATAAAAATAAGTAAAAATTACAGTAAATACAAGAAAACAACTTACGGTGTGAAATAATGGGCTACACTTCGCGGTAATGTTCAAATATGAGCAGTCCCTTTAGTGCTATTCGAGGACGATTGTAACCTCGAACGGTATTCCGCCTATATCCCGCAGAATGGCCGATTGACGCCTCTCTGGCTTTCTACCCAACGAACAATCACGAGTTTACAGGAATGGTGACGAAAATGGCATTACGTTACTTCCCTGCTAGCAAGCAGTTAGAGACGTTGCCATGGTAACCCATAGGTTCGTTGTAGGTCTGTCGGTCACTCAATGCAGAGCATGAGACCTGCAGAAAATAGTAATTTCCTCCGTCATTTGAAGAGTAAGCGCAATTATGTACATACCAAAAGTTGTTTATAATGAGGGGCCGTTTCACATATCGTCCACGGATTTTACAGAAAATCAATAGTATAAGAGAAAATGGAAGAAAAATGTTCGGTTTTTCCTACAAACCCTTCGTCTGTTCAGAGATTTTGAAATCATATCCATGTCAAAACCTTCCCCGGGATGAGTATACTCTAAATATGAAGTTTGGTTGAGATCTATCCAGCCGTTTCGACGTGATAGTGGAACACACACACACACACACGCATACACACAAACAAACAAACAAACAAACACGAAAAACCCACTGATTCGGTCTTGAATTGACCTAAAACGGATAAATATCTGAAAAATTGGCAAAACAAACGAAATTAAAGACAGTGGACCCCCTACAACTTTATTTATATATATGCGAATAAGTCATGCCTCTATCCATACTGTACCTTTGTAGCATGACATGGCGATGACACTGGTTCGTAGTCTCTGCCTCGGCTCTGAACTAAAATATACTCACTGCGCTCAGGTATGGAGCGTCCAATGTTCTTTGTCAATTCGGGTACACAGGGTAATTAACTCTCAGCTACTGACGTGGAGTCTCACGGACTCCTGTAGAAGATGGGATATTCGCTTCCGTTCAGACCTTTCACTTTACATCCTTGTTCTTCCTGGTACTTTCCTATTTCATCGTCTTAAGGGAGAAGACCCAGCTTAACAAAGGAAAATAGAAGGTAAATATTCATTCGATTGTTAAATATGCTACAATTGTTGTTGACAATTCCTGCACATATCCAAGTGTGGGCGTGCTTCCTGGCAACCGGAAGCAACTTCAATAATGTCAGAATTTTAATAGTTTCAATATTTTAAAATATAAAGTTCAAAATTTCCCGCCTTTTTAACAACATATCACTGTTTCCCTTATAAATTCCAAGTTTATAAGAATTTTCGTACTTTTCCTTTGTAAAGTGTGTATCAAAACTCCAGCTACAAATTGAACCTCAATCATGAACATAGACTGTAATTCGGATTTTTTGTTGGGTTTTTATTCCGAGCACCAGAAAATATTAATATTTTTGTAAATAAAGGTGTTATATAAAATCTAATTTCATTCCCATTGATCTGAGTGAGGTACAGATTGTAGTACAACACTGTGGAAGGAAACTCTGAAAAATTCATAAATCCGTGAAACAGTAAGGGAGTTATGAAGGAAACCGTTAAAAAGGCGGGACATTTTGGACATTTTATTTTGAAATGTTGTAATTAGAATTTTGACATTATTGAAGTTGCTTCTGATTGCTCTGAAGCATGCCAATACTGGGTTATGTGCAGCATTTGTCAACTACGTTTATAGCATATATAACAAGCGAATGAATATTGGCCTATTTTCTCTGTATTAAGCTAGGTCATAAATGAACAATAATGTGGAACCGAAATAATAATGTCTACAGTAGTGAAGGAGTCTCACGGACTCCACGTCAGCACCTCACATCGAATCTTCCACTAAACAGTTTCCTGCAATGCATGCTATACTCATTGATAATACCTTGCTCACGAAAACTTATACTGAGAGTCCATATTTTCAATTTTTTTTCAGGTAATCTTTCAGACCCAACGTCAGTAACAATGTTATTGAATTCTCACCTCAGCAGCTGAGGGCCAAACTACGGGCTAAGCTCCATTAAAAACAACGGTAACCACACTGGGTTTAAATAATTATTAACAAAAAAAAGTAAATGAATAAATTGAAATGGGCAATATTATAATGATTTTTGATAGAAAACAAATAAACTGGAACTTTAAACAAACACCAGTCTAAGCTCATCTTAAATAAAATGAGGATTCCAAATAAATTAACTCGCTCCCAAACAACTGAGAAAGTCGTCGCAAAGAACACGTGATATTACAATATCTGTAAGCCATCTAGCTTGACGACAATCATCTTTGCAGGGCAAGTTCTTTCATTCCAACACCTAATTAATTATGTTAATTATTTACGTACAAACCAATAAATCTCTCATAAAGAAAAGAGTTCGTGACTTTAACTGGGTACACTATTTGTGAAACACACAAACCATACTGCGTAAAGCACTTTTCTATCACTCATTAACCTGGTAACATTTATTGTTCTCCACAAAATCAAGTGACATAAATCGGTGACCTAGCATTGTTGACTGAATGCTGCTTAAAAGATGGACATTTTTTTCTCTGTGAAAACGCACGTTAATTAAACATCGTTCTAGTTATTTATGACTGATTAATATAATAACATAGCTCAACTGTCTTCCATTACTTACTGTGTCTATCAGACATCAATTTTGGGTTCTTTACCTCTTTCTGTGATGTATAGAAATAGGTTTTCTATCTAAATATTCAGATTTTTTCGTGTTTGGTTCCTATTCAGTGATAATGTATGGAACACCATGAAACCTCCCCTTGCGGCCATTAACATACTGTCAAGGAAGACAATGTCCGCTGCAGCATTAATAAACTTTTGAACGTATCAAACAAGACTTGATTAAGGTCATGATTATTCACATGGATTTCACTTTAAGATAGCTGACTTTTTGTAATAAATTGTTTCTGCTGTCTTAATGAAACTGTACTTACGTTACCCCCTTTGTTGGCAGAAAGACCTCTGTATTTCTGTGTCATGTGCTTCGCTAAAACACAAACCCTTGTTATAAACAGTTAATGAAAGGACTTGCCCTGCAAAGATGATTGTCGTCAAGCTAGATGGCTTTCAGATATTGTAATATCACGTGTTATTTGCGACGACTTTCTCATTTGTTTTACTTGGCTCGATTATTGTGCTGTATGCAGCAAAACAAGCAGAAGCTGAAATTACGAATATGCTCTGAACATCAGAATACGTCATTATAACAAGCAAGGTGAAGACAGTAACACGAATCTAATTACGTTGCTGTAGCATGTGTTCAAAAGGTACACCCTCACGTCTCACGTACCTATATATACTATAAAATCCCTATCCCGTCTGTTATTTATTTATTTATTAAGATAATTTAGAGTCACTTTAACCCTAAGGTCTTATCGTGACTTCTAACTGTAGAATTTACATTAAATTACAGTAGGGTGAAGAATGAAAAAAATATAAAAGTGGTATTTTAAACTGAACAGTTACATTTTTGAATACAGACCAGTGTCTTTGAAAAACTTGATAATTTGTTTGCACAGTGAAGGAGATAAGTGTGTCCCCTTAATATCCTTAGGTATACCGTGGTACTGGCGCCATTTGTCATACAGTGAACAGTCTGTTATGATGTGCTTCACAGTCAGCACACTATTGCATGTTGTACAGATGGGAGGCAGTTTCTTCTCAAGGAGGTAGCTGTGACTTATCCTGGAGTGGCCAATCCGTATTCTAGTTATTAGGACTTGATCTTGCCTGTGAAGGTTGTGAAGATAGTGTTGTACTGTAGATACCGTTGTTACTTCGTGGAGTTTGCTGTTCGAAGTTTGAAGCCATTTTATCTTCCACTGTTGGTATAATTTTGTTTTAGCATAGGCAATAATGTCCGTGTGAGGGGTAGCTATTGTTAGATCGCCTAGCGAGAGGTAAGTAGCGTCTTTAGCTGCTTGATCAGCAGATTCATTGCCTTGAATACCTCCATGAGAGGGTATCCACACAAAGATGACTTGTTTGCCTTCTTTCATGATGTTGTTAAACAACAGTTGTATTTCTTGTACAAGGATGTGTTTCGATGATGGACTTTCTATTGCGTTTAATGCACTTTTTGAATCAGAAAAAATGATGGTGTTATTACAGGTGCTGGTTTTCAAAATATATAGCATAGCCTGCTTTATTGCGTACAGCTCATTAGAGAAGACGGTATAGTAGTCAGGCAATCGGTATAGCATGGTACGTTCAGGATATATAATCCCACATCCATTTCTTTCCTCACATTTTGATCCATCAGTATAGATTGCAGTGTGCCTTGGGTATTTATTAGAAATTTCAAGAAATAATTGATGGTAGTGAGATCTGTCAGTTTCATCTTTGACACTGTAATTTATTTCAAAGTTAATTTTTGGAAGGGTAATAGTCCATGGTGGGACATTTAGAGAGTTGTCTGTGAGGAGTATTGGAGGGATATTTAAATTTAGTTCTTCAAGAAACTTGGCTATTCTGACATTGAAAGGCTGTGGTTGTGATCCTGATTTAATGAGTGTACCTTGATGCTTGTTAGGAAAAGCATACAACTTAATTCTTGATTCACTCATAGTTGCTACCTTGAGTGCGTAAGTCAAACTTAGTTGTCTACGTCTAATTGTGAGTGGTGGTTCATTTGCTTCTATTTGAATGCTGGCTACTGGACTGGTACGGAAGGCTCCTAGAGCAATTCGAAGAGCTGAGGACTGTATGGAATCAAGGATTTTGAGTGAAGACATTCTTGCGGAATTATATACAATGCTGCCATAATCTAATTTAGCCCTAATAATGGCTTTTTACGTGTTCATTAATACTTGGTAGTCTGCCCCCCAGTTCTTTGCTGCCTTCTTTGCTGCCAGGATCTTCATTATGTTCAGCCTTCGCAAGCAGTCATCTTTAAGGTTTTTCAGGTGAGGTATCCAACTTAACGTAGTGTCAAATAAAACTCCTAAGATTTTCATAGTTGTTACTGTTTCAATTTTGTGATTGTCCATGTACAGCTCAGGGTCTTGTACAGTATGTTTACATTTGGAGAAGAGTATGCATTTGGTTTTAGTTTTGGAAAACTTGAACCCTGTAACTTTAGCCCATTTTTGGATATTATCAATTGATTCTTGAAGTAAGTGTTGAGTAGTTAATTTATTTCTTCCTGCACATAGTATAGTCAAATCATCGGCAAAAAAGCATGCCTTTACTGGTAGGTGAATGTTGGAGACAATGCCATTTATTGCAACGAGGAATAATGTGACACTGATGACTGATCCTTGGGGAACTCCATTGTCAATGGTTACTTCATGTGAAAGAGTTCCATTTGTCCTGACTTGAATTCGGCGATCTTTAAGGAAATTATAAATGAAGTGAAGCATGTTTCCTGAAATATTATGTTTCATCAGTGTTTCAATTAGATAGTCTTTCCACACCATGTCATATGCCTTCTCAATGTCTAAACTAACAGCTATGAGGTGCTGATTATTTAGGAAAGCTTCTCGGATTTCTGATTCTAAACATATCAGAGTATCTGTTGTTGAACGTGCTTGACTAAAACCATTTTGTGCATCACTAAAAAAGTGTATATGTTCCAAATACCAGCGTAATCTCTTGTTAACAATTTTCTCCAGTAGCTTACACTTGTCAAGGTGATGGGACGATAATTATCTGGGATCAAAATGTCCTTTCCTGGTTTGAGTATAGGCACTACAATAGCACAACGCCATTGATCTGGAAATAGTTTGGAACTCCATATGTAGTTGAAAATAGCAAGTAGATAATTGAGTGCACTATGTGGAAGCTGTTTTAAAAATTCATATGTAATGGTGTCTGGGCCAGGACTAGATCTGCCGCATTTGTTGAGTTCTGTAACCATTTCTTGTAACTGTAAAGTATCATTATAAGCATAGTTCGGTGTAGGTACAGTTTCACGTAAGTCTATTGGATCTCGAGTTGTTTTCATGCGAAGAAATTCAGGTTCATAATTGTTATCGCTAGAGATTTTTGAAAATGATTTAGCCAGTTGATCAGCTATTTGTTGAGGTTCATTTACAATTGACCCAGCGACTGGATCTCTTAAAGAGGTAATACAGAATTTATTGTATTTGCCACTTATTCTTTGGATTTTATTCCACATAACCTTTTTGTGAAGTTTGGCAGGTTAAGGAGGAGATGAATGTTAACCAGGAGGTTTTCTTACTTAATTTTATTTTATTTCGTGCTATTGCTCGGTGTTTTTGAAAATTGATTTTATTTTCAGGCGTAGGATTTCTTTTGTATAGGTAGTAAGCACGGTTTTTATTTTTGATAGCCTCTTTACAGGAGTCATTCCACCAGGGAACCGTTTTCTTGAAGGGCATAGGAGCTGTTTTTGGGATGCTCTGGTCAGCAGATTTAATTATCACTTCAGTGAAGTCTTGAACAATATCATTGATGTGCTTAGGAGGAAATTTATTTGTTGGAGTTAGATCATTTAAATAGTTATTTACAATCTTTCTAAATGATTACCAATTTGCCTTATTTAAATTCCATTTACAGTATTGGAGTTTTGATGTGTTGTCAGAAGAACTTTGATCATCATTAATTATGATGGGGAAGTTGTCACTTCCTTGTAGAGTTGAATAAATGGACCAGTTAAATAGTGCAGCTATGTCTGGCGTACATATAGTTAAATCTATGCTACTGTATGTTCCGTGTGCTATATCAAAACGAGTTGGAGCAGTTGAGTTCAATAATACTAGAGTAAATTCATCTAGTATCTTCTCTATTTCTTTCCCCCTTGCATCAGTATTGCGACTACCCCATAAACTGTTGTGGCTATTAAAATCTCCCATAAAGATGAAGGGTTTGGGGAGTTGGTGTATTAGGTTTCTTAAATCATCAGCGTGAGATGTACTATTCGTAGGAAAATAAACATTATATACACATATAGCTTGTGGAAGGTATAATAAAACTGCGACTGCTTCTAAATCAGTAGTTAAAGGAACCTCTTGATGGTGTAAATTATTTTTAACATAGGTGGCTACGCCTCCACTTGCATGATTTGGATTAATGGGAAACAAAGTTGTCTCTAAAGTTAGTTTCTTGTAGACAGACAACTGAAGGCTGATGTTTATTTAGTAGAAGTTGTAAATACTCTCGCTGTGATCGAAAACTGTTGAGGTTCCATTGAAGTAACGATATAGTCATAAGAATGACAAACAAGTGTAGAGGGAATTTTATCATTATTATGTGAGGGAAGTAGAGTCATCGCTGGAGTAATCTGGAAATAAACTGTTAATTGCTTCACCTCGGTTTTCACTGCTAGCCTTAAGCAGTTTCTTGACTATTCGAGTACTCCTGTTCTTAATGGATTTTTCAGTGTAGTATGGATATAGTTTTTGAAGGGCTTGGGCTAAACCCTCTAGATCTTGGGTGTAATTGGAAGCTATTGCTGCAATGTCATTAACTCCAATACTGTTTTCAAAAAAGGATTGGAGTTGTAAGTAATTGAGGGGAAAGGACTGAGGGTTGGCTTCTAGAACTTGCTTAATTGGCTTAAGCATATCACTAATAGTTGTGCTTTCTTTTTCTGTCTTTGGTTTCTTGTAAGTTTGTTTTGTCTTGTGTTTCCCTGTCTGTTCACTTGTCTTAGGTTCAGTTGTTAGGGGAGGTTCCTTAAAATCAAGGTCTTTTCTGCCTGTAGTTTCACTGCTAGATAGTGATATTGGTCTCTTCGATCCAGCAAGATGAACACATGAGGGGTTTTGAGGGCATTCCAAATGAGAGGTTAGAGTCGTTTCGCCTGAGGGTAATGGCCCACAGTTTTGATTTTGAGGACACTGAAGAGATGTAGACGTAGCAGTTGTCTGAACAGTAGTTTGTGAGGGAGTACAGGTAATATTTTCTTGACAGTTTGTTTTAATTTTTTGTGTATCCTCTACTAGTTGGGGAAATTGTGTTAGATTGATCTTGCCACGAGAATGACTGTTTTGATTTAATGAGGAGCCTTCATTTATTATTTCATCATTATCAGGACAGTTTCTAGCTAAGTGCCCCTCAGTTTTACAAAGAAAGCAGGTGGGTGTGTCAGAGGATAAATAAATCCAGTAATTGGTACCCTCATATTCGATTTGGAGTGAGTCTGGAAGTTTGCTAAAGTCTTCATTTTGAATATAAATCTGTCTCCGAAAACTGAGAATGTGAGAAAATCCGGGGATTGTTAAATCTGCTC
This sequence comes from Anabrus simplex, assembly GCF_040414725.1. Classification (NCBI taxonomy): domain Eukaryota; kingdom Metazoa; phylum Arthropoda; class Insecta; order Orthoptera; family Tettigoniidae; genus Anabrus; species Anabrus simplex. The sequence continues at coordinate 931,716,121 of NC_090265.1, read as the reverse complement.
TAATAGGTGATATCTTTGACATTGGTTTAATGCCGAGTTTGAGAAATTCTTCTTCAATAACAATATTAGGAATCACAGGGCAAACATTGGATAGAATAACTCGTTTGTTTTTAGTTAGGAGAGGTCTTATTTCCAAGGAGACATTATTTATGAGAATCTTAGGATGTTTTGAAATTAATTCTTCAACACACTTTTGACTTGTAAGGAAGATACATATTCTTCCATTAGATATCCGTGAGACAAATCGGATGTTACTAGGGCTAGTGACTTTTCCAATTGCTAGTATATAATCTCGGATACTAATACCATCGCAAGATTCAATAACAATAGCTTGATCTTTGGTAGGGTAGGATTGCATTGCTGCAGAGTAACTTAACCTTGGGTTGTTAGGAGATTGATTAAGTGTGTTAGGAACAGTAATAGAGGTTGTCATAAGGTTACCTGGTTCACCGGTACGGGTGGGAATTATGCTTTCTTTATTCTGTCCATTCGTGAGGTTACTTGAGACTTGCTGATTTTCATTATTTAGATTCATTGAGTTAGAAAAAACTTGCCGACCTCCATCAACAGAGGCGGCCATTATCGGTTAGCTAACAAGATGAGGTTATAGGTATGAGAGTGATCCTTTAATGAACACTAATCTCCACAACGCAGATTTAAAACCACACTCACTACAAAAGTACTTAGCAGCTTCACTCTGGTGCTTCAGACGGTAAATTTTAGCTTAGAATGGCCGATTATTCAATAGTTCCAAGCGACAATATTACACGCGAACATCATGTAAGTCACTTATTTCGTCTGTCATTCACGGCGATTATGAAGAAAAAAAAACGATATGGTTTCAACAGCAGAAATTCACACCAGATATAGTACGTTGTTGCCTCTCGTTTACAAGAAAAAATGCAACGAAACTCTCACAACCAGGAATTTGGTACCTTTTAAAGAACATTACGTGTCTGAAGCTTCGCTGAAGATGATTGCCAACGAGAATAAGCTATGGTAGAGCACCTCACCAATGTGCAGCCAGAATTGAAGCCAACGGACACGCGTGACCGCCATATTGTTTGGGCTACGACATTATAGACCGATTGCTGCCTGTTATTGATCAAGTTACTATACTTAAAGTACAAGGATTCAGTATTATTATTTGATATTGAAATGATTAAAGGAGTTGCAACAAAAATTGTTTCGGACTTAGGGAAGAAATCTGCATATAAATGATGATGATGATGATGCTTGTTGTTTAAAGGGGCCTAACATCGAGGTCATCGGCCCGCATATAAATGGCAGGACGACTTTGACTATGGTAAAGCTGGAGGAAAATATTGTTCATGCAGAAATTCTGATTGGCTCAGCTTCAGGAAGAACATGTTTTATGCCAAGAATAGATTTCGAAATGCTGACACACCATTGATTCTTAAGTGGGGGCAATTTGCACTAAATTTAGTCTTCTCTGTCACAGGTAACAACGCAGAGGGACAAACTTTACAAACCTTTAAATAGATTTCGGACGAATCTCCTTACTCCAATATTTACGTATGAATAACAATAGGCCTATGGAGTAACTCAAGAGTTCGCGGATCCAACGCCGATCTACAACTGCACTCAATATGGTTCATGAGGAAATTTCATAATTCCTGTTACGATTCTACACAAATGACATGTACGTAAGATGGGAAGCGTAGCTTTTATTCCTAAGATATACGAGTATTAGCATATTCATTTCAAGTTACAAATTACATTTTACATACTAATTTACTGTTCATGACAGGCTTACATACTAGCCGTTCATAGTGGTCCTGTAGACTATCGAACATGTCGATGAAAACAGGTTGCCACGAGGACGAGAAACGACTGTACCTTTTCTCGTAATTCCGGAAGATTACGAGATAGATCTTCTACCCGGTAAACGGATTATTTTTAGCACGCTCCATAACACGGTAGCTAAAGAGAGGCGGTAGGTATCACGCACAGCCTGCCAGGAGCGTGTGACGTCAGCGGACTCTAGTCTGCCAGGCGCTGCAATTTACTAGAAATCAATGTGCCAAGCTTATCTTCCTTATCACAAATACGAGGTGTGTTCAAAAAAGACCGAACTTTGTAAATTGCGCGCAAACCGCAACATTGAGCGAGTTGTGACTGTGGCGGCGCCTAGCGGCAACTTCTGAAAACAGATCGCTGCTTTCCGCATTCCATTGCCTGCATTATCAGTTGAGTTAGAGCCTCTGAAGTGATTGTGTGTGTCACATGTTCGTCGAATTCTATAATGAAACAGCTTGAGGAACAACGCGTGTGCGTGAAGTTCTGCTTCAAAGTTGGGAAAACGTTTGTGGAAACACTGGAGATGAGACGTGGGTGTACAGTTACGATGTCGAAACCAAAAGGCAATCATCACAGTGGGTGGGGAAAGGTTCTCCTCGCCCGAAAAAAGCACGAATGAGTCGTTCAGACATCAAGGTGGTGCTGATTGTGTTTTTTGATTGGAAAGGCATTGTCAGACTTTTTCTTATTCCCCAAATTGAAAACCACCTTGAAAGGACATCGTTTCCAAGACATTGAAGAGATCAAGGAGAATGCGACGAGGCAACTTAGCGCCATCAAAGAATGTGCATTCCAGGAAGCATTCCAAAAGTGGAAGAAACGTTGGCAACACGCTGTTGATAGTGCAGGGGACTATTTTGAAGGGGACAGTCTGTGAAATGATTTAAGCTACATAATAAAGTTTTTCTAGCCACAGTTCGGTCTTTTTTTTTGAACACACCTCGTATGTTTACGTTGTAATATAATATTTTCGCACGAAAACCACTAAGATATTACATAAAACTATTTTGTTTGTGTACTTTCGTAAATATTGCAGACCTACTTTAAAAGCCTGAATAGTTAAAAAAAATAATTTTTAAATGTTACAATACACCGGAAATTTTAGTATTAATAGTTAGCAATTACTTGAAAGAATATAAAGTAAGTACCCTATACACATATAGATTAAATAAATCAAAGCTTATCAATTAAGATATCTGGCGTGTTAGCCGTGCGGTTAGGGGCGCGCAGCTGTGAGCTTCCATCCGGGAGATAGTGCGTCCGAATCCCACTTTCGGCAGCCCTGAAGATTGTTTTCCGTGCTTTCTCATTTTCACACCAAGAAAATGGTGGGACTGCACCTTAATAAAGACCACGGCCGCTTCCTTCACATTCCTAGGCCTTTCCTATCGGCGCGTGTGTTTCTCCCTGAATTGTCTATTGATGCAGAAAACGTAGACATGTTTTGGGAACGAGCTGTTCCTTTTTTCAACAAGTGATTAGGGGGAAGGCCTAGCAGTTCAGATTGTAAATCTCTTTCACTATCAGAGGACATAAATTGTTCGGACTATATACGTACGACTTTAGAGTTAAAAGTAACTTTTCTTTTACAAAAATGTACCCATTGTTTGTGTAGAGTTGGATCTTTTAGGAATCTATAAAAGAACAACTGACGACCCTTTGCGTTGTTGGAATGGTTTGTACAGCCTGCAACCAAACAGCACGGCATCTTAACAGCACAAACACGACATACACTGACTGACAGAGCAAATGCAACACCAAGAAGGAGTGGTCAGAACTTTATGCCAATTGCAGGGTAGACTGACGTCACTGAGGTATGCTCATGATGTGAAATGCGCCGCTGTGCTGCGCACGTAGCGAACGATAAATGGGACACGGCGTTGGCGAATGGCCCATTTCGTACCGTGATTTCTCAGCCGACAGTCATTGTAGAACGTGTTGTCGTGTGCCACAGGACACGTGTATAGCTAAGAATGCCAGGCCGCCGTCAACGGAGGCATTTCCAGCAGACAGACGACTTTACGAGGGGTATGGTGATCGGGCTGAGAAGGGCAGGTTGGTCGCTTCGTCAAATCGCAGCCGATACCCATAGGGATGTGTCCACGGTGCAGCGCCTGTGGCGAAGATGGTTGGCGCAGGGACATGTGGCACGTGCGAGGGGTCCAGGTGCAGCCCGAGTGACGTCAGCACGCGAGGATCGGCACATCCGCCGCCAAGCGGTGGCAGCCCCGCACGCCACGTCAACCGCCATTCTTCAGCATGTGCAAGACACCCTGGCTGTTCCAATATCGACCAGAACAATTTCCCGTCGATTGGTTGAAGGAGGCCTGCACTCCCGGCGTCCGCTCAGACTCCACAGCATAGACGTGCACGCCTGGCATGGTGCCGGGCTAGAGCGACTTGGATGAGGGAATGGCGGAACGTCGTGTTCTCCGATGAGTCACGCTTCTGTTCTGTCAGTAATAGTCACCGCAGACGAGTGTGGCGTCGGCGTGGAGAAAGGTCAAATCCGGCAGTAACTGTGGAGCGCCCTACCGCTAGACAACGCGGCATCATGGTTTGGGGCGCTATTGCGTATGATTCCACGTCACCTCTAGTGCGTATTCAAGGCACGTTAAATGCCCACTGCTACGTGCAGCATGTGCTGCGGCCGGTGACACTCCCGTACCTTCAGGGGCTGCCCAATGCTCTGTTTCAGCAGGATAATGCCCGCCCACACACTGCTCGCATCTCCCAACAGGCTCTACGAGGTGTACAGATGCTTCCGTGGCCAGCGTACTCTCCGGATCTCTCACCAATCGAACACGTGTGGGATCTCATTGGACGCCGTTTGCAAACTCTGCCCCAGCCTCGTACGGACGACCAACTGTGGCAAATGGTTGACAGAGAATGGAGAACCATCCCTCAGGACACCATCCGCACTCTTATTGACTCTGTACCTCGACGTGTTTCTGCGTGCATCGCCGCTCGCGGTGGTCCTACATCCTACTGAGTCGATGCCGTGCGCATTGTGTAACCTGCATATCGGTTTGAAATAAACATCAATTATTCGTCCGTGCCGTCTCTGTTTTTCCCCCAACTTTCATCCCTTTCGAACCACTCCTTCTTGGTGTTGCATTTGCTCTGTCAGTCAGTGTATATACTGGAATCCACTTCACTCACGAACGACAAGCACAAGTTCACGACTTTTAAAACATTCGCAAGGCTCGAAAATAATTATATAATTAAAGAAACAATATGCAGGCCACAGACGAACAGTAATGCACTGAACTTCACAGCTTGAGTGAAATCACTGACACTAAAGAGTATATAGACTGATATTAGCGCGCCAAACAATGCGTAGTGTAATGGGAGGGACAGTCCAGTGACGTCACGACTACGATGGTCTACTGCGCATCCGTCTCGTGATATGGACAGTCCCTCTTCTACCTATCGTGCTCCATAAGAAGGCAGCTGAAATCGTGAGATCCGCGGAGTGGGAAGGGTACGGGAAATTAAGCGGTTTCCGCAGTATTGTTGCAGAAGTGTAACTGCATCTCTTGCGGTGTGGGCTGTCGTTGCTGCATCAGGTTTCTCGCGACATTCAGTACGGTATGATGTTCAGAAAAGGATGTAATTTCAGTACATGTCCTTGCCACGCACTGTATTATCGGGTATGCTGTCTCAAATATCAGACAGGTTCCCAATTGACGTTATGAGGCTAAGTGAACACTTTTCCAGCCCTCGGGCAGGAATTAAAATTCATGGACGAGCTGTGAATAGAACCCGTTCTTTCTGAATTACGGGGATGGTATGCGAATGGATAAATAAAGGAAATATAATATTACCCATTCTAGCAATGTAGATTCTTACTTTAAGTACAGTGTTTATTTGTTGTTGTTACTTTTAGTTATTAGAAATTATTTGTTTCTTTTGAAATCTCTTGTTTTGATATATCTTTTGTTTTTAAGTAATTGTTTTTATTACGTGATTTATGTTTTAATTTAGATTCATTATATTCTTTCTTTCTTTCTTTCTTTCTTTCTTTCTTTCTTTCTTTCTTTCTTTCTTTCATAGGCGTGCTCGGTTCGCCCGGAAGGACGTGGGTTCGAATCCCCGTCAGGACGTCGTAAAATTTAGGAAACGAGATTTCCACTTCCGGAGGTGCATATGGCCCTGAGGTTCACTCAGCCTACACCAAAAATGAGTACAAGGTTAATTCATGGGGGCAAAGGTGGTCGGGCGTAGAACTGACCACTCTACCCCATCACGTGCCGCGGTTAACAATGGTGGAAGCCTTTACCTTCCACTCCTCCAAGGGCCTTCATGGCCTGTACGGAGGTGACTTTGCCTTTGTCTTCCTTTCTTTCTTTCATTCTTTCATTCTTAATCCGTTTACCCTCCAGGATTCGTTTTTCCTCGAACTCAGCGAGGGATCCTAACCCTACCGCCTCAAGGGCAGTGTAATGGAGCGTGAGACTTTGAGTTGGGGACACAAGTGGGGAGAAGGACCAGTACCTCACCCAGGCTGCCTCACCTGCTATGCTCAACAGTGGCCTTGTGGGGGAGATGGGATGATTGGAAGCGATAGAAAAGGATGCAGGAAGGAAATGGCCACGGCCTTAAGAGAGGCATCATCCCGGCATTTACCTGCAGGAGAATTGGGAACCACGGAAAACCACTTTGAGGATGGTTGAGATGGGAATCGAACCCTCCTCTACTCAGTTGACCTCCAGAGGCTGAGTGGTCCCCGCTCTAGTCCTCGTACCCCTTTGTAAATTTTTCGGCAGAGCCAGGAATCTAATCCGGGCCTCCAGAGGGGCGGGGGGGGGGGGGGGTGGCAACTAATCACACTAACCACGACACTACAGAGGTGGACTCACTGTTATATTAGGTTACTTTAGCTAAGCATTGCTACCAGATTACCTCGCAAATACAATGTATTCGATGACGATGGTGGTGATGATTATGATATTGGTGGTGATAATGATACATTTTCTGACATTCCAGTCTTAAAGGTCATTGACTTGCCTTGACTCTGAATGTAACAAATAACATTTGACTCGTTACCATCGCCCCGTTCGCCATAGTGATGTTCTTTTTCAACTGCCGATCATCCATTCTTAATTGCTCCCCGTTGTACTCGTCGCTCGAAGTTTCTTAGACTTCCGCGTTGAAAATCCATCCATTTCTCGGGACCACTTCCCAGAGGACTACTTCGGCATGACTGTTGATAGGAAGACCAGACAGCACATAGTGGAGTAAGAACTTCGAACACAGCACTGGGTCAAAGAGAGAATGGTTGTAATGATGGGTATCATATTTAAACAATAAAACAGCAAGCGTGAAATATGATGGAAACTTAGTTTTGTCCTTAGTGCGCACAGTGCATTAAATCAGTTAATCCTAATGGACGCAAGGATTGCTGCGAGAGAGATAACGGATGAAGCCATTATTTCTGAGAAAATAATCTCAGAAGAAAGTAATAAACATGGAACTGATTATATAGATACATTTGTTTACAAATTGCTTTGCGTCGCACCGGCACAGACAAGTTTTATGGCGACGATGGGATAGGAAAGGCTTAGGAATAGGAAGGAGGTGGCCGTGGCATTAATTAAGGCACAGCCCCAGTATTTGACTTGTATGGAAATTGGAAACCACGGAAAACCATCTTCAGGGCTGCCGACGGTGGGGTTCGAACCCACTATCTAGCGGATGCAAGCTCACAGCTGCGTGCTCCTAACCGCACGGCCAACTCACCCGTATTTGAGAGGAGGTGCTCTAGTTTTGTCATTGTTGACACTCCTGTACACTATACTTAGCGAACGGGTTCGAACCGCACTGTTGGCAGCCCTGAAGATGATTTTCCATGTTTTCCCATTTCCACACAAATTTCCCATTTTCCTTCCCACTGCTATCCATTTCCTGAACCATCGTCGCCATAAGACCTGTCTGTGTCGGTGCTACGTAAAGCAAATATGTAGTGAAAAAAGTACTTAGCGTACGTGTGAACGTCTGCCTGCCAACTTGAGTGTCACATTCGATTACTCGTTGTCCTTTTCCCAGGATAGCGGGATCGATACTTGCTGAGGTCGGTGCTATTTGACTGCGTTCAAATGCGACAACTCAACGACGCTAAGAGACTTCTGTTGGACGATATTCCGACTCTCCGGTATCACTTAAAATGGGTGGCCTCTGAAGGGATATATTTTTTTTTTGCTAGGGGCTTTACGTCGCACCGACACAGGTAGTTCTTGTGGCGACGATGGGATAGGAAAGGCCTAGGAATTGGAAGGAAGCGGCCGTGGCCTTAATTAAGGTACAGCCCCAGCATTTGCCTGGTGTGAAAATGGGAAACCACGGAAAACCATCTTCAGGGCTGCCGATAGTGGGATTCGAACCTACTATCTCCCGGATGCAAGCTCACAGCCGCGCGCCTCTACGCGCACGGCCAACTCGCCCGGTTGAAGGGATATTAATAAATTATTATGATTACTATTAGTAAAATTATTATCATCATCATAATTATAATCTGTGGCATACATTGAACGCCATCAATCCAGCACGACTACGGCAGCTCCTTCCTTTACTTTATACAGTGTGATTCAGAAGCCCCTTCCCTGCTGCATTCCAACTAACGTGCACATGGCTATAGGGGTGCTATTTCCCTGCAGGCGTACTGTATGGTACTAATGTTCAGTGAGCACATTTTGCACACGATTCTGAACCCTAGCAAACTGTTATATCATCCATTCGCAAAATATGACGGCTTGAAATCATGTAGCAACGTCCTTTTACCATGTAACTATGTTAATGTGTCGTGCCTCGTGACCGGGTATAACGCAATGCAATGCATAAAACTATTGTCGCGGCCACCAAATTACGCGGGTGAGGAAAGCTGCGCTGTCGTCAGATATGGGAATTGCGAAGCGACAGATGGTCGAGAGTCGCTTACCTCCGAGCACGGATTGGCAACGCTGATCGTGCAGTGCTGTCTAGTTGAAGCCCATCCGCTCCAGTCCACCTTACCCGAGTCATTCCCTGTCATGTGGCTGTTCAGCTCGCACCGTAAGTGCAGTTAAAGATGGATAGTGAATACGTTCAGCCTGGTGTTTCTTCTGGTCTATTATCTTAAGAGGACGAAGTAAGTGCGAGAAACGAACAAGAAACTCCTCTGAAGCGTCGTCGGTTGGAAGGGCTAAAGAAGGACTTACGAGGGAACGGTACGAAGTCGGACGGCGAATTTCGATTTGATTTTTACATATTCGGGAAGGTCTTTTTAATCTGAAACAAGTAGTGTATGTCTAATTTTTCGCTGGTCTTTTTTAAGGGGGCATTTGGGGGCTCGAAGTTGGCGGTGCGCGCCCTGAATTGTACAGTACATGCTGGCACACGTCAGCGCTCACGGCCAGCGGCTGCCCTGCCTCGCCTTCCCTCTCCACTCCTTCGGTTCTCCTCTGTACCCCACCACATACGGCTGCACACAGTTGTGTATATGAGGCAACGAGTCCTATTCTATTCGGTCAAGTTCTCCACGACTGATGGCTATTCCACATACAGGAGATCGCATTGGATTCTTTACTTTGTTATGGCCGCTTGCAATATTATTGCAGCTCTTATTAATGCCTACGGTGTTAATATTCAGGAATCTACAGAGCTTTCTGATGAAGAGCAAATCATGTATAAACAAATAAAGACAACGTTTGATGCAATTTTGGAGGGAAAATGCGAATTTATTCAGGAGGAAGAAGCCGTTTTCGTTGATTCAGAAGACGAAGATGGCATTGAGGAGGAGACAACAACACCGAAATAATGCAAACACGGAGATGAGTTTAACGAAGATAACAAGTCTTGTGATGGCCGAGGAAGGCCCTGTAAGTCAGCGGAAGATTATGATTCCGAATCATTGTTGGACATGTATGAAAAATTAAAGGAACGAGGATCTATGTACGCCGTACGGAAGTATAAGAAGACTGGGAGACAAATTTATGGAATCGTCAACCACGTTGAACACAATGGAGAAATTAGGAAATGTGCGATGGTTCGAGCTTATGTGAAAGAAGAGTTCACCAAGGCAAGGATGCGTTATTTATATGTCACAAAATCGGACATTGAGCGTTGGATTGGTGAGGGTAGGGAGTTGTTTTTCCCCAAACACTCTCTCCAAAGCGAGTCATACTTGACAAACCTTAAAAGGCGTTTGAAAATTCGATTCCGAAAAGTAACCAAACGTTTGAAACAGACGAGAAAGTACGACACGAAGTGGCTAAAATGTTTGTAACATTCATTAATGAATTGCAAGAAAAGAAAGAGATCCTGGATGCCAATATCTGGAATTGGGACCAGTCCCGAGTTGAGTACGAAATGGCAACACAGAGAAGTTATGATTTTCGTGGTGTGAAAGACGTTCTTGCTACGCTTGTTTGCCGAAATAGTTTTACGCACTCCCACACAGTGCAATATCACATTTCTAAAGCCGGAGAAATGGGACATTTGTTCTTGATCGTTTTCCAAGAAATTAATGGAAAGTTTGGACCTAGAGTACAAGAAAGTATCAAAGCCTACATGGATGCCTTTAAATATGTCGCAATTGATTGTTCATCTTCCGGGAAAATGGGGAAAGGGTATGTACGTGACTGATTTCAAAACGTTTTCCATCCGCAATTACAGGAAGACGGAAGAAATCCTCTTCTCATAGATTCATTCAGTACCGAGCTCGATAGCTGCAGTCACTTAAGTGCGGCCAGTATCCAGTAATCGTAAGATAGTGGGTTCGAGCCCCACTGTCGGCAGCGCTGAAGATGGTTTTCCGTGGTTTCCCATTTTCACAGCAGGCAAATGCCGGGGCTGTACCTTAATTAAGGCCACGGCCGCTTCCTTCCAATTCCTAGGCCTTTCCTCTCCCATCATCGCCCATAAGACATACCTGTGTCGGTGCGACGTAAAGCAAATAGCAAAATAAAAAAAAAGATTCATTCAGTGACCAGGGCAAAAATGCACAACTTGAATCCCTGACGAACAAACCTGTACAAATTGAATACATACCAAAAGGAACTACGTGTCTTTGACAGCCGTGTGATCTTGGACTCTTCCGACAACTAAAATGTTTAGTCCGTCGAATGGAAAACATTTGCCGGGTAAGGAATTTACACGGCCAGTCAAAATTAAAACCCTAAAACAGACTTTTCATTAAAACAAGTCAAATACTAGCGCATAACCAATTACAAGGTTATTGTTTTGTACCAATGCTGAAATATGCTTGGAAAGCGGGTGGTTATTCCAGTACTGGCAATATACCACAATTTCATACTGTCTCACAAACGAATTTTCATGATTTGACTGATACAAAGTGTGCTGGAAATGATTGTACCAATTTTTCGTTTATAATGTGCGCACATTGCTGTCTTGGGGTTGGGTTATCACATTTTGTGTTAGATTTCCACTATCATGCCATGAACAATGGACCAATGCCGGACTGTGTTAGAATGAAGTCATTTCTTAACACTTTGAATGTCATGATGATGCAGATGATATTTGATTATGTATTATTTGTATGTTAAGTAGTGATTTGTAAACAATGTTTATTGTTTATTAATTCCATAATGAATTCATCTTTGTAAATAAAATGTCCCAGCTAACGTCAGTCTTCACCCGCAATCCCCTGTTTACAACTGTAGGCAGCCGTATATGGTGGGGAAGAGAGGAGAACCGAAGGAGTGGAGAGGGAAGGCGAGGCAAGACAGCCGCTGGCTGTGAGCGCTGACGTGTGCCGGCATGTACTGTACAATTCATTGCGCGCACCGCCAACTTTGAGCTCCCAAATGGCTCCTTAAAAAGGACCAGCGAAAAATTAGACTTCCACTACCTCTTTCAGCTTAAAAAGACCTTCACAAATATGTAAAAATCAAATCGAAATTCGCCGCCCGACTTCGTACCGTTCCCTCGTTAGCCGGCCAGACAAAATCCGTAATTGTGAATGTATTGCATTACGTGCAGAAGTTGGCCGACTCAAATATTGTGCAGACTGTGAGCTTCAAGAAAAGCCAAGAATTGACTGCAACAATGTGTAATGTTAGCTTTCGTTCGGTCCAGAGATGTGTTCATGAAGCGAAATAATCACCCAACCATAAAATACTTTCATCTCCAAGGAAAACTTGATAAATTAGCTCTCTCCTGGGGCCGTGAGGTAGTACGGCCACCACCCTACCACTGCCAATACCACCAAATTAAAATAATTTGGGCTCAAGTCAAGAGAGAAGTGGCAGAGAAGAACAATACATTCTAGATAAAGGACTAGAAAAACTCACGTCCGTGTGACTGCTACAGACTGGGAAAAGTGCTTCAATCGCGCGGAAATTCCTCAAGCAGACGATTGGGCCAAGGAAATAATAAGGGACGAAACAATGGAGTCGTTCATCATCAGTGTAGTGAGATGAGTGATGGCAGTGACTAAGAAATCTTAGACTGCCTTTTAGCTAAAAACCCAGTCTTAATTCATTGTAAATTAATGTAAACCTATTCTTTAAAGTTCTTTTTCTATATTACTCAGCCCAATATACATTACTCAAATATTCAAAGCTATAATTTAATAAAACCGATACAGATTAATATATAATCCAAAAGTATTTACGGCGTCCTGCAGCCTGTGATGGCGCGCGCGCCCCGAACTGTCTCAGTGTCATTTACATGATCGCTTTCCGGGTAATTTTCCAGTAAAACTACAAGACTCACGGAAATATGTTTCAGATAAAAAATGTAAGTCAGGCGATTTTTTTCATTTTTCCCGAAGACAAAATTTCATTGACTGAAGAAATAAAAACTTGGCCGCTTACTGAAATTTTCAATACATGATTCTACGGATTTAAATTTACTCGTTCAAGATTTTATTTTAGTAATTATTTAAAGTGTTATTTATAGTTACACCACTCAAATCAGCAGTCTTTTCTGAAGCTTGTAGTATTATTTGTTTCGAACATTGTATTAAGTAACATCAGGAGCTTGAGAGAGAACAACCTGCCTCGCGCTCCGAAACGATGTGCTCAGACATTTCTTCGCCAGTTGCTACATAACCTTGGCAACCGCGTAATTTCTCTGACCCGCCTAATTTGGTGGCCGCGACAATAGGTAACAATGCAGTAATTAATGTCTCAAACACCGATCCAGATGGCGTATGTACGCTGCTCTCGTACTACCGGCATATTTCCATCAGTGTAGCGTAGCGGATGTGGTTAGGCGTTCGCCTAGAAATCGACGGAATGTACGAACGGAGGATCGAATCCTGCGTCGCTCAAATATTTTTGCATCGGTATGATGTTTGAATAACAGAGCTCGATAGCTGCAGTCGCTTAAGTGCGGCCAGTATCCAGTAATCGGGAGATAGTGGGCTCGAACCCCACTGTCGGCTGCCCTGAAGATGGTTTTCCGCGGTTTCCCATTTTCACACCAGGCAAATGCTGGGGCTGTACCTTAAGGCCACGGCCGCTTCCTTCCCATTCCTAGGCCTTTGCTACCCCATCGTCGCCATAAGACATATCTGTGTCAGTGCGACGTAAAACAAGTAGCAAAAAAAAAATGTTTGAATACGTAAACACCGGCCCACGTTCGCCGCATTCAAAGAGTAAAATGACGTTATTTGCGTATACTCCGCTGGTTAGAGCCTGAATGTACTGTAATTTCTGCTGTCATTCGGCATGTTTTCCACAGAGGAATACGCTGACATGCTCCTCATTTATGGGCAAGCAAGACAAAACGCGTGTGAGGCACTACGGCTGTATCAGGAACGGTATCCCGACAAGTGACACCGGGCTGCTACGACATTTTGCCGTGTTGAATGATGCCTGAGGACAACAGGCGTGATTTCCAACTAGCCACGAGTCCGCGATGGGACCATTACATCGGGTGAAACAGAAGAAGCCGCTCTAGATGCAGCTCGTAATTATCCATACATCAGTACAAGGGCGAATGCACGACAGGTGAATACCAGCCAGCCGTCCGTCTGGCGAATACTGCATGAACATAAATTTCACCCATACCATCTTGAGCTACACCAAGACCTCTATGGGCGGGATTTCGAAGCTCGAATGGAGTTCTGTCGGTGGCTATTAGGCAGGCTGGACAATGATGCAGCATTCGTATCTCGTATCTTGTTCTCGGGCGAATCGCGCTTCCACAATAATAAGAACGTCAATCGCCACAACATGCACTATTGGAGTCCGGACAACTCTCACTGAGTGCGACAGGCGGCCCATCAAGTGCGATGGGGAGTGAATGCTTGGTTTGGAATCTTGGCGTATCGCCTGATTGAACCTTATTTCTTTAAGGGTCATTGGACGGGCCCACGTTACCTGCACTTTCTGCGTCAGGAACTCCCAATGCTGCTAGAGGATGTGCCCTTGCACGATCGTTTGACGATGTGGATGCAACAGGATGGAGCTCCATCACATTCGACTTTGGCCGTTCATAAACGTCTGAACGAGGAACTGCCAAGGAAATGGATAGGACGAGGACGTCCTGTTCTTTGGACCACCAGTTCACCGGATTTAACGCCGTTAGACTTATTCTTGTGGGGATATTTGAAGAACGTCGTTTACACTCAAGCGTCGGAAAACCCCGACTAGCTCCGGAAACTCATCACGGACGCCTCCTGAGCAATTACACTTGGAAGGCTTCAGCACGCAAGAGGATCTATTGGACACCGGGCCCGAATATGCATGAATCAAAACGATCATCACATCGAGCATTTGCTGCGATAAAACATTATAAGGGCAGTTGTTTTCCTATTATTTCTGGTTTGTATGTGACCGGCCTGCTAACTAATCACCCTCCTTAGGGCCACAAACACAATCATTTACACACAATTAGCATGAAGCGGGTATTGAACTTACTGACACTGTGCTACTTGCAACCGGATCTACAGGAAGTATTAAAAGCTGGCACTGAAGCCAGCAGCGCCATGGGCTTGAGGCTTAACGTAAATAAGACTAAGTGGTTGGTTATAAGCAGAAAAGAAGATGGCATTCGAGTCAATCTCACAGCAGCAAAGGACCAGATCGCAAGAGTGGCAACATTTAAATACCTGGGATGTCACATCAGTGATGACTGGGACGTTGCTCATGAGATCCGAAGTTGAGCAGGCCAGAAATTTTCAGAGACTTAGAAAAATTTGACAAGCCGTGACGTTTCCATTACCACTACAGATACTCCGCTGCTACGTTTTCAGTATTCTGTTATACGACGTTGAGGCGTGGACACTGAGACAATGTGCAAGAAGTTGGAAGCATTTGAAATGTGGACGTACCGAAGAATGCTGAAGATACCTTGGACAGCTAAAACGACCAACATAGTAGTTTTGCACCGTATGAACAAAGAATCAGAAATTCTCACTACCATCAAGAGAAGGAAGCTAGAATACTTTGATCATATATTATGATGCGTAGTAGTAAATACCACCTTCTGCAAGTAATACTCCAAGGGAAAATTAATGTAAAACGTGGTCCGTGGAGAAGTAGGACATCGTGGCTCGGTAACTTGAGTCAGTGGTTTGGGGCGTCAAAGCTTTCTCTGTTCAGAACAGCTATGAACAAACAACAGATCATGCTACGGATCTCTAATATTCTGCTAGGACATGGCACATGAAGAAGGAAGAAGAAGAAGAGGAAGAAGAACTTACACTGCATGCTGTACGCATAAAACAAACATTTCAAAAACTTGTAATCTTCGCCCCGGACTCGAACCTTCCATTTATCATGCAAGCCCGCTCCACGCTTTTACCAACTACAGTA
The DNA here is from genome assembly GCF_040414725.1 of Anabrus simplex. Lineage (NCBI taxonomy): Eukaryota > Metazoa > Arthropoda > Insecta > Orthoptera > Tettigoniidae > Anabrus > Anabrus simplex. The sequence continues at coordinate 931,700,537 of NC_090265.1, read as the reverse complement.
CACTGCGGTTCCGTACGGCACACGGGACAGCTTATGGCAAGTATTAGGTTTACAGCGGTCACAATATCAATTTAGTGTTTCACCGACGCGGAAGGTTCATATGATCTAGAAGGCACACGCATGTCTTCTAGTGTTTAATATGAGTATAACATTACATCGTCCTATCATGGTGAGGCGGTAAATACTAAGATATCCGGCTGTGTTTCCTGAGCATACCGGCTGGCCAGATCTTTTAGGGGCGGAATGAATATTGTGGGTTGCATAAAAGTACATTGGAAGGGGCGGCTGAATCACGCTGTATAATTAGTTTTAAGTCCCACTATCTTAATGGCTTTGGGAGGTGCCGGAATTCAGACCTCCAGAAGTTCCTTAACCTGCCTGTACCAACACAAGGCTGACGTATTTGAGGACCACCGGACTGAGCTAGGATTGAATTCGCTGAAAAGACCAGCGCTCTACCGTCTGAACTGCCCAGACCAGCGCCCCTTTTCCCCTCGTCTATACTATTATATGAACAGATGCTGTGAGTTTGTTCGTATGTAACAAGTTATCTCAGAAACGACTAGACCGATTTTGAAATTTCTTTTCTTTCTTTCTTTCTTTCTTTCTTTCTTTCTTTCTTTCTTTCTTTCTTTCTTTCTTAATCTGTTTACCCTCCAGGGTTGGTTCTTCCCTCGGGCTCAGCGATGGCCCACCTCTACCGCCTCAAGGGCAGTGTCCTGGAGCGTGAGACTTTGGGTCGGGGGATACAACTGGGGAGGATGACCAGTACCCCGCCCAGGCAGCCTCTCCAACTATGATGAAAAACATGGGTCTTGTGGTGGGGATGGGAAGATTGGAAGGGAAAGATAAGGAAGAGGGTAGGAAGAGGCTGTGCCCTTCAGTTAGGTATCATCCCGGCATTTACCTGGAGGAGAGGTGGGAAACCACGAAATTCCACTTCGAGGATGGCTGAGGTGGGAATCGAACCCACCTCTACTCAGTTAACCTCCCGAGGCTGAGTGGACCCCGTTCCAGCTCTCGTACCACTTTTCGAATTTCGTGGAAGAGCCGGGAATCGAACCCGAGCCTTCGGGTGTAGAAGCTAACCACTCTAACCACTACACCACAGTGGCGGACGAAATTTTTTTACCGTTTGAAAGGTATCATTCCGGGTACCGTAGGCTATCAAAGAGTTCCCGCGGGAACCGTGATTGATTGAAAAAAATGGCAGGAAAACTTAAATATGGAAGTTTGTCTGTTTGCCTGTCTGTGCTTTTTTTACGCAAAAATATTTGGTTAATAGAGTCAAATTGGGCAAGTTTATAACTGATCTTTGGTTACCACATTGGCTACTTGCTGTCGCGCTATCAGTGGGCTATACAGTGGAAGAAAAATGTGAAGCAACTCAGAGGAAAACGTACGCTTGGGATTCTTAAAAGTGAATACGCTACCTAAACGGCAGTGGTGCTGACTTTGCGGGGCGGAGGGGTGGGCAAGGTGTTAACTGCCCCTACCCCCCAAAATTTATCTTGGGATGGGGGGGGGGGGGAGTGCCATTACCTCCCCGCTAGAAATTCTCCTCCTAGATGTTCAGTCTCCTTAAAACGTGGATTTCGTTAGCTTCTAAGGCGTTAAATCTGAAGAACGTGGTAGAATTCCTTCCCATTCCTAGGCCTTTCCTATCCCATCGTCGCCATAAGACCTATCTATGCGTCGGTGCGGCGTAAAGAATAGCAACGGAGCACAACGAGCACATTTGAAATTCGATTGCTCAGAAAAAGGTGTATATGCATTGTCTTCATATCTCTAGTAGTTTTCGAGGACAAGAATGTTTTGCTGTGTTTTGGTGCATGCATGCATAACCTTGGTCACTTTGTCTTGGTTTCCTTCAGGTAAAAACCACCTGAAGGACCGAGCTAAAATTGACAGCTTGGGCGACTGAACAATTTCCCAACTCCCGGGGTTTAAAGGACAATTTTTAAAATAAATATTACTCTTTGAAGTATTGTTATAGCCACTTACTTCCTTTTCAGTTTGCTAAATTGCTGATATAGGCTATATAAAGTTGTGAATGCATTACGAGTTTATTTGTGGTATGCTAACGAAAATCAAGCCAGTCACGTGGCTGCTGATATCGTGATCGTAACCACGGGTTACCCACACTGTCATTGTAAAACGCATTGGTGGGGTTCTAAACCGCGATCACCTTGGTGAGAAGCCGGTGACATGCCATCCAGATAACACGGCCTGTGTTACAGAAGTCATCAACTGCTTGCATCATTGTGCTCTGCTTTGTCGCTCGCAGCACCGACCCGCATCTTTGATGCCGATAAAAGAAGTGGGTCAGGCAGTGATGGATTTTAGGTACAAGAGAATCATGAAAAACGAACACACCTTATGTAAATCACCGTATATAGTATGCACAGCAAGGAGGATTTTTTCAGTTTATTTACAGTAGTTCCTGTGTTGTTAATACGTGAAACAAAATATTTAACATTACTTCTGCTCAGCCAACGGCCGTAGCCGTATTGAAACACCGGATCCCGTGAGATCTCCGAAGTTAAGCAACATTGGGCGTGATCAAGATTTGGATGGGTTGCCATGCGCTGTTGATTGGGGTAAGGGAATGGAGGAGCGGAAAGGAACTGGCCACCCTACCGCACGGAGGCTCGGACCTGCCTTCGGGCAGAATACACCCTTTCCTTACTTCTGCTCATATAACTTGATTTTGCATGTGCTTAAAAGCTAGTATTCCAACACAAACAATTAATACATATACACAGTACATCGCAAAAAATATTTCGAATATGAAGGACGCACTGCAACAAAAAGCTACACAAAAGCAATTAAACAGTAATAATGGAAAGGTTAAAATTTGTGTTATTAATGATGGTCGTCCCTTCTTCACACTGCCTTAGTACAGTGCATGGTCTCCTCTGACATTCTTCAGGCCTCTGACACACTGTGCCATGCTTGCGATCTGTACATTGACGTCATCTTGAGGAAGTCCGGCTCCATAGCTAACCAATGGTTTATTTCTCTGGCATGGGGGCTGTGTGTATGTGTTTTCATCATCATTTCATCCTCATCACGACGCGCAGGTCGCTTACGGGTGTCAAATAAAAAGACCTGCACCTGGCGAGCCGAACATGTCCTGGGACACTCCCGGCACTAAAAGCCATACCCATTTCATTTCATCTTGAGGAAGCAGGTACAATTCCATCTGGGCGAATCTAGTGGGGTTTGGGAGTGTCTGTTAGGTTGTGGACGGACAGAAGCAACTGTTATCAACCTATCCCATGCATGCTCAATGCAGTTCATGTCCGGTGAATTAGCTGGCGAATTCATATGATTCATACCCGCCTTTCTCATGAAGTTCCTCACCAAAGAAAATTAATTCAGCGCCGTATTCATCCCTAAAGTGTTGTACAAATGGTCGAAGAATTCCATCTGTATACTGCTGGAAGTTCATGTTCCTCGAATTTGTATCAAAGGTGTACGACGGCCATGCAAACTCCCGGCCCAAACCATTATACCACCACCTCACAATGCATACACCTCTTGAATATGGTGCTACTTTCCACCTTGTCCTCTTGCGTCCCCACACCATTTGTCGTCGTTTATCTGGCCTAAGTGATATCCGTGTTTCTTCTGCGAACATGGCATTACGCCATTCATCCAACCCCCAATTCGATTTTGAGCGCTAGTGTTCTGAATCCAAGTTGACAGGTTCGAGCCTGGCTCAGACCAGTGGAATTTGAAGGTGCTCAAATACGCCAGCCTTGTGTCTGTAGATTTACCAGCACATAAAATAATGCCTTCGGGACAAAATAGTGGCACAACGGCGTCTCCAAAAGTCGTAAACTGTGACCGATATCATGTAATAATTGTTCAGAACCCGAGAAGTCAGTGATAATATTATTTGCACAAACTGAGTAGACCTCTTAATTATCTGCAGAATTTGTTGTCCTTCTTTTTCTTCTTCTTCTTCTTCTTCTTCTTCTTCTTATTCTTGTAGGCCTACTGGGGTTATCGTGGAACTAAGGGATGAAAGAAGCGTGAGAACTGAATGGGTGAACATCAAAAAATCGAAGGATACATCTGTAAAATATTGATGTATTTTTACTTTCTTTTCACGTACTAAATAGTGACATCAAAACCAATTTAATAGACAGAAAAAGGTGAATGTAAGCCCTCAGGTATCAAATTACATTCATGGAGTAAAGTATGTTATACAACACGTGAACACCAGTCTCGATACGTTTTACGAGATAAAGGGACCCAGAACTATATTCCTGTAGGAAGCAGAACTTCCTATATATTTACCAAATTACATAGTTCAAGTTTTAGGCCGGCCGATATATTACAGTCTTTGTATTTATACAACAATACACTTAACGAGACGAAACTTACAATGTATTAGCAAACCCAGTTGTCTATTTGACAGGTTTAACTTTCGCTTACACCGACTATCGAGTCTACGCATAATATAGGGTACACTCGTTACAACCGGACAAGTGGTCATGCGGTTTAAGTCACGTAGTCATAAGCTTGTATTCGGGAGATAGTGGGTTCAAATCCCACTGCCGGCAGCTTTGAAGGTGATTTTCCGTAGTTTCCCATTTTCGCAACAGGCAAATGCTGAGGCTGTACCTTTATTAAGGCCGCTACGGCCACTTCCTTCTCGCTCCTAGCCTTTTCCTAACCCATCGTCGCTATAAGACCTACCTGTGTCGGTGCGGAATAAAGCATATTGTAAAAAACTCGTTACTAACGTGAGGAGATAATATCCCAAAAGTGTACGGAGAATGAAAAAGAGCAGCAAGCCCCTCAACATCAAGAAAAGTAGCAAACACCTAGATAAAGCTTACAATAGGAAAAAAAGAAGTGGCAGGAGTCCGAAAGTCGGAACTCCAGAAAAATATAAAGTGTTACCTACTTGCACATAAAGCCAGAAAATGCAGAGGCTTGTCCATACTAAAGGTGACTAAGTAAGGAAAGGAGAAACGCCGAAATGAAACATTTAAATTTAGAATGTTAAGCAACTTAGTCAGAAAAATTTACATATTGAGAAAGCATAATGACGGTAACGTACTCGGGCTTCCTTATATTTAACAATGTTCTATCGATGGTAAAGAATGCGAAGAAAGAGATCGAGGTTTTACATAAGTTACTAGGGAAATTCTACATGAAGAATTTAAAAGCAAACACCAAACAATTACATACTAAAGGGGACGTAGAAATCTTTCGGATGAAACTCTCTCAAAATGGTTACATGACTGGAATTCTGCCTACTTTATAACTCCGTAATAAAGCTGGTCATATCCCAACCGTTCTCCGAGCCGTCATACAGAGAGGTTCACTTCTCAAATACGCTGCACAAATTATGCTCCGCAGAACAAGACAAAAGTACAGATAATCCACGCCTTATATAGGTACCGGCCAGAATATACTAGAATAAAGAGGGAGATGAAGGACCCAATTGGGGAACAGAAAAATGGGAAGACTCAAGATGATTTACTAGCATATTACCCATGGCAAGGAAAATAGCAATATAATCTTAGAACTGACAAATTTCTTCCAAGAGTTCAGTTTCACTTCACTAGATGGCACTAGAAAACTTCCAGTAACGGCATCTGTCAGCATAATTATAAATCTGCTTTCATCAGGCAGTCCAATGCTTTGAAGGATGAACACCAGTAGCGTTGGCGGTTAATTCAAATCACCTGAGAGGACAAATGCATGGCACAATTATTATTATTATTATTATTATTATTATTATTATTATTATTATTATTATTATTATTATTATTATTATTATTATTATTATTACTATTAAAGGCAACAAGTAATTCATTCACTATAATCTTGAATCACGTCTTGTTCCATCCTTGGCCAGTTTAGAGCACTTCCCGTACCTGTGTCTTTCACGTTGTTGTGCTTCCAGTGTTCCATTGGGAAACATGCTAGGACCTTAATGGTAACCCGGTATGCGTCATAAAGCAGGTATGTAATGAAATACCTTGCAGGAACCGTTGTGTAATGAATAAGCTTCTCTACACTGGTTCATTGTCAGTTTATCTGTACCGATGATCATGTTCAGAGTGACGAAGCAGTAGGTCAGGAAATACACTTCATTCACATTAGTGCAATTGTAAAAATGAACTGGAAAGTTTTATTCTAACGCAAGTACACAGCAATAATGAAATTTAAAATTTGTGTATTTTCAAACGCGAAGGTTACACCTTCACTCTGCCTTAATCCAGCTGCATTAGCATGCTAGCCTTTGGTCCAGGGGGTCTCGAGTTCGATTATCAGCAGGGTCGGGGATTTTAATCTTAACCTTAATTGGTTCATTCGTCTAGCTTTGGGGCTGGGTGTTTGTGATGTCTTCATCATTTTTAAATCTCTATATGTAAAAGCAAGTCGGTCTGGAACGATGTGTATATAAATACTTAAAAATGAAAAAAGACGTGAATTAATGAGGCACTTCCAGAAATCTCAGACATTTGAAACTTGGTAGGGGAGAAGCTAATGACCCCAGGATCCCTAGAAAAATCTAAAATTCTCAAAATTCCCTGAAGGGGTCACGCTGGGGCCTCAAATTTTGGGCTCAGCATAAGAGCGCAGTCGTATAATTTATCCAAAGCGACAACCTATAGGTTTCGTGGGCTTAACAATTTTCAGGAATTTCCTAATTTTTATCCCCCGTCCCCCAAATCAAGATAGAGGCACAACCTGCCAGACGAGGTAGAAAATTGAAATTTGGTGAAATTATAGCCTTTAGTCCCTAACCGACGGAAAAATTCCAAGAAGTTGAAATTTTTCACTTTTTACCCCCAAAGATATCGAAATATGGAGGCAATTTTAATGACTGTGCAGACATTCCTTTTGAGGTATTTGTTGGCTAAAGGGTAAGTCGTATCACAAAACGGATCGCACAATCTCGCTTCAATTTGGAGTGATCTACAACTTTGGTCCTATGACATTTTGTCGTATCTCTCTCCCTTATACGTTAGATTTGGCCGTATTTCCGAATTGTTCGTAAATTTGCTGATTTTTACAAGTATTTTTCATTGTTTGACACACTTATAGGAAAGATATGAACATCAAATTCTACACGAATATTGGCCCATCCAGTAGCCGTATTTGTGCCAAATTGTATGTTTTAAGCTGTCACATATCTGAAAAATAATTCTATATGTGAAAAGTTTACACCATTTTCATCCTATTCAACTTTCATAAAACAATCTCACCGTGGAATAGATGAGATACTTGATCATATCATAGGACCACCCATTTAGATCGCTAAATGTGGCCAGAAAGTGCGTCTTATCGTACAGTACGTTTCTCGATTTGATGTAGCGTTTAGCAGCAGTTATTGTGTAAATGAAGGTAAACAACCATATACTTCCGTATGACGACTATATTCTTTCAATGACGTCGATTTGTAGCGTTCTGGAAAGGGTTTGTCTGCCATTGTTATTAAATACTTTGCAAATCGATAGTGACTGTCAGCTGGAGGGCGTCCGCTGTTGTAATCAGTACTCCCCACATCGACTTTAACTGGCAGTAGGAATGGGGTTCTCCTCCAACTCCTGTGTACCATTGTAATGAATAATTCCATTCTCGAATTGACTAGCAGAAGGCAAGGGAGCGTGCATTTTTTCAAAACTCTTTTACCTGATTCTCTTTATCATTATGTATAGGTGCCCCTTGCAAGGGTGCCACTGATTATAAACAATTTTACCCATCAAAATGTGACTGACGTTACGTATAGTGAATTACGGTATACAAGTTGACCTGTCGTTAACATCACAACTCCGTAACTCGCATTTTACATTGGGAACAACATCTGCGGACATCCATATTATTTTCTCGGATAACGCCAAGAGACATGCAATTTAAAAATTCTTATTCTCTTCACGTATAGTAATTTACTTCGATACCCCTATACAATGTAGAATTTCGTAGCGAAGCACGGGTAATTTGCTAGTAATAAAAATAAAATATCATTTCTGTTGTGCTTCTGTCTAGCAACGAAAATAGGATTTCACTGGACGGTTCTTGAACCTGAGTGGATTAATTTAGTCAGTTTGCACTGAATGTGCCATCGATGACCTTTAACACGGCACAGAAATCACAGGGAATCCAAAAATTTTGACCACCTTTCGTAGATTGACTACATTGGTTAGGATCGATCCGCGAACTGGGGATCATGAAACAGACACTGTGACACTTATCAAGTGAACAGATTTTCAGGTAAAATATACTTTATTCACCATAGACCTATATTATTTTGCTACTGAGTCACTGACATTCTCGATAGCCTCCTGTGGAATTATCGTCAATATTTGTCCAAGTGAGCATTTTCATTTTACAATTTGCTTTACGTCGCACCGAGACAGATAGGTCTTACGGCTAAGATGGGATAGGAAAGAGCTTGGAGAGGAAAGAATGGCCGCGGCCTTAATTTAGGTGCAGCCGAAGGATTGAAAACCGCTCAGTCATTCGATCAGTGATCACGTTTTAACGGGAGAGCACAATTTTCTAAGCCATCTGTCAGCATATAACCTATACTCCCAAATTCTATGATCGATAACGTCAAATAATTATGAAACGTAATATCTAACACACTTTCCCCTCCTCCCCAATGAGACAACCACCCCGAAGGGTCATGCCATACCAAGCGACCGCTAATCAGCCCGAAGGCTTGCAGATTACGAGGTGTCATGTGGTCAGAACGACGTATACTCTCGGCCGCTATTCTTGACTTTCTTGATCGGGGCCACTATCTCATCGGCATAGCTCCTCAATTGCTATTACGTAGGCTGAGTGATCCTCGAAACAGTCCTTAGATCCAGATCAAAATCCCAGATCTATCCGGGAAATGAACCCGGTACCTCCGGGTAAGAGGCAGGGACGCTATCTCTACATCGCGGGGCCGACATTTAATGCAGTAATAGTAGCAATTTCGTTCATTACTCCAAATAAGGCATCGAACTTCTTCACAGCCGGTTCCAAGCCCGGATAATAAAAGAGGAGTGAGAGTGGATGTTTGAGTCTCGATGTTAGTAACGATGTTTAGTAGATGTCACCAGTTGGTAGGCTTGTCTACGAATGTTACCAGCATTTCGTAGCCCCCTTCGTGGAAGAGCAAGTGACTGTTTGAGATGTCCTAAAATAGGAAAATCTCAGCTATGACATGACAACTCTGACGGGGGATTCTCTGAACTTCCAGACTGTGGGCTTTTACGACAGGCTGTTCACTTCCCCCCCAAAATATTTTAATGACTCGTAAGCGTGAGAAGTAGATGTCCGAAGTAGACTCCTGTGACTAATTAGGTCACAAATACATGTAACTATATATGAATGAAACAATACTAAAATATTCATGACCGGGCGAGTTGGCTGTGCGCGTAGAGGCGCGCGGCTGTGAGCTTGCATCCGTGAGATAGTAGGTTCGAATCACACTATCGGCAGCCCTGAAAATGGTTTTCCGTGGTTTCCCATTTTCACACCAGGAAAATGCTGGGGCTGTACCTTAATTAAGGCCACGGCCGCTTCCTTCCAACTCCTAGGCCTTTCCTATCCCATCGTCGCCATAAGACCTATCTGTGTCGGTGCGACGTAAAGCCCATAGCAAAAAAAATATTCATGAAATAAATGCTCAATCGTCGGTCTATGTACTTACACTTAGTACTGCACCCGTCCACCTCCCGAGTCCCAGACTAGCATTTATCTCAGGGGTGTCGGTTCATTATTTTAAGTCCACGAATATATAAATATAGAGGCATAATAGAACACGGGAAAGAACGGAGCAATTAAAATTTAAAATGGGGAAAGCTCGATTGTAAACTTGAATTTAAGGACTCCATGATAGGACTAGGAAGTGACTGCTAACTTTAAAAAGGGTATCATCTAACTACAATAAAAAGATTATGAGAATGGTTTCCTTTGAAATAATTGCCAGAAGGAGCAGTTTATTACGCCGTCCGACGTACGAAACTTTGATAGATTTGGCAATGGTATTTAAATTTCCACACAGGTTACATAAACAAATCACTTGCTATACCGCAGGTGGTATCAATATATTGCTGGGTTGCTTCTGAAAGAAATTACAAGTGGAGTATAACTTACGGATCGATTCCATTTGAATCGAACCGTTGTTCAAGGATATAGCTTCCTTCTACCGGGAGCCCGAGCATAACCCATGTTACGGTCGGCTTCTCGATTTAACTAAGATGATGTACCCCGGCTATATACATTTTTCCGAGACCGGTACTCGGACTGGGAAATGTTTCTCGTGAATTACGAAAAATGGATTACACGGACAGTTCCTATCTTACGATGTCCAGCTGATGCCATACCACTGAATTAGCATTTATATTTTATTTACACATGATTTGAAATGTTACAAAGTAGCCTCAGTAGACTACTGCCACAGATGAGATAACGAGAAGCGGTGGGAAATACCGTGCCGATGACCTCCCCTCGCATCGCCAGCGAAGTAAACAAACACACCAAATATTACTGTAACTCGTCCCGTGCGGAAACCGTACAATAACGAGGTAACAAATGACTATAATATTTATTATTCTTATATTTTTCAAACATACGAGTAGAGGGATGTGGTCACCAATTAATTAATTCACTATCGTCAGAATATTTATTATTATTATTATTATTATTATTATTATTATTATTATTATTATTATTATTATTATTATTATTATTATTATTAGTCTCAACGGTTCCTGGCACTGTCACGTTTGATAAATATCGTCATTATTATGCGGGACGCAAACACAAATGGTTATTACTGTTATTATTATTATTATTATATCCCTCTTGTGGTTATTATTATTATTATTAATGAATAGGTGACTCCAGATTTTATTATTATTATTAATGTCACTCAAGATTATTATTATTATTAAATGAACCGGTCACTTCCGCCCAAAATATTAAGATATCGGTCGCAATTACAACTATTTCGCTGATCAACCAACGACATCATTACTGTTATTATTATGACAATTATTATTAATCTGACCGCGATGATTTAACATCATCCTAACATTGTTATTATTATTATCGGTTGCATATTATCATTTATATTCCCGTTTAACATCTTTATCAACGCTCATTTAATTAAGGCGGTCCAATCCTTTATCTGCAATATTTATTATTATCATTATCACGACATCATGATTGTCATCACTCGTCATTACAATGATTACAATATCCGATCATTTATGTGGACTCTGAACTCTCATTATCCTTAGATTCGTTGTATCTCGACAAATATCTACGCAGTCTATTTATTTCGTACGTGCTGTCACGGGTCCGAATTCTACCCGCTACGTAACTCAGTATTTCTCTGTGACACTGCCCGTACATTTTACACTCATTTCAATATCCTAAGTGCCTCTCGTACGGAATTTATATCCCTTTCTATCTCAATATTCCTTGATTCATTTATTTCTCACAGAATTATCAACTGACTTATTTATTCACTTCTGACATCGTACGACCTTTTATTATCTGACTGCAGATTCTTTAACATTTTTCTATCTCATTTGGATCTACGCCTTAATTCATTCTCCACAAATAATCGTAACATTTTTTGATTACATTTACCAAAATTTGACAATCATGGTTTCGTAATATTAGTCCTACGTGCTCCGGCTAATGAATTGCAACTTTGAGACACGACATTTATCCGTAAAGAAAAATATTGGACTGTAATTTAAACCACACGTTCATTAACATGTACGGATTATTAGCACCGATCTACATTTCAATATTATTAATTTATCAAGTTAAATTACTACACACTTTAATTCCGAATTAGAAACGACATCCCGTCATTAAATGATTCCCGACAAACTCAACACCTGATCACTTAAATTTTATTATTACGCACTGCTCACTAAAAATTCCAATATCTCATGAATTATTATTATTATTATTATTAATATCGCTTCTCACAAATTTAACAACTTTACTTTGGTATGACAAGGCTGGATTTTCCTTCAATGTCATTACATAACTCGTTAAAATGACAACAGAAAAGCACATATCGGGCCTATTTGACTATAATAACCAAAATCAAATGTAAAGAAAATTATTCTTGACTACAAAGAAATATGAATGCATGCATGACTTAACGTACTACCCTATATCTAAAAAATTTACATCTACAACAAACTGAATACCTAAAAGACCCGATTATTTACATTGTTATTATTTAATACTGTCCGTGCTACAAATTTAGGATGGGGTCGTTAAGTAACTCATCTTGTTACAGAAGGTAACCAAGTATACTCAAATTATTCCCATTTTTCCAATCACGCTAACATTTCCCAAATATTATCTACATTTGTACTCATCTTAGTTATCGGTAATCCATTGCAGCTTGGCAGATGAGAGGCTCCTTTCGGACCCTCTCTGCCATATTACTCCTCCATTCTTGATGGCGTAGTTCCACAAATGATATCCTGGCACATTACCATTTTACACTAATACCTTAATTATCACAATACTTCACCATTGACAATTTTAACACTGAACACTTTACTTTTATGAAACAAATTAATATCCTAGACCCAAAATTTTATATTTTACACTGTTTTAATCTTCGTCCAATTACCGCACAATGGACATGGACACGTACGACGAGGTGTCAAACTTTACGCCCGTCGCGATTTATGTCGTCCGACGCGATACGTCTGTTTCATACGGCCCTCTTGAAGTGTTCATGATAGCGGTTCGATATTCCAAAGTACAGGCTATTATTCCCTCAAAGTACTGTTCGTCACACAGTATGTTATTTACGTACTTATTGCGGTGCAATTCATATTACACTCTTACAGTGCAATTAATTTACTTCACTGTGATATTTATAACTGGCAAACACTGTCCTACGCTAACTACTTCCAGTTCATGTTGCTTGAGCGCGATCACATTTTATAAACACTGGCGGATGCTCGCGCCATTAAATGTTGAGTTACTGTACGCCCGACGGATTTGAAGTCAGCTGCGAGCGACGGTTCAGCTCCAGAGATTCATTTCAAGTGTCGTGGCGAGTATCCCTTGTCCCGTATATATGGATGAAGCTTTCCCTCGCGGATTCATTGACGTCATACCTCTGAGGGAGGGGGTGGATTTTTAATATCGGCACTTGCATTCCGAACTGGACATTAAAATTTATATCAAATTAATCCACTCCGCTAGCATGTTTGCTGGATTAAATACGAACTCCTAATGATCATAGATTTAGGAGATACGGGTGGATTTAGCTCCTCACATTTCGCGCCTTTGGAAGCGTCCCTTACAACGTGGTTTTCGTCCAGCCAATGACATTCAAGCTGTCTGGTTTCCAAGAAATCCAGCCTTCAATTTATTTAATTTGCCAATAATTATTGATTATTTTTCTATATGTGACATCTATTAAGTTCATTACATCGATCCGGGTACTCACAATAATTTATTACTAATTACTTTTGAAGTTACGAGAATATCTCATCCATCATTCCTTAAGATGGTATCCCTGGGTCTTCCATCAAATTTTAGCGATTGGCCTATAAGTGGTCACGTGATTTAAGTTTCCACCTGCGATAACCTAGGTCCGGTTTCATCAACACATGTTAAATATATACTAACAAGTAGTTAGTTAATACGGAGTTAGAAATTTAACATCTTGTTAGGTTTCTTGCGTTTCATCAAACTTTTCTTGTGAAATGTTAACTAATCGACTGTTAACTCTCCCAATATTGCGAACTGGTGCGAATCAAGGAGGCAGTGGTACGAACATGCTGTTTTACAGCGCGCTCCGATGCGCTTTTGTTTGAGCACAGCTGTAAAATATGGCGCGTGAAGTGATACGGAATCGTAGTTCTAATTTTTCCTCCTTCGAAGAAGAGTTGTTAATTGAATTAGTTAGTAAATATATATATAAGTTATTGAGTGCAAGCGCACAGATGGCTTGACGATAAAAGAAAAGGACGAGGCGCGGGAAAAGTCCGCGAGGTTTTCAATGGGGTAAACAGATACCTTTTTTAGCGGGTATCCGCTGTCACCTAACAAAATCAATTCGTTAATTGTCCCACTTCAAACTGTGCTCCGATATCGGAGTTATTAAATATTGTATTGTCGTGTGCAGAACCAGACCACCTAGCAAGTATATCCCTGATTTGGAGATTAGGCTCACTAATCGCCTGAACATTAACATTAACAGAGAAATATCCCTTTCGATTACGATATATTTCGGCCCAATTGCCTCCAGGTGATTGGATTCTTACATGTGTGCAATCTATTGCATGTAGAACAAACACCAGGAAAACTTCTTATTTCATAGAAGTCGCGGATAATTTACTGACGCTCTTCTACTGAAGGAAATGTTATATACCTCCTTCTCATGGATGCTATGGCTGCAGACACACGACAAACAACTCTATTAACAGTGGCTTTAGAAATTCCAGCATTGTCTCCAGCCATTATGTGAAAATAACCAGTAGCAAAAACTCGTAATATTATCAGTACCTGCAACATTGGAGAAAGAGATATGTTTCTCTTCGTAGGATATTCTAACCTCACTTGAATTTCGTCAACAACCTTAGCAACGACTGTTTTCGATAACCTGTATCTATGAAGAAATTTCGGATCCGTCAAATTTTCAAAGTCATTACGTCGCTGAATTCTTCTTCGATCAGGACTGTTTTGTAAAAGATCTAAATAGAGCAATTCCGCCTCGAAAGCGAGATTCACAGCAGCCATTTTGGAACAGGTTGCTAAATGCTAATGTTAGCCATTTAACATTGGAAATGGCTGATGTTAACTTTAATACGCAGTTTAACATTTGTTAATGTTAACATTTGTTGATGAAACGCAAATTTTCTTAAATCGTATGTTAAAATGATTTAACACCTTGTTAAGTACTAACATGTGTTGATGAAACCGGGCCCTAGGCTAGCGAATGTCCTCGCAACTACTGTACCTTTCCATGACGTCACGGAAATTTCCGTCCGCCAAAAATATCCCAGCGCACTACTCATGTTGCAAGATTCCTTTGTGTCAAACTGCCCCCTTCTCTTTCTGACCAAGACTTATTTGTGGACTTGTATTTTTCCTGGTCGCCACTAATGGGGTCCCCTGCTGTGAAGTAGCTAAATGTTGTTGTGTCGAGCTAATCCGTCAGGCTCCAGTCTGTCGTGTTCCGGCTAATGATTTCGACATTACACAGATGAAATATTTTCAACTACACTTCTGTATTTCAATAAATGTACTATTTCCCTTCATAAATCAAATCATGATTGACTTTGGGCCTAAGTCACTCGGGTTCAGTACTTACCTGATTACTTACACATACAATTGTTGTTGGGCGCCAGCTACAAATAGATGTAACGATAATAGAATGAGAGTCTTGAATATCTCTAGGTAGTAGGGTAATAAGCTTACTTTGACAGCATAACATAATATATAGGTTCTTGGAAAAGGAGATTGGCGTTCGGTTTCCCCCTATTAAAATATGATATATCTGATCTACTTTTGAAATGAAACAATTAATTTATTTGATACTCAACAAAAGATATTCTTTAAAATTGACTTTAACGAGTGACATTTACTGCGATATTTCAAAAAATAATATAAAACTCTGACATTATGACTGAAGGAAACTGTGGGCATTAAATATGAAATATTCTTGACCGGACATTTAAAAGTTGTACAAGATATTTATCCCTCACTGTTCACTTGACTGTGCCTCGAACATTTTGAGTGTTATTACGACGTATTCCTTTGAGTTTGTATCAGCTATAGGTATCTCAAGCCTAATTTGGTGATGCATCCGTTTTGTTTCACAAACGAGATGTAGCATGGCTTGAAATTAGATATAGCATGGCTTGAAATTATATTCACACTTCACAAACAACTTTACAAGTAATTCACTGATAACTGTTAGTCTGCATTACAACGACTCAATATTCGGCTGTCACCTAACTGGCACAAGAACTCGACCGAACATATGTACTGTACCATTACGTTACGATTGACGTCAGTTTACATGAATATACATCGGAAGAAAAATGGCGCAGATCAGCTTCAAGCGTTAAGAATGCACGGAATAACTTTTTGTGACAAGTTGACCGCAATTAGGAGGCAGTGCCTGGCGAGAGGGAAAGAGATCTCTATGAGAAATGAACCATTATACGTAAAAAAATTGAAAAACGGTCTATTATTATCTACTTTGGCAAGAAGAGTTTTCGTCGTAAACGGACTGTGAATTGCGATTACTTGACCAGAAGATTAGCTGACATAATCAATATAACCATAATAGGAGCCATACGAAGGAAGAATCCAGAAACAAACTACTGGAAAATACATAAAAACGGCAGGGAAACACGCATAATAGATTTCAAATACTGTACGGAAGAAGAGGTGTTGGGATACGGCATTCGTAAATAAGGCCTACACTGACTTAATAAACGGCCAAATTTTCATCAAATTATACGTATTGCCCACTGATAAGATTTAAAGAACATTATTCAGACAACATAAAAAAAAAGACCAAGGAAGAGCCAGTTTATGAAAATAAAATTGAATCTGAGCAGTATCTTTAGAGGAAAAGAAATATAAATACAGTTAGAGAAAGTACTTGGAAAAGCTCTATATACTGAAAATTAAGATGTATTCTATCAATTTAATATTATCTTTTCGTTGCATGGAAATTGGACACGAAATGGAGCTAGCCTAAAGCGATGGAGGGAGGCTGACCGGATCATCGTAAGCTCAAGCCTGAAGACCTAGAGATCCAGCATGACGTGATCCAGTGCAAGGCTGAGCGTTCCGAGATGCCGTGACTAGGAAGAAGAAAGCAGAGTCGGACATAACATGGCCATGAGATAAGTAAAATTCTAAGAAATTTTACTATAAAGTATTTCATTTGGTGTAGTATAATTGTAGGAATGCTGTAGTGCCAAATATATGACCTGTTTGTGCCATTGTGTGAATTCTAAGGCATATGCCGGAGAAATTAACCACAGATACGTATTATTTATGTGTAGTAATATACTGCCGTGCTCATAAGTTTGATATGAGGTTAATGTGAGCTGTATCGGGAAGAGAATTGATGTTTTTTTGAACCTATATGCTTTCGAGAACGTCATATATTAAACTAGGCAAGGCTAAGATAGTGAAGTGCAGTATAATAATAATAAACCTAGGCTACCCAATGACCAGATTGAATAACTAGGCCATATATCGTCTACATTTACGATGAGTTGAAATAAACAGTAGCAGCTTGCGGTGTTTTGAGTAGATATTTAAGTAAAAGGAATGTTTTACTGCGACGTGGTAGACATTACGTGGAATCTGAGTAGAGATATTGTTGTATGCGGAGGAATCGCAGTAATTAAATGCATAAATGATAATATGTTGTTGGAGATTTGAGATGTTGAATAGGTATTGTGTAAGTAAATGAGTGATGGAAATAGGTGCGAATTTATGCTTAGCTACAGTTATGTTGCGATTGAAAATGAGGCAAGCAGTGAAATTAAGGCCTAGATACGTGAATATATTAAGTGTAGCAATGAGATTAAATGGTCTATTGGTTGAATTTATATGGAATATGGAGATAGATGGATCGTAATTTACATGTATTTGAAGTGCATATAGAATAGAGATATAGTCGCCTAGTAATATATTCGTCTCACATATGAATATATAGCAGTGGAGCACGCGTTAACGTGAATATGGTAAAATTAGTAGGCAGTAGAAGGAGTAATTTTAATTGAAAATACACATAATTAATCGGTCGGTACGATTCTAACAGGTCATGACGGTTGAAGAACATGGCGATGGCATTCGTAAATGAAGATATTTAATTTTATTTTTTGGCACACATTTTTTTATATATATATATAAGGATGTTGGAATTAATATTTATGGTTAGGATTAATTTTTTTTTTTTAGATATTTAAAATGGCATTTTGAAGCCATATTTGGAAAGAATTACTTATCTCATGCCATAAACAAGTCAATACGCAAATTCCCAAACCAATTCCAAAGAGTTGTGCAAATAGACCTAAAGGAAAGAAAGACCACTCCCTCCTTTAATAAAGAGTAAATCCTAGTTGTCCCCATATTGAAATAAAATGATGAAGTGTGGTCACGCAACGAAATAATAATTGCCCAGATGAATTAAAGATACCTGCCCAATTTTAATTATGTCAATTCGTCAATTTTAGTTGTCAAGAAAAATAATATGTGATTTTTTTTATTTACTTTCCTCTATTACCAAAGATGATCATTATTTTGTTAATGATAATATTGGCATGCTAATAAATTAGTTTTAAGTTTATTCTAGCGTTTATTTTCAAAGGTAGAGATAGGAAGATTAGTTATAAGGATACATTTAGGCTGATATTTCGGAATCATGATATTTAAAGGCTTATATTAATTCTACGGTAGGATTTCGGAGTAAATGAGTAACACATTGAACTATACACCCTCTTCAACGGAACTTGCGAAGGTAAATAGTATTGTTGAATATATATAGATGTTTTTACCCTGAGATATTGACTTAATATGGACATGCAACCACCGCGTTTGATTGGTATATCCATCCCCGATTTCGCATAGTTAATTAGCAACATGTAAGTGGAAATATTGCACGGGCAACATCATATTAGATTAGTACTACAACTTGAGGTGAAGTATGAGGAAGTACAGCGCGATGGTGATACCTATATTTTTATCAGTCCAACCTGGACCTTGGTTAGAATTAGGACTTCGAGGCCACCAAAGGTTGCATTAAATATGGCGGCCCGAACGTGAGGCAAGTTTGAAGAGGTCGGATGAATAATTAGATTCTGGATATACAGAAATTTGATAACTTGATTATGGAGTGAATCCTGAGGATGAGATATGGATGTTAGGCTTGGACATAGGTCATATGATGCCGTAGCGTCGAGCAAGTCTGAAAAGAAGGACGAATTGAGGAATGAGAATGGTTTCAAGAGAACGATACCGGGGTTGTTGAATTAAATCTTGGACCACAGTCATGAAATTTATTCGAAGAAGGAGACGATGCCTGATAGTTTATGAACTTAGGTATGGCATGCGACGCAGAATGGATTGATAGCCATGAAGATTAAGGAAGAGAGGGCTTAACTAATGGAGAAATTTATATTTTTGGATGGAGAAGAAGAAGGTAGCAAGAAATTTGATGCGGAGTCTCGCAATATTTGACAGTCTCGTGGAAGGAGAAAGTCTACTGTATATATATTTAGGTTACTTTAAGGAATTTGATGCATGAGTGATGATGAGGGAAGAATTTTATAACGCAAGTTTCATATTATTGATTTTATATATATGATTAGGTGGATACGACATAAATATAATTAAAATTGGGCATATAGGTCAAGGTTTGGATTTGCGTATGACTTGTATAGGTTGTCATGGCTGAGTTACGATGGTCTGGGTTAGTCTTTCCCAGTTAAACAAGAAAGTACAAAGTAAACTTTGAAGTATTTATAATAATAGATATAGTTATAAGTCTGATAGACTATTTTATGTTGATATTTGATGATTGGTTGGTTGAAGTTGAGGGATAAATAGAGAATTAGGGTTATATATAACATAACTGGAATTATAGAGCATTTTAAGTGGAATATCAAAAAAATGTCGAACTTAGCTCAATTAAAATCACAATTTGAGGATTATAAGAAAGAAATTGAGGAGGAGAACAGGAAGAGAGATGAAGTAATACAGAAAACCAAGGAAGAGCAATTAGGGATTCTTGAAGTGTTTAGACAAATAGCTGAAGAAATTAGGAAGCAGAATGAAGAAAATAGGAACCAGATGGCTGAAGAAATTAGGAAACAAAATGAAGAAATTAGGAAGCAGAATGAAGAAAATAGGAACCAGATGACTGAAGAAATTAGGAAACAGAATGAAGAAATTAGGAAGCAGAATGAAGAAAATAGGAACCAGATGGCTGACGAAATTAGGAAACAGAATGAAGAAAATAGGAAGCAGAATGAAGAAAATAGGAAGCAGAATGAAGAAAACATTAACAGACTGGAAGGCAAGCTCTTGGAAAGGATGAATGAGAAAAATGAGGAATTTCAGAAAATAATCAACGGACAGGATGAGAAACAAAAGCAAATGATTGAAGGAAAACTTCAAGAATTCATTAACAGGCAAGAAGAAAAACAGCAGGAAACAATGAAGGAAGTGAAAGAAGCTGTAAGGATGGAAATGGAAAAAGTCGGAAGTGAAATGACACAAATTAAAGTGGATATTGACGTTTTACGTAAGGATATGACAGGGATTATGGAAAATAAGAATCAAGAGGTAAATCAAGAGATAAATAAAGTTATGGAAGAATTGGCAGAAAGCAGAAATGTTATTCAAAAGTTGAAAATGGAAGAGATGAAGAGTATAACGGATAATTTGGAGAGTTTGAGGATAAATTCCACAGAAAGAATTAACAAATTGAATGAAGCAATCGAAACAACGAATAAATCAGTGGAAGTAAATATCATTCTGGCAAGAGAGCAGGTGTCAGATAAAATTAAAATAATACAAGAAGAAGCTGAACGGAATAAAAATGAAACTGACAGCAGAATCAGCAGAACGGAGAGAGAATTACATACGATTCGTAAGGAAATTCAGGAAATGAGAATAGAGAACCGAACAACAAGGCCTAATGTCGTGAGAACAGTAGAAATTCAGGCTTGTGATAGGGAAACAACGCCAGCAAGGACTACGGATTCAAGCCAAGGTATTAATGGAAGTTCGATGGGGAACGGAAATGGTAATAATGGAAGTCCAGCAATAATAAATATAATTAAAACCATCGAGGATAAGCCAAAACATTTTAATAATACTGCAAGTTTATCCCCAAAACGATTTTTGAGGGAGATGGAGGATTATTTTCGGGATAATAACGTTCCAAACGAGATACGACTCAAAGTAATTGAAAAACATTTAGATGCTAACCCAAGTATTTGGTACCAGGCATTTAAGTACAGTTTCCACGAATATGAGGATTTTAAAACGGCATTTTTAAGGAAATATTGGAGTCCGGAAGTACAACAGCAGCTTAGAATGGAATTGTATTCACGAAAATTCGCTGTTGCCGGTCAGACAAGATATAGTGACTATTTTGCTTTCCAATTTCAGCGTTTTCAGGATTTGGATTATGCACCCAGTGAATTGGAAGCTATTAAAACTATTCAAAGCCAACTTCCACCTGAAATACAAAGATTATTGGCGACCTCGAATGTTCAAACGGCAATTGAAATGGAAGATAGGCTGAGACAAATTGACATGACGACTTCTCATCCCACGAGTAGGTTAATACGTAGTATGGGAAATGAAGAGTCAATCAATGTAATAGCCCATGAGAATTACGAAATTAACAAACGAAGAGGACAAAGAGACGTGGCTAGGAACCAGGAGATGGATGAAAGAAAAGAGATGAGAGGATACCAACGTCAAAGAGATCAAGAATATCGACGGACATATCAGATGGATGGAAGATATGTGCCATATGACAGGCAAAGTAACAGATATACAAGAAACAGAAATATGATCCGAAGAAGGAATTATTACGGAGGAAGAGGTGGACGGAACTTCAGAGAAAGGGAGTTCGGAAATAGAAGATATGCCCAGGAGCAGAAAGAAGACTTGAGAAATCAAGAAAAATGGAAGCAAGCGATTAAAGACAAGGAGATTGTTGGAGATATCGAGGGCGCAGAGAGTTTAGAGCTCCAACAATATAAAAATTCGGAAACAGGGAAACGTCATCTTAACCCGAATGCACAGAATTTCAATACAGGGTTAGACGTTCCTGAGAAAAAAAAAACGACAATTTTGAAATAGATTATGATAAAAATGGTAATAGAGGAAAGAAAACGGATATTAAAATTATAAGTTGGATGATAGCACAGGTCGAATCGTGGGAGATCGAACCAGAGGATTTACTACATGATATGGCATCGAATGCGAGACCACAGAAATTGAATCTGCCAATAATTGTGGTTAGAGTAAATGGAATGAGAGTACATTGTCTTATAGACTCGGGAGCAAGTATAAGTGTGATTTCAAACACGTTATTCCTGGAAATTGAGAAAAAAATGAAATTACCGACCATACCAGTGGCTGGAGTTAAAATTAAAGGAATCATACCAGATAAAACAATAGAATGTAAAATACAGACATTTTTATGTATCGGAATTGGGACTCAGAGATTTGAACATCCTTTCGTGGTAATGAATAGGATAAAATATAATATTATATTAGGTGTGGATTTCATGGTAGCTACGAAAATGACTATTGATATGGAAAAACAAGAAATTAGGTTTCCAATTATCCAGAGTGATAATAAGGAGACAACTGAAAGGATAAGTTTAGACATTAATAGAGAGCTCGCGGAGCATATGAGAATTGAAGGACGGGAAATTAGCAATATTTATCGCGAAAACATCCATGTAAATGAATGCCAAAATACCATTGAGGTTGTAGAACCAGAAATAATTGGCACAATTGAAAGAATACTAAGTCTGGAAGAGGAGGAGAAGGATCCTGAAATATGGAAAAGCCTTATAGAGACCAAAATTTCCACTGAAGAAAAAGTCAGATTATATGAAATTCTGAAGAAATATTCGGTTGTGTTCAAAAATAAACCGGGAAAAATTCCAAATTTTAAATACAGATTACAAGTTAATGACTGGACACCGTACAAAGGAAAGCTATATGAGGTACCTGAAAAATATCACCTAGAGGTTAAAGGGATCATCCAGGAAATGTTAGATGATGAAATAATTGTAAAGACGGCGACTCCATATTTAAACCCTTTGGTCATTGTGAGGAAAAGTAATGGTAGTTTGAGGTTATGTTTGGACGCGCGAAGGCTAAATGAGAAGCTAATACCTGAATATGACCAGGTACCAAGGATAAAGGATATTATTAAGAGATTTAAGAACATGAAGTACTTCAGTAGTCTGGATTTCACTTCGTCATTCCACCACATTGTTTTAGAAGAAAAATCACGGTTACTAACAGGATTCATGTTCGATAACCAAACGTACGCCTATTGTAGACTCCCATTTGGCCTGAAAAATAGTTGTGCCGTTCTTATCAGAGCACTTGATAGGAATTTAACGGCAGAGGTGAAGAGCTATGTAACATCTTATGTGGACGATTTGGTTCTTGCGACGGAAACATACAAGGAACATTGTGAACGGTTGGAAAAGTTGTTAGACAATTTAAAGAATACTGGTTTTAAGGTCAATTTCGCTAAGTCGAAATTCTGCCAGGCGCAGATACCTTTTGTAGGGCACATTATCGATGGTGAAGGAATACGACCCAATCCAACAAAAATAAAAGCTATATGTGACTTTCCGCGGCCAACCAGAATAAAGCAATTAAGGCAGTTCCTTGGGATGACGCAGTTCTTCGCAGACCATTGCAAAGGATACACCGAGATGGCAGCACCCTTGCAGGAATTATTAAGAATAAACAACAGATGGAAATGGGGCGAAGAAGCTGAAAGAGCATTTGTAGGAATGAAGAAACTAATGGAGAATAACATTAAGCTTGGTTACCCCAATTATGAAAAAGAGTTTATCATACAATCCGATGCGTCGAACATAGGAATTGGTGCTTGCCTATATCAGGAAGAAGCAAATGGGGAAAAGAAGCCAACATATCTGGCTTTTGCAAGTCGAAAATTGAGAAAACATGAACAACACTATACAACAACGGAACAAGAGCTGTTAGCGATAGTGTTCGCGTTACAACAGTGGTCAAAAATAATTAGTGGGTATCCAGTTGTTGTACGTACTGACCATAAAGCATTATCTTTTGGTCTGAAGGCTGCCATGGCAAGTGAGCGTGTAACTAGATGGATTTTATTTACACAGCAATTCCAAATTAAGATAGAGCACTGTAGTGGCAAAGACAACATTTTGGCTGATGCACTGAGTAGAAATCCAGAGCAAGGAGAAGAGATAATGTGTCAATTAGAATTGGATGACCAGGATAGGGATATGGTAGAAAAGTTACAAGCGATAGCTGAGTTACAGAAAACGGATGTGGAGTTAGCTAAAATCATTTCTATGTTGGAAAACGAAACCGGAGAAACCCCATTAACCCAGGCATACAGGATAATAGATGGAAGATTGAATAGATATCTTACCGAAGATCAAGATAAAGCACGGATAGTGGTGCCAAGGAAATTGCAAAGAGAAGTAATATGGTTAACTCACAGAATAACAGGACATGGTGGAATAGATAAGGTGTTGCACACCATCCTAGAGAGGTTTACCTGGAAGGGATTAAGAGCAATGATAAGGAAAATCATTAGAACGTGCGATGTATGTCAAAGAACGAAGCATAGTACGAGATTAAATAGCCATCAACCAATCGCGATATTGCCAGCTAAGACCAGAGAGATATACGCAATCGACATTTTCGGACCACTTCCTATAGCCAGAAAAGGGAGAAAATTTATAGTAGTCACTATGGATATATTTTCGAAATATGTGGTTCTCCAGCCTATACAAAGGGCTAATTCGAAGCAAGTTATTCATGCAATTATGAAAGGCGTGATACCAAAAATGGGAAGGCCGGAAAAGATATTAAGCGACCGAGGTACTCAATTTACCTCTGAACAGTTTCGCGAGGCTATGCAAACATTAAACATAAAGCACGTATTTTGCTCAGTTAGACACCCGCAATCCAATCCCGTAGAACGTTGCATGAGAGAAATTTCGAAGTTTTGCCGAATATATTGTGAAAAAAGCCATTGGAAATGGATTGATGTAATCCCAGTTATTGAGTATTATATGAACAACACTATACACGAATCTACTGGGCAAATACCGAAAATAGTACATAGAAACGAAGTCCCAGATAGGCCTTGGGATATTGTTCTAGGGAAGCTGATAGAAAATAGACCTAGTGCAGAGGAATTAAATGATATGGTACAAAGAAGATTGCAGGAACAATCCCAAAGAAGGCTTAAGAGGCTGAAAAACAAAAAGTTTCACCCTCAATTGAAGTTAAATGACTTGGTACTTATTAGAAAGACACCAAGTTCTAATGTATCCGGAAGGATCTTTGCAAAATTTCTGCACTTATATGATGGCCCATATATTATAAGAAAAGCATTTGGGAATAACGCTTATCAAGTTGAAAATTTATCTGGAACATATAAAGGAATCCATAACGCCGCAAATATCAAGTATTATTACCGGGAAAATCAGGAACAATCCTTAAGTAATATACCGGAGATATGCGGAAAGGAAGGATGCATTAATTCAGAATGTCAAACAGATGGAGAAGAGGAGACTGTTTAGAAAGAAATACATAAAGTAATTGCAAAGTCAACAGTTACGAAATGAAGTACGGAGAAGGAAGTTGAGTAACGTAAAGGTCCATTTATTATACGAATGGAAGCATAGTATAAATATATTGTGACCAACATATTTAAAAAATGAGTGGGAGGAGAAAATGTACCATTACGTTACGATTGACGTCAGTTTACATGAATATACATCGGAAGAAAAATGGCGCAGATCAGCTTCAAGCGTTAAGAATGCACGGAATAACTTTTTGTGACAAGTTGACCGCAATTAGGAGGCAGTGCCTGGCGAGAGGGAAAGAGATCTCTATGAGAAATGAACCATTATACGTAAAAAAATTGAAAAACGGTCTATTATTATCTACTTTGGCAAGAAGAGTTTTCGTCGTAAACGGACTGTGAATTGCGATTACTTGACCAGAAGATTAGCTGACATAATCAATATAACCATAATAGGAGCCATACGAAGGAAGAATCCAGAAACAAACTACTGGAAAATACATAAAAACGGCAGGGAAACACGCATAATAGATTTCAAATACTGTACGGAAGAAGAGGTGTTGGGATACGGCATTCGTAAATAAGGCCTACACTGACTTAATAAACGGCCAAATTTTCATCAAATTATACGTATTGCCCACTGATAAGATTTAAAGAACATTATTCAGACAACATAAAAAAAAAGACCAAGGAAGAGCCAGTTTATGAAAATAAAATTGAATCTGAGCAGTATCTTTAGAGGAAAAGAAATATAAATACAGTTAGAGAAAGTACTTGGAAAAGCTCTATATACTGAAAATTAAGATGTATTCTATCAATTTAATATTATCTTTTCGTTGCATGGAAATTGGACACGAAATGGAGCTAGCCTAAAGCGATGGAGGGAGGCTGACCGGATCATCGTAAGCTCAAGCCTGAAGACCTAGAGATCCAGCATGACGTGATCCAGTGCAAGGCTGAGCGTTCCGAGATGCCGTGACTAGGAAGAAGAAAGCAGAGTCGGACATAACATGGCCATGAGATAAGTAAAATTCTAAGAAATTTTACTATAAAGTATTTCATTTGGTGTAGTATAATTGTAGGAATGCTGTAGTGCCAAATATATGACCTGTTTGTGCCATTGTGTGAATTCTAAGGCATATGCCGGAGAAATTAACCACAGATACGTATTATTTATGTGTAGTAATATACTGCCGTGCTCATAAGTTTGATATGAGGTTAATGTGAGCTGTATCGGGAAGAGAATTGATGTTTTTTTGAACCTATATGCTTTCGAGAACGTCATATATTAAACTAGGCAAGGCTAAGATAGTGAAGTGCAGTATAATAATAATAAACCTAGGCTACCCAATGACCAGATTGAATAACTAGGCCATATATCGTCTACATTTACGATGAGTTGAAATAAACAGTAGCAGCTTGCGGTGTTTTGAGTAGATATTTAAGTAAAAGGAATGTTTTACTGCGACGTGGTAGACATTACGTGGAATCTGAGTAGAGATATTGTTGTATGCGGAGGAATCGCAGTAATTAAATGCATAAATGATAATATGTTGTTGGAGATTTGAGATGTTGAATAGGTATTGTGTAAGTAAATGAGTGATGGAAATAGGTGCGAATTTATGCTTAGCTACAGTTATGTTGCGATTGAAAATGAGGCAAGCAGTGAAATTAAGGCCTAGATACGTGAATATATTAAGTGTAGCAATGAGATTAAATGGTCTATTGGTTGAATTTATATGGAATATGGAGATAGATGGATCGTAATTTACATGTATTTGAAGTGCATATAGAATAGAGATATAGTCGCCTAGTAATATATTCGTCTCACATATGAATATATAGCAGTGGAGCACGCGTTAACGTGAATATGGTAAAATTAGTAGGCAGTAGAAGGAGTAATTTTAATTGAAAATACACATAATTAATCGGTCGGTACGATTCTAACAGGTCATGACGGTTGAAGAACATGGCGATGGCATTCGTAAATGAAGATATTTAATTTTATTTTTTGGCACACATTTTTATATATATATATAAGGATGTTGGAATTAATATTTATGGTTAGGATTAATTTTTTTTTTTAGATATTTAAAATGGCATTTTGAAGCCATATTTGGAAAGAATTACTTATCTCATGCCATAAACAAGTCAATACGCAAATTCCCAAACCAATTCCAAAGAGTTGTGCAAATAGACCTAAAGGAAAGAAAGACCACTCCCTCCTTTAATAAAGAGTAAATCCTAGTTGTCCCCATATTGAAATAAAATGATGAAGTGTGGTCACGCAACGAAATAATAATTGCCCAGATGAATTAAAGATACCTGCCCAATTTTAATTATGTCAATTCGTCAATTTTAGTTGTCAAGAAAAATAATATGTGATTTTTTTATTTACTTTCCTCTATTACCAAAGATGATCATTATTTTGTTAATGATAATATTGGCATGCTAATAAATTAGTTTTAAGTTTATTCTAGCGTTTATTTTCAAAGGTAGAGATAGGAAGATTAGTTATAAGGATACATTTAGGCTGATATTTCGGAATCATGATATTTAAAGGCTTATATTAATTCTACGGTAGGATTTCGGAGTAAATGAGTAACACATTGAACTATACACCCTCTTCAACGGAACTTGCGAAGGTAAATAGTATTGTTGAATATATATAGATGTTTTTACCCTGAGATATTGACTTAATATGGACATGCAACCACCGCGTTTGATTGGTATATCCATCCCCGATTTCGCATAGTTAATTAGCAACATGTAAGTGGAAATATTGCACGGGCAACATCATATTAGATTAGTACTACAACTTGAGGTGAAGTATGAGGAAGTACAGCGCGATGGTGATACCTATATTTTTATCAGTCCAACCTGGACCTTGGTTAGAATTAGGACTTCGAGGCCACCAAAGGTTGCAGTACGAAACACACTCCGAACACATAATCCATTTGGTCACTTACGATTACGTATCCATATCACTGTTCCCCATTCGTATCCTTCAATTGACTCCAATTGACTTCATGGCAAGTCTCTCTATTCATCTCCTTCCAACCAAATGATTCCAAGCAACTGAACTATCCAACTGACTGACCGGCTGAGGCCTTTCCATCCAAATGATTCCTCACTACCATCTCGCTACAACACTCCATGGCAAGGCTCTCCATCCAAATGACTGACGCTATAATATACAGCCCTTATATATATAGCCATTAGTTGACAGATGGTATTACAAAATAGATATAATGTCACTCCCATCCAGCTACAAATGTTACATATTATGTTGAAATAGCAAATACGGAACTCCCTAAATATGATCTCATCGCTAAATGCATACAATGACAGAGCGGTGACCCGACATTTACTGTAACGTTACTGCACCATATGTTGCATAATCAAAAGGTTTTACAAAACATATCTGATGTTAGGCAGTTAGTCTCACTTTATATTATTTTGATGTTAATATACACACACATATATATATAAACAATAAATTAACTACAATGAAGCAAGCGATAATTTATTAATACATAGCGAAATCAGATTACAGAATTGAAAAAACAATAATAATAGTTACAATAATAATAATAATATAGATACAATAATATACTAATAATAATAGAAATAAGGATAATGATAATAGTAACACAAATAAAATAATAATAACAACAATACATTTGAATGCTTGTAACGGGATTTGAACCGTTACACTCCGTAAACAAATACTGCACTTCAGACTTAAAGAAAACGATGATAGGGTCGATCATCTGGAGAGGTGGACTGAGCTATTTTTTGCTAGTTGCTTTACGTCGCGCCGACACAGATAGGTATTATGGCGACGATGGGACAGGAAAGGCCTAGGAATGGGAAGGAAGCGGCCGTGGCCTTAATTAAGGTACAGCCCCAGCATTTGCCTGGTGTGAAAATGGGAAACCTCGGAAAACCATCTTCAAGGCTGCCGACAGTGGGGTTCGAACCTACTATCTCCCGAATACTGGATACTGACCGCACTTAAACGACTGCAGCTATCGAGCTCGGTAGGTGGACTGAATACGTCGGGAAGAAGTTGAGATCTAATCCATAGATAGATAGAAGAAGAAGATTGTACCAATATTCTCAGAAACGCCGTCGACGGTATCTTTCACTTAGCATGTGCATTATTACATTTATCCAAGTTATTGTCAAAGAAGCAAGGTATATGGGCAAATAACTGGCAATTTTTCATCTATATTCCTTGGACATTCCAGAATTTGCATTCCATGGCGGTAATTTTATTTTCCAAATGTACCTCGTTTCTCCCGTCCAGCAAGAATATTATTAACCACAGAAACAGTGGTTTATACCGAATTATAATAATATATTGTGGCCTCCAGAGTGTTCCATTGTGGGTAGTTTTGAGTTGACGCCTGTGAATACTGGGCTCTAACTGTGATGAATTCCAATACTGAAAACGACGCACATTTCCCCCAGGCCCCGCGTCATCGGAATTAAACAATTAAGCTTAGAATCACCGATCCGACCGGGAATCAAACCCGAACCGTTTGAACCAAAGGCCAGAACTCTAACGATTTATCCATAGAGCTGTTCTGTGCCGAATAAAATGATATTCTACACTGTGTCCTTCCAAAGGAGTAATCCCTCTCACCCTCGAGATTATCGTGGCTTCGTTCAAAGCATCGATGTATATACTCTATCTACATTATCATATTTTTACCTCTGATTTGCCATCCATTCTTTCTGAACACTTTTCAATTTCTTCAAAACAGAGGTACCGGAGTTGAGATTTATATCACACTTCATATCACCCCATAAAAAACAACTTACTTCAATGCTCTTAAAGCGTCCTGAAATTAAAGGTTGAATCAATTACTGGGTGATATCGGAGGAGCTCCCAGGTAGATAGACTGTTG
The DNA here is from genome assembly GCF_040414725.1 of Anabrus simplex. Classification (NCBI taxonomy): domain Eukaryota; kingdom Metazoa; phylum Arthropoda; class Insecta; order Orthoptera; family Tettigoniidae; genus Anabrus; species Anabrus simplex. Next base: position 931,670,264 of record NC_090265.1, on the reverse strand, counting down.
GCCAGAAAACAGTTCAGTGTAGAAGCTCGGATGTTTCGTTACCTACTCAAAGAACAATTCGCACCAACTTCACTGAGCAATTGGCTACGCGATTTGAATCACGTATTTGTGAGCTTGAACTCGAGAGAGAATGAGTTCGAACCGCACTGTCGGCAGCCCTGAAGATGGTTTTCCGTGGTTTCCCATTTTCACATCAGGCAAATGCTGGAGCTGTACGTTAGTTAAGGCCACGGTCGCTTCCTTCCCACTCCTAGCCGTTTCCTGACCCGTCGTCACTATAAGGCCTATCTGTGTCGGTGCGACGTAAAGCAGATTGTAAAAAAACTTTTTTGACGAAGAATACGTCCATAGTTTCGGAACCGCACTTTGGCCGATGAGTGCTACAAAAAACCTGAACGATTTTAAATCGAAATAATTTGTAGATAGCATGCCAATGGCAGTTTTTAATATATCGTTGAAAGGAGGTAGGACCATTGTACCCAAAAGGAAGAGTCCAAATTTGATATGGTGTCGTCGAGTCGTTCAACAGTGCCGCCATCTTGAGGTACTTAAATTGACTTGCCACATGGCTAAAATTAGTAGCCTATAACTCTGGAAACAGAAATGAGAGCACGTCGTGTATATAGGCCTCAATTCCTATCAGAGCGCTACAAGTGTACGGTGAAAAATTCATCAAATAGGACAACTAATTTAAGTAGAAAGAGCGGCTTACAAGAATTTCTAAAAGTTCAGAATTGCCAAGGACGAGCGTCAAAATTCTTGGCGGCAAAGTCTATAATTTAAGGAGGCCGAATGTAGTGAGGCAATTTCCGCGTTGCTGGAGTCCAAGCTGAGCTCGCCTACTGCCCCAGTGGAGGACAAATTCAAACTCGTACTAAATAGACACGTTATTTCGACAATCCGTATCACGCGGCTTGCGGTAGTGAAACCCGATATACTTTTATTCCTAGAAATTATTTCTTTCGGCATCTTCAGAAGTAACAAATACAGGCTCATATACAGATCACTGCCGAAAACGTGAAATACTGGCAAAACACTACGAAAACATTTTGAACTGTCCGGAACCAAGCCACAAATTAAAATTTCTAGAGATTCATCAAAACCTAAAATCTTATTTGCCACCAACTGTCGAAGAAATTAAAGATGCAATTAAATCTCTGAAATATAATGACGCTAGTGGGGAAGATTCCATAACAGCTGAACTTTTGAAATGGTCAGAACCAAAAATCATTGAAGATTTACAAATAATTTTTGAAGAATTTTGGAAAACAGAAAAGATACCAAAAGAATGGAAGTGGCTCTAATACACCAATTACATAAGAAGGGTGCACAAACAAGATATCGACAGTTATAGAGGTATTTCTCTTCTACCAATTGCTTATAAAGTATTCACAACAATATTAATCAATAGAGTACAATGTAAACTTGACAGTCAATTGGGTGAATGTCAAGCTGGATTTAGAAAGGGCAGCTCCTGCTCTGAATAGGTATTTAACTGAGAAGAGAGTAATTCGTCACAGACAAATGAACTCGAAAGACATAGTAGTAACATTCATCGATTTTAAAAAGAGATTTTTACTCTGTTGAAATAGAAATCTTAGATAAAACCATACGTGAGTTTGGAGTTAAAACCAAATTGGCAAACCTGATCCGCGAAACCCTTACACACACAGTCTGAATAGTTAAATTTTTTGGGTGAAGTATCACGACCTTTTAAAATAAAAATAGGTGTCAGAGAAGGTGACGGATTATCTCCACTCTTTTTCAACTGTACTGTATCTTGGAAAAGGTTGTGAGAATTTGGAACGAAAAACCGAAGCATCATAATATATTACCACTTATGCCGAGGTGAAATAACAAAGGTGTTGCAATAAAATGCCTAGAATTTGTAGATCATTTTGCCATATTATGACTAATGTAGCAATACAGGTAAGTCTTCTGGAAGAGACAGCCAACATGTCACGCTTTAGAATTATGACAGAGAAAACAAAATTCATGACGAATATAAAAATGCTCCAAAATTGCTAGGAACAGATGTTGGTTCAATCGAAAGGGTAAAGCAATTCAAATATTTGGGGGAAACAATCCAAGAAAATGGTTTGGGATAATCTGCTATAGAGGCAAGGATGCACAAAATGGAAAGAGCATATGATGTAACAAAAATACACTGACTGACAGAGCAAATGCAACACCAAGAAGGAGTGTTTCGAAAGGGATGAAAGTTGGGGGAAAAACAGAGACGGCACGGAAGAATAATTGATGTTTATTTCAAACCGATATGCAGGTTACACAATGCGCACGGCATCGACTCAGTAGGATGTAGGACCACGGCGAGCGGCGATGCACGCAGAAACACGTCGAGGTACAGAGTCAATAAGAGTGCGGATGGTGTCCTGAGGGATGGTTCTCCATTCTCTGTCAACCATTTGCCACAGTAGGTCGTCCGTACGAGGCTGGGGCAGAGTTTGCAAACGGCGTCCAATGAGATCCCACACGTGTTCGATTGGTGAGAGATCCGGAGAGTACGCTGGCCACGGAAACATCTGTACACCTCGTAGAGCCTGTTGGGAGATGCGAGCAGTGTGTGGGCGGGCATTATCCTGCTGAAACAGAGCATTGGGCAGCCCCTGAAGGTACGGGAGTGCCACCGGCCGCAGCACATGTTGCACGTAGCGGTGGGCATTTAACGTGCCTTGAATACGCACTAGAGGTGACGTGGAATCATACGCAATAGCGCCCCAAACCATGATGCCGCGTTGTCTAGCGGTAGGGCGCTCCACAGTTACTGCCGGATTTGACCTTTCTCCACGCCAACGCCACACTCGTCTGCGGTGACTATCACTGACAGAACAGAAGCGTGACTCATCGGAGAACACGACGTTCCGTACCGGGCGAGTTGGCCGTGCGCGTAGAGGCGCGCGGCTGTGAGCTTGCATCCGGGAGATAGTAGGTTCGAATCCCACTATCGGCAGCCCTGAAGATGGTTTTCCGTGGTTTCCCATTTTCACACCAGGCAAATGCTGGGGCTGTACCTTAATTAAGGCCACGGCCGATTCCTTCCAACTCCTAGGCCTTTCCTATCCCATCGTCGCCATAAGACCTATCTGTGTCGGTGCGACGTAAAGCCGCTAGCAAAAAAAAAAAAAAACGACGTTCCGCCATTCCCTCATCCAAGTCGCTCTAGCCCGGCACCATGCCAGGCGTGCACGTCTATGCTGTGGAGTCAATGGTAGTCTTCTGAGCGGACGCCGGGAGTGCAGGCCTCCTTCAACCAATCGACGGGAAATTGTTCTGGTCGATATTGGAACAGCCAGGGTGTCTTGCACATGCTGAAGAATGGCGGTTGACGTGGCGTGCGGGGCTGCCACCGCCTGGCGGCGGATGCGCCGATCCTCGCGTGCTGACGTCACTCGGGCTGCGCCTGGACCCCTCGCACGTGCCACATGTCCCTGCGCCAACCATCTTCGCCACAGGGGCTGCACCGTGGACACATCCCTATGGGTATCGGCTGCGATTTGACGAAGCGACCAACCTGCCCTTCTCAGCCCGATCACCATACCCCTCGTAAAGTCGTCTGTCTGCTAGAAATGCCTCCGTTGACGGCGGCCTGGCATTCTTAGCTATACACGTGTCCTGTGGCACACGACAACACGTTCTACAATGACTGTCGGCTGAGAAATCACGGTACGAAGTGGGCCATTCGCCAACGCCGTGTCCCATTTATCGTTCGCTACGTGCGCAGCACAGCGGCGCATTTCACATCATGAGCATACCTCAGTGACGTCAGTCTACCCTGCAATTGGCATAAAGTTCTGACCACTTCTTCTTGGTGTTGCATTTGCTCTGTCAGTCAGTGTACATACAATGTACAACAAAAAATGTTTGTCTAAAAATATTAATACGAAGCACTACAACACATTTGTGAAACCAGAATGCTTCGTACTCAATTATAAAGTTTAGAAGTACTATAAAGAAGAATTATAAGATCAAATACAGAATTTTGTAAATTAAGAAGTAATAACGAAACTTCTCAGAACATAGAAAACATATCTATAACAATTCGGAAGATGAGACTGTTATATTTTGAACATGTTTACAGAATGGGCGACAGTAGACTAACCAAAAGGAAAAGAAAAGAGATCTTCACGTACCTATTTTTGGAAGAAAAAGTCAACAACCACCTGGATTCAAGAGATTAGAAAGTACTTTGAAAGGAACAACTTCGGATAAGAAGAAGTAATGGAAAGATAATTTTCAGGAAGAAAGTTTTAAAGTTGGAAGGATTCCAAGGGAGGGAGGCAAAGAAAACCGGCACAATGTGGTCTGAAGAAAAAAAAAAGAGCATAGTGAAACAATGACGGAATATTGGAAGAAAAGGAAGGAACAACAACAAAAGATGAAGAATTGAAATTGGAACGTGGTCCCTAGTAGGCCCTAACGTTATTATTATTATTATTATTATTATTATTATTATTATTATTATTATTATTATTATTATTATTATTATTATATATAATTCGCTAGGGCCATCAAGGACCACGCTAAGTCTTGTTGCACTTGACACTGAACTTAGCCTTCTTTAGAGCCCAAATTTCCCTCATTCGTTGTGATTGGGCCTGCTTACGCTCCTCTGTCCAAGGGGCACCGTGTCTTCTCTTCGGTTGCTCGTCTCGGTTTAGCCCGTTCGTCAATATTTTCTTGCGGAAGAGATCTCTGTTAAGGGCGTCTTCAGCTGAGATATGTAGCATTTGCAGGTCTTCTTTGGTATTTCTAAACCAGGGAATTGTGGTTTTGGGGTTTGAATTAAAAAGTGAAAGATTTCTTTAGTTAACTTTCTTCCGTCCATTCTTTTCAGATCACCGTAAAATCGTACCCGTCCTTTTCTGATTGTGTCGGTAATTTTCTCTATTTTGCTGTAGACTTCCTTGTTGGATCTGTTTGGATGGATTCCATTTCTGTACTTTGATCCCAAGATTCCTTTCACAATTTTGCGTTCTCTTTTCTCCAGTTCTTCAAGTAGTCCTTTGTTGGCATTTAGAGACAGGGTTTCGGCTGCATATAGAACTACTGGCTTCAGGACTGTTTCAAAGTGACGTATCTTGGTGTTTTGGGAAAGGCATTTTTTGTTGTAGATTGTGCGGGATGTTTGTTAGGCTATTTCCAGTTTGCGTACTCGCTCCTGAAGTGCTTCTTTGTCCAGTCCATTTTTCATGATGATCTCACCCAGGTATTTGAATTTGTCTACTCGGGTGATGTCCCCGTATTTTGTATGGAGTTTTGGTGGAGCCTCTTTGATGTTAGTCATTACTTCTGTTTTCTCAAACGATATCTGCAAACCAGTTTGTTCGGCAATTTCCTTTAAAATTTCAACTTATGCTCTAGCGGTTTGTATGTCGTTTTAGAGAACAGCAATATCATCGGCAAATGCTAAGCAGTCTGTTGCGATCCCCTTGGATTTGGTTCCTATTCTCAATGGACTGTTGTTTGTTTCCTGTAATCTCACCCGCCAGGTTCTGATGATCTTTTCAAGAAGACAGTTGAAGAGTATCGGGGATAGCCCATCACCTTGTCGGACTCCTGTTTTGATGTCAAAGGAATGCGAGAGACAATCGTGGAACTTCACCTTGGATTTTGTATCGGTCAGGGTGGCTCTAATTAATGCCAGCAGTTTCAAATCAACTCCAAATTCATTTAAGATGTTTAGCAGGACTTCCCGGTCAATGGAGTCGTACGCTTTCTTAAAGTCCACAAAGACAGACACATACTGCTTGGACCTTAGTGTACAATATCTGATGATCGTTTTGAGATTTTGGATCTGTTCAGCTGTTGAGCGACCTTTTCTGAACCCTCCTTGGTATTCACCTATTTGATGTTCGACTTGTGCTTCCAAACGCTCCAGGATGGCAAGTGATAGAATTTTGTAAGTCACGGGTAGCAAAGATATTCCTCTGTAGTTGTTGATGTTCTTCATGCTGCCTTTTTTGTGTAATGGATGGATCAAAGCTATTTTCCAATCTTCTGGTAGGGTCTCCTTGTTCCAAATTTCTTCTATTTGCTTTTGCAAGATATCAAGTGATTCCTCTGGGGCATATTTCCATAGTTCTGCTACTACTGAGTCTTCCCCCAGGGCTTTGTTATTTTTGAGACGGGCAATGTGGCGCTTCATTTCATCTCTGTCGGGTGGTCTGGAATCTGGGTACCTGAGTAAGGGTTCCTTGGTCTCAATGGCGCTTTGCGGTTTAGAGCAATTAAGTAGATTCTTGAAGTAATCTGCCAGAAAGCTGCAATTTTCTTCATTTGACGTCGCCAGTGTGCCGTCCTTTCGCTCAAAGCATAGAGATGGTGGTTTATAGCCAGTGAGTTTGCGGTTCAAGGCTCTGTAGTACTCTCTGCTTTCATTCTTCCTAAAGTTTTGTTCTATCTTTTCAATGAGAGATTTTTCGTATTTACGTTTCTCAGTTCTGAACACCCTAGCTGCTTGGGCACGTTGGGTTTTGTAGGTTTCCCAATCATTTTCTGATTTCGTGGAGTAGTACTGTTTCCACGGATTGAGTTTTTTTTGGAGGACTGATTCGCAGGTACCATTCCACCAGGCATGCTTTTTGCTTCTCTTCATTTCTGCAACGTATTTGGCGGCCTCAACAAGGAGACTTTTGGCGTTGGTAAAGTCACAGACATTTGGTATAGCCTTCTTCTGGAACTCCTCGAACCTTTGCCGAAGTTTATCATTGTCGAAGCGTGTGATCTGTTTGGTTGTCTTCCTTGTGTTTGCGGGAAAGATTTGAATTTGATAAGAGACATATAATGATCTGAGGCCACATTGATGCCTTTCTTTACCTTGACATTCATAATCTCAGGGCTGTTTCTCCTGGAGATAGCAACATGATCAATTTGGAACTCTCCGAGAGCTTGGACGGGAGAATGCCAAGTCATTTGCTTCCTGGGTAGATGGCGAAAGTGGGTCGACATGACCAGCAGGTTGTTATATTCGCAAATGGACACCAGTCTTTTGCCATTGGGATTGGTACTTTTGTGAGCAGGGTAATTTCCTATAACTTTCTTGTACTTCTGTTCACGACCTAGTTGGGCATTGAAGTCACCCAAAAGAAGCTTGACATGTTGATTGGGGATTTTGTTTAAATTTTCATCCAGTAGGTCCCAGAAATTATCAACTTCGTCTGGATCAGACTTGTTCTTATCGTTTGTAGGAGCATGTGCGTTAACTAGGGCGTAGGTTTTGTTCGCGCATTTATTTGTGGGTATAGACAATCTGTCATTCACAAGTTCGAAATTTGCAACCAATTTAAGGATCTTGGTTCTAACAACAAACGCGGTTCCAAGCATCACAGGTCCATTAAGGATTCAAAAATCTCTGCATCTGGGTACCTTGTTTCCTGTAGGGCCATTATGGATATCTGATTTTCTTGAAGAGCTTTGGTGAGGGTTTTCAGCTTGCAGGTTTGTGTAAGTGGATTTTTTTTTTAAAGTTGCTAGAAAGGTTTTAGATTTTGGCCTGAGTTTTTGACCTTTCGGGGTACACCGGGACGCTTCGACTCGTCTCTTGCATGATGTCGAGTCTCCCCCAGAATCCGAACTAGACTCGTGCACCGTGGCGTTCACGACGAGGGATTTATCCGAAGATTTACCCCCTGGGGTATGTTTCTTGAAATGTTGTGCCATCATGCTTTTTGACTTGACTTTGCTTTGGACGGGTACCCATCCTTTTACAACTAGGGTTGTTAGCCCTAGAGGTTGCCTCAAGATGTTTTCTGGCTTCTGGTCATTTACCAGTCTTCGCCGTAACCCTGGCAATTGACCAGTTTTTTTCACGGTGGTATTTTATTTCCCTACTACCCTCTGACTCTGCTGGTGGCAGAGCCAGCGAGCTTCCCCAATTCCAATGGGACGCGCCCGATGGAGGTAACCAGTATATCCCCACACGAGATTATTATTATTATTATTATTATTATTATTATTATTATTATTATTATTATTATTATTATTATTATTATTATTATTTTAGGAGGTCGAAGTAACTACTTCACGGTTTTCGGAGACGCCGGAATTTTGACTCGGGGATTTCTTTTACATGCCAGTTAATCTATCGGTACGAGGCTGACGTATTAGAGCACCTTGAAATACCAGCAGACTGAGCTAGGATCGAACTTGAGCTCAGAAGCCCATTACTCTACTGTATGAACTGTTCAGTCTGGCGTTTTATTATTATTACTAGAAAATAAACCCGTGCTTTGCTACGTTATTCTACATTCTATACGGATTTCTCCGTAAATTACTGTAAAGGCAGTGATTAATATTATATTAATTTGCATGTCTCTTAGAGATATCCGAGAAACAAACCAAGGAGGACGCCAGACGTTGTTTCCGGTGTAAGGTAGGCATTGGGGAAATTTTGTTGAAAATTGCAGGCCACATTTCCTACAGTGGATTTTGGGAGTTTCTGCTATAACTGCAGGCTCACTTGGCAACTGCCATTCACAGTAGAGATTGAAAGTTTTCATTATAAAGACAGGCCCTATTTCCTAATGCCAGTCACAATCGAGTTGGAGAGATTTAATTATAATTGAGAAATGCAGCGCTATCTAACCTCTCAACAATCGAGACACGACAATAAATCATAGGATCAAAGTTGTAGATCTCTCCAAATTAAACGGCGATTATGCTATCTGTTTTTTAAAACGACTTACCGTTTAGCCACCAACTACCGAGAAATAGTAATTTTCTTCGTCATTTGAAGAGTAAGCAAGATTATGCTTATAACAAAGGTTGTTTATAATGAAGGGACGTTAAATATATAGTGAACGAATATTACAGAAAATCAATAGTATAAGAGAAAATGGAAGAAACACGTCCTGATTATCCTATAAGTCCCCGTCTATTCAGATATTTTAAACCATATGCATATCAAACCTTTCCCCGGAATGATTGTACTCTAAATATGAAGTTTGGTCGAGATCACTACAGCCGTTTCACCGTGAAGGTGGAACAGACAAACACACATGAAAAATAAAAACCACAGATTCGGTCTTGAGTTGACCTAAAACTGATAAATATCTGAAAAATTGGCAAAACAAACGAAATCACAGACAGCGGACCCCTACAACTTTATTTATGTACATTATTATTATTATTATTATTATTATTATTATTATTATTATTATTATTATTATTATTATTATTATGAATTATAGGGGATACCAGAGCAAAATGATCCCCCGTGGCAAAATGCCACCGTTAATATCTGCTCGACTGGTGTTGCCATCGTGGAGAGAATTCGAAAGTTTAGTCTTCAGTTAAGGTCACATCTGTGTTGCGAGTTAGATTCGCTGTGATTTTTTTTTTTTTTGAAATTTGTATACAAGAAAACTTTGTTTCAAGTCATCTTGATCCAAGTGATTGTTTTGCGTTTTTTTGTTTGTGTCCCACAATGTATAACTGAATTTAATCACGAGTGTGTAAGTGTCCTGATCATTAAATGCAGATGCTTATTGACTCTTCATTTCGTCTACAATAGATGTCATTTAATCGCTGTGTTGGCTTTCTATGATAGGAGCAATTGGTACAAAACTGTCAGTGAACAGGGTACCCCTAGGGTATCATAATGTCCCATAAAAATAAAATAATAATAATAATAATAATAATAATAATAATAATAATAATAATAATAATAATAATAATAATAATTAAAAAATGGCACGTCTGGTGTTTTGACAAGGCTGTATCACCAGGCTGAACTTCTGCCCCGGACCCGGAATCTGATGCTCCAGGACACTGCGCTTGAAGCGGTAGAGGTGGGATCCCTCACTGAGTCCGAGGGAGAAAAACCAACCTTGGAGGGTAAACAGATTAAGAAAGAAAGAAAGAAAGAAAGAAAGAAAGAAAGAAAGATAATCTTATCGTATAAATAAATCACTCTATCATACTATATACCTATCCATCTCTCTAACCAACGATGAATGTACAATAACAGGAGCTATTTCTGATCTGCACATGTTAACATACCGGTATTAATTAAATGGATCGCAGAACCTAAAACCGGACAATTCACTAGATATGTTGATCTTTGGTGTAGTTTGAAAGTTATATTGAATTAATGACAAGTTTCTGTCCAAGTTTGTCACTTTAGCAAATAACGGTTTGCTATTCACGGTATTTGAGATTGGCTCGTTGTCTCACTTTCAGCTCAGTCAATACTGGAGCGAGCAGGTGCAAGTTAAGGAGACCACCTGACCTAATCAATCTCGAGCTCAAGCAGGCGTAGCAGTGAATATAAATCCTTTAGAGATTCTATCACCGTATAGAAGACCAATGGAGGCCGCCGGAGTTGAAGAAAGCACAAGCGTCCATTCCTTTTTAATCTTGCATCTCTCTGAGATGGAGTTGTTAGGTGTCTGTATCACCAGGAATATTCCTGGAACTCTTAATTTATGCTGTAGGATAAAAGACTCTATAACTATCTGAAAAATGGTGATATAGAGCGTGTATCAGAACTATACCGACCTGGCGAGTTGGTCGTGCGGTTAGGGACGCGTGGCTTTGAGCTTGCATCCGAGAGATAGGGGGTTCGAATCCCACTGTCGTTTTTCCGTGGTTTTGTCATTTTCACACCAGGCAAATGCTGGGGTTGTACCTTAATTAAGGCCACGGCCGCTTCCTTCCAACTCCTAGGCTTCCTATCCCAATCGTCGCCATAAGATATATCTGTGAGGTGTGACGTCAAGCCACTAGCAAAAAAAGAGAACTATACCGCCAAAAAATCAGGGACGCTCTTTGTGTTATATTACAAAGGATGGTGTAAAGGGATTGGCGGAGAAATTTTTTCTTTTCAAGAAAATGTGGTAATGTAAATGTAATGTCGTATGGCTTTTTTAGTGCCGGGATAACCCAGGGCGGGTTCGGCTCGCCAGGTGCAGGACTTGCTATTTGACACCTGTAGGCGACCTGCGTGTCATGATGAGGATGAAATGATGATGAAGACAACACATACACCCAGCCCCCGTGCCATTGGAATTAACCAATTAAGGTTAAAATCCCCGACCCGGCCGGGAATCGAACCCGGGACCCTCTGAACCGAAGGCCAGTACGCTGACCGTTCAGCCAACGAGACGAACAAGAAAATGTGGTTACTTTGTTATTTCCGGGTGCGCTATTCAAGTTGGCGAACTCGCCAGAACACAAGCCGCTGCCAATCTTCAAGGAAGAGAAGGGAAGGGAGGGGAAGTGTTATACATGATGGAGACGGAAGATATTACTCCGTGCGTATGCACAAGTTTCCTCGTTCGACTCGCACAAGATCGTCCTTGTCTTTTTTATTTTATTTTTCCTAGTTGCTTTACGTCCCACCGACACAGATAGGTTTTATGGGATAGGAAAAGCCTAGGAGAATACCGAGCTCGATAGCTGCAGTCGCTTATGTGCGGCCAGTATCCAGTATTCGGGAGATAGTAGGTTCGAACCCCACTGTCGGCAGCCCTGAAAATGGTTTTCCGTGGTTTCCCATTTTCACACCAGGCAAATGCTGGGGCTGTACCTTAATTAAGGCCACGGCCGCTTCCTTCCCACTCCTAGCTCTTCCCTGTCCCATCGTCGCCATAAGACCTATCTGTGTCGGTGCGACGTAAAGCAACTAGCAAAAAAAAAAAAAAAAATTCTAGGAGTTGGAAGGAAGCGGCCGTGGCCTTAATTAAGGTACAGCCCCAGCATTTGCCTCGTGTGGAAATGGGAAACCACGGAAAACCCTCTTCAGTGCCGCCGACAGTGGGATTAGAATCCACTATCTCCCGGATCCAAGCTTACAGTCGCGCGCCCCTATCCGCACGGCCAACTCGCCCGGTGTCCTTGTCTCCTCCAGGCAATATCTACACTTCATTTATTAAACAGCCACACATCGAGCTCGATAGCTGCAGTCGCTTAAGGGCGACCAGTATCTAGTAATCAGGAGATAGTGGGTTCGAGTCCCACTGTCGGCAGCCCTGAAGATGGTTTTCCGTGGTTTCCCATTTTCACACCAGGCAAATGCCGGGGCTGTACCTTAATTAAGACCACGGCCAATTCCTTCCACTTCCTAGGCCTTTCCTATCCCATCGTAGCCATAAGACGGTGCGACGTAAAGTAAATAGCAAAAAAAATAAAAATAAAATAAACAGCCACAACTGCACACACAATACAACACCACACTGTTATGAAGACACACTTGCCAGTCAAGGAATGCAACAGATCGTTTCTCCTCACGTCTGTTGGTCGCAGAAACGTTCTTTATTAGTTAATATGCTAGAAGATGCAACGCTGCCCCCCCCCCCCCCCACACGATTTTGTATTTATTCACTCTCAACATTGTAAATGGAATGAAATACGGAACGAAGGAAACAATACGGTCAATGGTTTTATTACAGTAGATGTTCAATATGTCCCCTGCTACTTCGATGCACATTTCACAACGGAGTAGTAGTGACCTTGGGACTCTGTTCAGGATGTATGAGTGTTGCGAACGACTTGGAAAATCGCCTGTATTCTTTACTAGTTCATCATCTCTTTCTACGGGGTTCGCATAGTAGTCGGATTGTGCAGAACAAACTGTGCATGCCTACTGGGGCTGGGAAGTGACTGTGCGAAACGAACGATAATGTTGTGCATTCGCACCGAGCATTCCACTTCCCACTTCCCCTCCCTTCCCTTCCATCCTCTGACGCACAGCAACACGGGCGGCTGGCTCTCTGGCATTGCAATACGACAAGCTCTTCAATTTGAGTAGCGCGCGAGGTAGTAGCAAATTGACCTCATTTTCTCGTAAAGGAAAAATTTTCTCCACCTATCAGATATCACCATCCTTCTTAACGTAACACGAAGAGCATCCAAGACTTTTTGTCGGTATATTTCTGATAAGTCCTGTATGTTACTGCGGAGTAACACTCACAACGATATTTAAGGAACCACCGAACCAATGAGAGTGAATATTGGCATTGTGCTTCTTCTTAGGTAATAAGTAACAGCCAACAAAGTATTTGCAAAAAATCAGCCGCTAGGCAATAATAATAATAATAATAATAATAATAATAATAATAATAATAATAATAATAATAATAATAATGCTGTAAATACACAAAAATTGGACAATGATTCGGAAAGATGGGTCACGGGATTTTATAATAGTTAATTTTCGTGCCACATGGTAGTGTTCATAGGTAACGGGCTGCTATAACTGTACATTAGGTAAATGGCCTTGTAATACAGTTCACTTTTGCACCGCTTGGTGGCGTTGATTACAAATGGGCTTGCTATGATCATTACTATTACTTTTATACAGCTTAGTAGTCTAGAAATGTAGTGGAACCGGGTTGAGTTTCTCAGATGGTTTAGGCGTTGATCTAATGACTCGAACTTGGCAGGTTCAATCCTGGCCTAGTTCGGTGGTATTTGAATGTGCTGAAATACATCATCCTCGTGTCGGTAGATTTACTGACACGTAAAACAACTCCTGCGTATTTGACAGGTTTATCATATTTAGAGGTGGATGGGTAGGGAACTCTGGTTTGGGTTTGTTTCCGTTTTGTTTTGTTTTGTTACTTTATCTGAAAGTGAAGGATTCTGCTTGCCTGGTGTCGCAAAAAAGTGTTAATCATCACAATTATATTATTCAGTAATGTGAGTTTCCGTGCGAAGAATGTGTAACTTTGAATAATGTTATGTAAAATTATCTACAATATTACTGATGTGGTATTGAATTCTTATGGTTACGGACTACGAAGCACTTTCTTGTCGTCTACGTTAGGCACCTTTGGCGGTCGAGCATTTAGCGTCATTCATAGATGTTTCCATTGGCTTTAAATGACAATCAGGATGAGCACTTCTGCTAATGCCGTGGAGATCCGATGTGGTTATGTGATAACCTTGGATATGGGCAGCCTTAATTTCCCATGACAGGCCTTCGAAACGTACCAAAATACGCAACCATTGGTGACTAGTTCTTGAAGAATGCGGACATATGTACTGAGTTCCATACATTCTGAGTTTCATAAATCAACTCCAGAAAAATGTTGTTATCATAACTCCTGCTACACCTTACGTAATATTATGGAACATTCAAATACTTTAACTAGCAGAAATATGAGAGAAATAACGCAAGTCGTACAATGTTCTCAATAACAATAGAACCACTATCGTGGCATTGACTGTGTTCAAATTCTTTTCAAACCGTTCGTATTTAACTCCGTGCATACTATGGTCGTCAGAGGAGAAGTCGCGTGGATACAGGGTGCGAGAGGTGAGCATGGTTGTTTTGCATGTGCCTATTTCAAGTTTCAAGGCTTTACAATAAACACCTATTCTTTCCACGGTGACTCTTGAGAATGGAGATGCTGTTGCGAAGTTTCAAAGTGATAGAACAGTTGTGTTTTAGTTACACATTTACTCCAAGTATTTTATAATGAACAGCTTAATAATGAACATGTATCTGTTTCAAAGAGCTCGCACTGTCCATCACGACTAATGTTTGTAGCTTAGAGCTTAGTCTTCGTTACTCGTGTCGTACCTACAATTTCTCGTCAGATACAGATATTAACAAGAGGCAATTTTCGAAAAAACATTTTGATGTTTTGACTTTCGACATACCTGATTAAATAATTATGAATTTCTATTGCCCTTGTACTGTCTTAACTACTTTATAGAAAGGAAGGACTATCGGAATTAAGTGAATATAACTGTAAATAATGGTATTTTCAGCACTGAAATAGCAATTACGTTTGTAAATTGTTACTGGAAATACATTAACTAACAGGGGGGGGGGGACCTACGTCTATATTAATGATCTTTTAAGCATTTAAGTGTCGCTTTATCCCACCTGTTCAATGTGCTGCACTCCACAGAGAATTTCACTGCATTAAATATCACTTGCGCCAGGCCAAAATAGTTTTACTTCATAAAACCAACCACTACGGAAGCAGTTTCCCATTTGAGATGGACTACTGCAAGATCGTGCCAAAGAATGCTAAGAGTTTTGTTTATGGTTTTCGTATAACTGGAGAAGTCATATGACTGAATTCCATGGGATATATATTTACTATACTGAGGGATTATACGATAATCGGTTTTTCTAGGTAATGAAAGGCATTACTCCGGCTGCAGTGAAAATTGATGGTAGTAAACACGTTCTTAGTTCAAAGCAGTAACATGGGGTGTTATAAGTTGTAAGTTTCAAAATTATTGTTCACAGTTGACATGAATAAAGAAAATTCATCTCCGTACAGGCCATGAATGCCCATAGAAGAGTAGAAGGTAAGGGCCTCAACTATCCGTAACCTCGGCGCCGAGCGTCTCTGCCAGGTCACTTTTACCACTCAGGAATTAATCTGGCACTCATATTTGGTGTTGGGATCAGTGAATATCAGGTGCACATACTTTTTCAGAGGGGAAAATTTCGTTTCTAAATTTTTCGTCTTCCTGAAGGGGAATGGAACCCACGTTCTTCCAGGTGAACACAGCACGACTTTACAGACTTGGCTAGGCAGTTCCGCTGAATACGAAAAAGTTAACAGTTTGGCTTATGTTCATAGCTTTACTTTAATGATAGAATGTGCCGAAAATTAACAAATGAATACTGTATTTTGGAAATTAAATGCAAATATAATGATACGAAAATCAACAGTTCAAGGTCTTAAGTGATGTCAGTCGGAAATGAAATGAAATAGAAATAGAAATGGGGGTCATCTGAAATATTTAGGATATGTTTACACCTAGGATAGTATAGTAAGACGGGAGATGTAATAAGGAGATAATAATGTGATAGGGCGTTCACACATCAAAACATGAACAAGCCACGTGGAACCTTAGAATTTCTTGTTGTCTTGGGATATCAGGCACTACAGAAGTATTCCATTTAACAAGTGAGTTACATGAGAGACCGGGCGAGGTGCCGTGCGGTTAGGAACGCCCATCTGTGAGCTCGCATCCGGAAAATAGTGGATTCGAACCCCACTGTCGGCAGCCCTGAATATGGTTTTCCGTGGTTTCCCATTTTCACACCGGGCAAATGCTGGGGATGTACCTTAATTAAGGCCACGGCCGCTTCCTTCCCATTCCTAGGCCTTTCCTGTTCCATCGTTTCCGTAAGACCTATCTGTGTCGGTGCGACATAAAGCAAAAAATAGCAAAACATGGTTACATGAGATGAGATAAATATCAAATTCGATTTTAAAAGCAATGTTATTATCCCAATACCTAATAAAGGAGGTGAAGACAAGTTTGAACACTACCGCATCATTTGTTTAGTAACTTAATTGTAAAACTAATTATTTGACAAACAATAGAAAGACAAATTGAAGTCGAACTGGAAAAATATCAATTTGACTTTCTGAGATATCTAGAAGCACACGAAGCAATACTGACTCTCCGTTTGATCTTAGAACACAGAAGACCACGAAGCCGACATTCCCGGCATTCGTATATTTTTGGGAATCTCTTTGAATAGCATTGAACATTATGACGTTTTTGAGATATGAATGTGATCGGGGCCAATAATAGCGAAATATTATAATTTATTATCGGTATAAAATCAAATGTCAGTGATCAGAACCAAGGGTTATAAAAGAAAAGCAACTATTCATAATGAAATGAAGCAGGTTTTTCAGTTCCCCCTTCTCTACGTTTTGTTCATAAAGAAGAGATAGTCGAATAAATAAGTAGGAAATTCGGAAAGGGAATCGTAGTGTAGAAATTAAAGCTGTAAAATTTGCAGGTAATGTTATTTTATCTGAAACTGAGGAGAACCTGCAGAGATTACTAAATGGAAGTCAAACTTGTAGAAAGTATACGACATGAAATGAAAGAGATCTAAAACAAAATTTGTGGAATGAAGTCAAATTTGACTCTGGTGATGTAGGAAATATCAGATTAGGAGAGGAAGGAAGGAAGGAAGGGGAAGGAAGGAAGGAAGGAAGGAAGGATGGTAGGTAAATTAAACTTGCTTGCTAAATACATGGATGGAGGTATTAGAAATATATTTCCAGACACTTTTGTGCTTAGTATGGCACCGCATGAAATAGATCTTTTTTTAATCTATTGGCTTTACGTCACATTGACACAGATAGGTTCTATGGTGACGATGGGAGAGGAAAGGGCTGGGACTGGGCAGGAAACGGCCGTGGCCTTAATTAAGGTACAGCCCCAGCATGTGCCTGGGGTGAAAATGGGAAACCACGGAAAACCATATTCAAGGCTGCAGACAGTGGAGTTCGAACCCACTATCTCCCGAATACTGGATACTGACCGCATTTAAGCGGCTGCAGCTATCGAGCTCGGTAGGAAATGAAAATGGACCATAACTGTTGCAAAAGGTAGAATCTAAAACAGCTCATCAAAGAAAGTGAAAAAGAGATACGTGGAGGTGGGCGGAGATCATTATCCTGGGCATAGAAATTCCGACAGTGGTTCGATATCCATGATACGACAGTCTTGATACGGGAAACACAAGGTAGGATTGTTAGGATTATTATGGTCTCCATTCTTCTGTGAGCGGAGAAGATGACAGGAAAAGTAATTTATTTACGATAGAGATAGTGAAGCGGAAGGACTACTTCTTTCCTTCTTCTTCTATCGCTTTTCCCCACACCTTTGAGGTCGCGAGTGCGAAAAGTGTCGAACATGTGGATTTGCCCCTTGTTTATAACCGGATGCCCTTCCTGACACCAAACGTATATGGACGGATGTAATCCTTTTTTCATACGTTGCTTTACGTTGCGCCGACACAGATAGTACTTATGGCGACGATGGGACAGGAAAGGGCTAGGAGTGGGAAGGAAGCGGCCTTTACTAAGGTACATCCCAGCATTTGCCTCATGTGGAAATGGGAAACTACCGAAAAATATCTTCAGAGCTGCCGATAGTGGTGTTCGAACCTACTATCTCCCGAATCCAAGATCACAGCTGTGCGCCCCTAACCGCACGGCCAACTAGCTCGGTGGGGATGTAGTTACTATTGCGTGTTTCTGTGGTGGTTGGTAGTGTAGTGTGTTGTGTGAATATGAAGAATGGAATGTTACCACGAACGCAAATAGCAAGTCGCCGAGCCAGAACAATTAATCGGATGCGATTAAAACCCCGAGCTGGCCGGGAATGAACTTGGGACCCTCTGAACGAAAGGCCTCAACGCTGACCACTCATTAAAGGAGTCGAACAAGAATATTTCTTTCCTCTCTCGGTCAATATTATGATGTCCTCTAATATGACACCGACACCAATTCGCTGTTTTACGTAATCTCACAGAATATGATAAGTCTGTTCTCTGCGGTGTAATGGTTAGTGTGATTAGCTGCCACCCCCGGAGGCTAGGGTTCGCTTCACGGCTCTGTCACTTAATTTAAAAAGCGCTACGAGGACTAGAACGGGGTTCATTCAGACTCGGGAGGTCAACTGAGTAGAGGGGGTTGATTCCCACCTCAGCCATCCTCAAAGTGGTTTTCCGTGATTTCTCACTTCTTCTCCAGACAAATGCCGGGGTGCTACTTAACTTAAGGCTATGGCCGCTTGCTTCCCACCTCCTTGTCTATCCCTTCCAATCTTCCCATCCCCCAAAAGGCACAGCAGGTGAGGCCGCCTGGAGGAAGTACTGGTCCTCCTCCCCAGTTGTATCCCCGACCAAATGTCTCAAGCTTCAGGACACTGTCCTTGTGGCAGTCGAGGTGGAATCTCTCGCTGAGACCGGAGGAATGACCAATTGTAGAGGAAATTAATATTCTTCTTTCTAACTGTGGACTACAATAGGACACCATTCCTGCTTAGGTACAAACTAGCAAATGTACCCGTGCTTCGCCACAGTATTCTACATTGTATACGGATTTCTGTAAATACAGTGAGTAAGACTATTTAAATTGCACCTACAAACGGACTTCATCAGACGACTCGTTCAGTGTTCTACATGGTTGGTCCTGTGACAGTTTTCCATATCTCCTATATTTAAGGGTTAGATTCAGCTATTCATTGAATGGGGTGAAATTTGGTACAGTTTTCACATACTACTTTATTTTTTTGATACTCATGTGACCCGAGAATCATAAAATTTTGCGAATATATGGCCACTGGTCATGTCAAAGTGCCTGCCCAATGTCATGATTGCATCTTTCCTATAAGTGTGCTAAACAATAACATACACGTGTACAAAGTACAAGATTAACTTGAACACAAGAAATGCAGAACTATCTAACGAACAGGGATAGAGATACGACAAAAGTCATAGGCCCAAAGTTGTAAATCTCTCCAAATTGAAACGCGATCTTTTGTGACACGACTTACGGTTTGGCCACCAATTATTCCGAAAGGAAGGTCTGCACCGTCGTTAAAATTGCATCCATATTTCGATTTTTTTCGGGCAAAAGTTATACATTTGCATGGCCTGGAAAATGTGTTTCCTCCAAGAAAAGATTGTCCAGGTTTCGGGATTAGCTCTCGCATACATACGGAGTAATTAAGGAAGAAAGTAATACAGTTGAGAAAGTTGAAATTAACAGAAAATAGGATTATAACTGAGAACTGCGGGATGAGTACAAATATGTAAATTCTAAGTAAATGTAGTCTATAGGAAAATCAAATGCCCCTAAATAAATTATGCTGGTATGAGTTATGGATATAAGAAAGCAGTAACAGAGGAAAAATTTAGGCGCTGGGATTCTTAGGTAAATAGATAAGAAGATGACTAATGGTGCTATTACTGCCATGGTAATCTGTAGGTTCGTTGTCGATCTGTCGGTCACTCAATGCAGAGCATGATACCCGCAGAAAATAGTAAATTTCTCCGTCATTTGAAGAGCAAGGTAAATTATGAACATAACGAAAGTTGTTTATAATGAAGTTGCGTTTCACATACGTTCCACAGAGTTTACGGAAAATCAATAGTATAAGAGAAAATGTAGGAAAACCGTTCCGGTTTTCCTATAAACGCCCCATATATACAAAGATTTTAATATGATATGCACATCGAAACCTTCCTCGGGATGAGTATAATCTAAATATGAAGTTTGGTTGAGATCTATCCAGCCGTTTCGCCATGATGGTGGAACAAACAGACAGACAGACAAACAGGCACGAAAAATAAAAACCACCGATTCGGTCTTGAGATGACCTAAAACGGATAAATACCTGAAAAATTGGCAAAACAAACGAAATTACAGCCAACGGACCCCCTAGAACGTTATTTATATAGATAAGCAGAGACACGTCTAGCAGTGCAGACCTTTATTTCGACAGTTACTGATTTGAAACTGTACGACATATCTACAAACGGACTTCACCATCAGATGCCTCGTTCAGTGTTCTATATGGCTGGTCCCATAACATCTTCTCGTATCTCCTATATTTATGGTTCGATTGAGTTAGAGTCATTGAATGGGGTAAAATTTTGTACAGTTTTCACATACTACTTTATATTTTTTGTACTCATGTGACAGCTAGAATCATAAAATCTGGCTATCACATGACCACAGGTCATGTTAATGTGCGAACCGAATGTCATTATTCTATCTTTCCTAGAAGTGTGCCAAATGATAACATATAGCCTACGTGAAAAGTACAAAATTTTGAAATCGAGAAATACAGCTCTATTTAACTTATAAGGGGTAGAAATACGACAAAAAGTCATAGGAAGAAAGTTGTAGATCTTTCCAAAATGAGACGCGATTGTGCTTTCTGATTTGTTATACGACTTACCGATTAGCCACCAATTATCCCGAAACAAAGATCTGCACCGTCGTTAAAATTGCATCCATTTTTCGGTATTTTCCGGGACCAAAAGTTATAAATTTGCATAGCTTAGAATATTTCCTCAAAGAAAAGTGTGTCCAGCTTTCGGGATTAGCACTCGCATACATACGGAGTAATTAAGGAAGCAAAATAATACATCTAAGAAAGCTGACATTAATAGAAAATGGATTATAACTGAGGATAGCCGGATGACGACAAATATGTAAATACCAAGTGAATGTATTGGAAAATCAAATGCCCCGCAATAAAATATGCTGGTGTGAGTTATGGATATAAGAAAGCGGAAACAGAGGAGAAATTTAGGCGCGGGATTCTTAGGTAAACAGATAAGAAGATGAGTAATTGTGTTATTGCTTGAGCTATTCGAGGACGGTTATAACCTCCAAAGATATTCCCCCAATATCCCGCAGAATGGCCGATTGGCACATCTCTTACCTTCTACCCAAGGAACAACTACTAATTTAAAGGCATGATGAGGAAAATGGCAATACGGTACTTCCCTGCTGGCATGCAGTCAGAGACGTTGCCATGCAAATCTGTAGGTTCGTTTTCGGTCTGTCGGTCACTCAATGCAGATCATGATACCCGCAGAAAATAGTAAATTTCTCCGTCATTTGAAGAGTGAGGTAAATTATGAACATAACGAAAGTTATTTATAATGAAGATGCGTTTCACATACGGTCCACGGAGTTTACAGAAAATCAATAGTATAAGAGAAAATGGAAGAAAACCGTTCTGGTTTTCCTATAAACACCCCGTCTGTGAAAGATTTTAATATGATATGCATATCGAAACCTTCCTCTGGATGAGTATAATCTAAATATGAAGTTTGGTTGAGATCTATCCAGCCGTTTCGCCATGATGATGGAACAAACAGACAAACACGAAAAATAGAAACCACCGATTCGGTCTTGAGATGACCTAAAACGGATAAATATCTGGAAAATTGTCAAAACAAACGAAATTAAAGACAGCGGACCCACTACAACTTTATTTATGTAGATTATATTAGGCCTATGTTTTAAATCTCAGTGATATTTTGAAGTCAACTGTATTGCGGGTAGAAAGAGCATGAAATATGACTGTGTTTCGTATTAATGGAACCTTTACTTTACAACATATACAGTCAAACATGTTCATTGTAGAACTCTCTCAGCATCAGTCTATAAGATTTTGTAAGGAAACAGGGATTGAAGCACTAAACCTCGACTACCTTGACGACGGTGGTACGTATCTTAGATCACGCGGTCATAGCGGCAGGGAGAGTTAATATTCTGGATAAATCAATGGTATTCCTTATTTTAACTCCAGTTATTTCTTTTATTTATTTCGCTCATGCAATAACTTCTTCATTTAAATCATTTGCAAAGCAAAGCAAAGCAAAGTAAAGCCACCTCCGTACAGGCCATGAAGGCCCTTGGATGAGTGGAAGGTAAAAGCTTCCACCATTGTTAACCTCGGCACATGATGGGGTAGAGTGGTTAGCTCTACGCCCGGCCGCCTTTGCCCGCAGGAATTAACCTGGTACTCATTTTTGGTGTAGGTTGAGTGAACCTCAGGTCCATATGCACTTCCGGAGTGGAAATCTCGTTTCTAAAATTTTACGACTTCCTGACGGGGATTCGAACCCACGTTCTACCGGGCGAACAGACCACGCCTTTACCGCCTCGGCCAGGCAGCCCCTATTTGAATAATTTGAGCCTACGTTATATAATCTCAAAATCATTGTTATTTTTCCATATTAAACAGACCGTAGGGTGCAATACATGTCCGACTCCATGGCTAAATAGCGTGCTGGTCTTTGGTTTAAGGAGCCTCTGGTTCAATTACCGGCCGAGTTGGGGATTTTAACCTTATTTAGTTATTTCCACTGGCTCGGAGAATGGGTGTGTGTGTCGTACTTAAAAACAAAATAAAAGGAATACCAGGAAAAGAATGAGAAAAATAAGGGAACATCAGTAATTAATAAGATAGTAGTAAAATTTAAAAAGTAGTAATACCACCTCTGATATCGAACGTGAAAAATCCAACACAGATTTAGAGCTATAGACACAACTGATTATTTATTGGTTACCGGTTAGAAATTATTCATGGAAGCTATCATTGACGCCTGACGTCTCAAAGCGGTAATTTTATCACGCAACATGTATGAACGCTTAGATCATTTGTTCTTCCCCCATTCCTACTATCTCTCTCACACGCGGACACACGCACACATGCACATTACATCTCTATCTCTCTTTCCAGCCGTTCGGTATTAGATGGTTTTTATTTTCTATTGTGTTTAAAATTTCAAATAAGTTTTGAGGAATATTGAAAATAGTACTGTCTGTCTGTGAAGTCTTCAGCCCACAGGCTGGTGGGATCTTCAAGGAAGCACCATTGAAGGTTATGCCTTTGTAGGGAAACCTCAAAAGACAAAGTTGGGACCTTAATGAGGATTGAAATAGTTTGCCATTGCTTTCCTCACCGGACCAGAAAGTGCTATTGTAGCATGAATGGCCTTAGGAGTAGCACCTTTCATAACATCCAGGCGCAGTAGTCATTCTTGAACGTCATTACTCAATACCACCAGCATCGATATTGTCTTAACCATAAACGAGACTGAAACGTCGATGGTAGTTACGTCTTTCTCTGCCCTTTGCCTAGAGACGGATGAAATCATACTACCTCCGTTAAAAAAAATAACAGACGGGAAAAATAATGTACTCTCTTGGATCGAGTAAAAATAGGTTACACTTTTTAATCTTTTGTTTGACCGGGCTGAGTGGCTCAGACTGTTGAGGCGCTGGTCTTCTGACCCCAGCTTGGGAGGCTCGATCCTGGCTCAGTCCGGTGGTATTTGAAGGTGCTTAAATACGTCAGCCTCGTGTTTTTAATTTACTGGCGGGACAAAAGACCGGCACCTCGTCACCTCCGGAAACAAAAGTAGTTAGTGGGACGTAAACAAATAACATTAAATTATTATTATTATTATTATTATTATTATTATTATTATTATTATTATTATTATTATTATTCATCTTTTGTTTCTCATACTGCGCTAGAACTTGGGACTTTTTGTTGATATCTTAATGTGTATGCAACATTCGTCTGGTGTTTGTGCTACATTCACTTCATCCAGCCACTTAGTGAATTTATATAGTGTTCTTAAAATTTGTTTGGTGACGTGGAAGGAAAGTCCACTTGGTATTTGACAACATGCACGTTCCATTAGTTGCAGGTTGTGCGCATGTCGTCCGGGAAGAGTCACGCGACTGCGGGCTGCCTACCCTCCCCTCAGTAAGGCGCAAGCGATCTACCCCTTCCATTCCTTACTGTACCAACCACTAGCCGTTCACCTCATTGGTGCGCTTCAGTAGCTGTGAGATCAGCGCGCGGTACAGCTTGCTCTCGTCCGTATTAACAGCAAGCCATGATCGCGAACTTCGCGAGCCGACCTGTGTTGCTACGAGAGGTAACAACTCTCAGCTCATCAAATAAAGACAATGGTTTTGTTTTCTAGAGGAACATTACCCGAATACACAGAAACAATTATTCTAAAGTATCATTAACACGCTATATATATTAGATTTTCAGTTTTGTTTTTATGTATTTTAATTTGTGATTTATTTATCCTAACACCTGAAGATCTATAACTTATTTATCGCAAAACAGAGCCGAAACAATAAGTAAAGTTCAGTGGACAGTTGCTTAGTTTTAGAAAGTATTTGTGTTAGTGCGTGTGCTTTTGATAAGTAAAGGAATACTTAGGTTTAATTAAAGGTTTAAACCGACTCTATGACAATTTCACATAATTGTAGGTTACCCGTAAAAGCGTGTGTAATATAATAAGTGCTTCTTGTGGCTTAAAAATCGATCTATATAGATTCAGGCTTTACAAAAACAATCTTGATCATAGGTAATTATTAATGGGTGTACATAGATTTAGAGAAACACTTGGTAGATAGATGAATAAACACATATTAACATAAACTTCTAATATTAAAGACACATTATTTTCCTAATGAACGCATTAAATCAGTAATTACTTTAAATACTATAAAACTCCAGCTTTATCCAGGTTAGATAAATATAACATCAGTTTATAATTTTATTTTAGCCTTAACATGTTGGAAATTAGTCGTTCAACGAGAGTAGAAAATATAAAATTTATATGAATACGTAACATGCGAATAGCTTTTAACTGAGGGAAGAACATCTAGCATATTTTCCACAGTAAATGTCATGAAACGGCTGAATATTTGAAACTACTAGTGATGACGTCTGTCACAGAGAATAACTACCACGACTATCCCACGTACCCCGCTTCCTCCATCAAGACGCGCACTCAGCACGCGTCCAACAGTACCGAGAAACACGTGTTCTTCCCCGTGTCACCTCCACAGCCACCTGGCAAGACGCTCTCAACGTCGCCAACAGCAGCCCGATGGAGTACGGCGGCCACCAAGGATTCCACAGCCTTCCAGCACACGGTAAGTGTGTTGTACTGTACATCTGTATCTCTATCACGTGACTCACGTATATCTCATGTACCTCTGCCTTTTCGTTCACTGGTCTCATAAATTCATCAAGGTATTTGATAGTAGCATTTAAATATTTGTAATAGACTAAATATTTGTTAGATCTTATGTTAATAGATACGTAATTAATTTTTGAATGCTAAGAAACGGATATACGTTATGTAAATTGAATGATCCATACGCAGTTGTTGACTTTGAAATTTGAATTTTGCTTTGGATGACATGAAAACTTCGAGAATCACCCCTAAAACTTTTCAAATCTAGGCTAATTCACATACAAGTTCGAAAATAAATTCGATAATGAATCGACCTAGATATACAGTTTATCTAATTATTGTTTCCTAGAATTAATAAAGTAATTGAGACGATACAATGATATTATTTACTCCAGATACTTACAAAGATCGGTGGAAATTATTATGGTAAAGAATAAAGTTAATAATACTCGATTTAGAGAGAGAGAAATGTACTTATTTATGATTTCCCCATTTGGAGGCTGCGAAAAAAGACAAAACTTAAATGAGAATTTGATTAATAAATACAAGGGCCGCTTAAAATATGTCTGTAAATGATAGGTATACCACAATAAAACCTACTTAATATATTTTTAAAATGTATGAGGAACTACTCATAGGACAAAGATATGTGTATTAAATTTCTTACAAAAGTTGTGAAATGTGAGAGTAATGGTGCCTCATGCCCAGGTTCAAGTTAGTTGTGTACAAAAATTCTAATTTACAAATAAGAATATTCAGATGGTTTGGATGGTGCTTCGTATTGAAATATTTAACAGCTCCCTCCCCCAATTCATATTATTGGACTAATGTTGAATGGTAGTTCAGCCCTTTATTTTAGTCTCGTCTTCCCATATAAGTTGCACTTTGAAGTTTAGATTATGGTTAATATTTAAATCCTCTAAAGCCCCCTGTCATATTGTTAAACTCACACTAAATGATATTAACGTGGTCATTTACTTCAGTCTTACTTTCTCGTTCATTTTGGTACGAATTCCTGACCTAAATAAATTTTGTTTAGGTCCACCTCAGAGACGTATCAGACATATACATTATGCCTCGATTTGGAAAACATTTCACTCCAATAATTGTATTTTTTCCAGTCATTTGCATGACTTGTTCCTTCGTGCATTTTCACACACATGATGATAGAAAATGGGGATATATTTTGAAGTTCTAGATCACACACAGATAAAAGTTAATTTCAGTGACATAGTCAGTGCATAACTATCTTCTTGGTCATTTCTCATAACTAGCTATTATTCAATTGAAGAAATGAAAAGTAAAAGAACTTTCTATTATGCATGAAGATAATCCTTATTTAATAGACTATAATATTATAATACTATCCTTATTTATTCTTTTAACCATCGTTGCAATCATCCTGTACTGTAATGTCTAATTTACGTATATGTATGCTAAATATCTTCAATGTTTTACATCATTCTGTTTTATTAGTGCAGCAGAGTTAGACATTTATTTCAAATATGTGATATTATTTACTCTTGCCATTTACTGTTACGTTGATTAATGCCAATGCTTTTACAGAATAGCGAAGATTGTTTTGAATGACTGACACTGAATGCAGCAGTATGAGATATAATAATTTTCAATGGCACTTCTCTGTCGGAACATACCAGTGGCAACGGGGTAGATAAATATTTTGATCCATGGATTTGTTAATGCGACTCCCAGATCATGGAATAAACCTCAGTATGGGTGCGATTAAGTACATAAACTGCTATAAGACAGAATGTGAAGAAAATATTACGAACAATAACGGAACAATACAAAGCATTAACAATAAAGAACGTAAAGGAATATCTCCACGAATACCCAAGTAATATGCTTTATATTTGAACCAAACGTTCTCGTAAGTTATTTCCTAATTAGAGAGCACTGCATTTTTATCTTTACCGCAATAATAACATGATAACTTTTGCAGGCTCTTAATTTGATCAACGCCTAGTAAATGTACTGGTCTTCTTCAAGGCCTCGATGCTTTCTCATCCGACCGTACAACGCTGTTGTCAGCCATCCTACAGACATGTTCAGATTGGGATTTTCAATCAGTTCTCTCCTTCTAAGCTTCTACTTGTCACTTGTAGAACTAAATAAAGTGTGTTTCAAACAACTCTCGACAACTTCCTCCATTCATAAGTACTGTACAGTATTTTCCTTTGAATAAATTGTGAGAACAGTAGCTCTTTTGGAACACCGTATTTTAAAAATGTGATGGCTTTACACAATCCTGATGATTTTCAAAATATAAATTTGTCTTTAAATGCAAAATTAAAAATACCCCTTATTCATATGGATAATTACATTTTATTTCATTTGTTATTAATTCGACTTATGAAACCTAATCAGCGTCTTCCCCAGGAAGGGCTTTATTTTAGAGTCAGCTATGAGTGTGTTCTCCATGAGAAAACTTCCCCTTACATTTTCCTTATGAGCTGGAATACAGAAACTCTTTTAGAGTACCATGAATAAGTATTAATACATTTGTTTATTGCACACTATATTCGTAATCTGAACACAACATAATCGTGAATTTTTAAGGTATTTTATACTGCATAGTAGCTTTACACTCCAGTACCACAAAAGGATGATAAGTTGATGTAGGAATTACTTTCAGGTTTCCATCGGGTAAACAATGACATAAACACTGTAACGGAGTGAGAAACACAACATGCCTACAATAAAACTCATTTCTGTCCGTTGTATCTGTGTGTCCAAGTTCCATGATATTCGAATTTTCAATACGACAATTCGACAGAGCTTGTGGCAATTTCATAGTGAAATAGTTCACGGCGAAAGACATTGACGTAGGTGGGGTTGCTCATAGAATTGAAGTACTGAAGTGCGACCTCATTTCAAGGAATAATGGGCAACCATTCCGTTACAAGTAAAAATCGACTGAATGCGCACAGAACGTGTCTGTATTGTGTTTATTGGACGATCCTCAGTCTCATTGACTTCAAATGCGTTGTTGAACTGCTGCTGATAAAAATAATTCTGGGGAGAAATATAGCTTGTTTGGATCAGAGATATAATTTCTGGTATTCGAAACATGTATATAATAATTCCTGTACCAGGATTTATCACTGAAGAACTGAATTATTAATTATACATGAAGTACTTTCCTCTAATCCAGAGTGCGAAGTGATTCTAGAATATATTCCAAAGTTAGCATTAAAATCCAACACACTCCAGAGGAAGCACTGTATTAAACATTGGTCAATAGATTGGTTTACTTCATCACTTACCCTATATTATGGTAAGCTGTTCATCTGTAAACGACTATTAGATTGTGAATCTAAACAATCTATGTAGCATAGAGTAAGATTGACGGTTCTTGCACTCCACATTCCAAATAGAACCAGGAGTTTAGCCATTGATACTTCAAGATTTATTTTAATGACCTACCTCTCTGCTTCAGTAGAATCACTGCGAAGTCTCTATTCATGAATCTAAAAGTTCAAGGGCCATTGAATTGGTTGACACGGTACAGACCATTATCTAGAAACATGCATTAAAGCAGTTCAATCTTGATTTAACTTGCCTTTCGTTCTAGAGAGCATATTTGTTTTAGTTCTTTTAACATTCCTTTGCATGTGTTCGGTGTAGGTGAAGTCCATTCTGTTTATTACTATGGCATTTATATCCATAATGTTCTACTACTACTATTACTACCAGTAGTAATAGTTAGTCCTAGCCCTTTCTAGAAACTGCAGCTATGCCGTTCATGAGTTCCTCCACTTGCACTTTTGTCTCTGATGAACGATTTACTCCTCAGCTTATTTTGGAATTATGCTCACCTCTTACTGAGCCATATTTCTCGTTTCATATTTACTTTCATTCAGTTCATTGCTTGGTCAGTGTGCTAGCAAAAGTATAACTAAAATAAGTGTAATTTTGTTTGCTCTAGCCTTATAAAAACATTCATAGAACTTCCTCGTTCAAAGAGCAACAATTTCCTCTAAGCCGAATGTATTCATCTAAATATGATTAGAAACATTATTATAGGAAGACGTATCTTCTCTTTTCTAACAACACTCTTTTTAGTGTGAAATATTTTGAGTCTAGTTGAAAGGATGAGTAAGTTACTGTACTTACGAGAAATGCTCATAGATGCCCATGTCAGTATAGTTTCGACGCTGTGGACTTTAAAAAAATGTCTAGTAAAATGTAAAGGAGATATTTCAAAGCTTCAAATTCTACAATAAAATATTAAATGGTTTAACATATGAAAATATTATGGAGACTAATTTACAGGGCCACTAATATAATACTTGGATCTAAATCTTATATATGTGCTTGTTTGTATGTATAGTATATTAATACTCATGAATGAAATTCGAACAAATTTGAAGAGGTTGAGTCTCATACCGCAAGCTCACATTATCTTACATTATTGTGTCTGTTAACAATGTCGAGATCAATTCCTTTACACGGGTGTATACTTGAGGAATTGGAAAGCAAATTATCTTGAATAAGGTAAAAGAGGATAAATGATGAGGAGTATATTTCACAAACACACACACACATATATATATATCATAATAACATTTACATAGTATCTAATTACGAAATATGTATAATTTCCGTCAGTGTAAATCAAAATATTCAATGCAGTAAGTACTTTTCATTTGTTTCCAAATTATACATTTAGTCTGATCGGGTAACTTTTAATACGTAAACTGAGTATACGCCAAGAATTTCAAATAAACTAAAGAAAAATATAACAAATAAATAAATAATAAAATTAACTCAAGCATAATTTCACTCCGATTGAACCTTGTGCATAAACGTTCCGATACGTCAATATATGATGATATTTCATATTCAAAATAGTTGGAATATAGTTTACGTATCTGTTGTTGCTCTTTGTTTGGAAATGAGGAAAACGTCAAATTTGTATCAGGAAGTAAATTTTCACCAATATCGTGACCAGTATCTCATACAATTTACACACGTATGTGTACCACAGATAACAATGTTCCAATAATACACGTTCAGGATTCTATTATGTAACAGACAGCCACCTGTTATTTCAATTTAGTGAACAGGCTAATATGGAATTGCTGCATTATACTATGAGCTGCAACCTACTGTAAAATGAACGGAAATTGGCATTCAGCCACTGTAATAGCATGATTACAGCGGTTTAATAACCCGCCAGTCTAGGAAAGACGGACCTATGGGTTGTTTATTAGAGTGACATCCTGCTGGAAGCAAGTGCATTTAGCCTTCCTAATTTATGCAAACACGCAACAGTTTCCTCATGTTAAAATTTTCTTCTGCGTTACCTAATTAAACATATACTGCCCAATACTAACATTTACATGTAGGTGTTATTTATGACCGTCGAGGAAGTTTTTAAAGTTGGTTTAGAATTTCAGTGGTTTCCTACAAAAGTTTCTTATACTCCCTCCTACCGCACTCGGTACCAGTAAAACAGGAGCTTATACCAAGAAACATTAAAAAAAATGACTTTGATGAGCTGTGTAGATAATATGAGAAGCGATAGATGAAGAAAGTAAAACGCTACTCTGGCATGAATAGGGGAATTAAGAGATACTACACAGTTTTTCTGGAAGTGCTACTAATAGTATTTGGAAATACTGAATTATATTTTCGGCTGAGGAAGAAGATAATAACTTCACAATAAAATTCGTTAGTTATTTATAAATCTTGCATAATTTGTTACGAACATTCATGTTTTTTTTAAGATGATGAAAAATTATATTGTATATTACTCATTTCATGTATTTGAAAATATTATAATAACGCATATGTAACCATCGGCTGTGATCCGTGAGAAACATTTCTTCGGGTAACTGAAATAATATTCCAGATGCGATTTAACAACATGAGGGTAAGAAAGCATACTCTACTTTTATCTAGATGGAAGGTAATTTGTGAAATATGTTCTCATGTTATAAACGGAAACATGTGAGAATATAAGTTAGCAAACTGGGTAAAGCTGAGTACCAATTCTCTTCACTATCACAATGTAGGTGACAAGTAGCTTCCCGTCATATTCCACCCAAAATACCCAGATTATTTCTACTATATATTCAAATGATTAGTTAGTACATATAGGTGTGTAGCAAAAAAAATACGAAATAATGAACAGTTTTCTAAAATAACTAATTTCTGGCAAAACGAGCCATGCAAGTAGGAATGTTGTATCTTATTGAATACGGAAATGTCTACCAATTTTATTGATAACCGAATATCACTTTGAAGTACACTCTTATGGACACTAATGTTGAACATATGTTTAAATATTAATAAACATTTCGGATATTAGTCGTGGGCAACACCTAACAGTCATCAAGCAGAAATTCTTCAAGTATTAGGGCTCCGAATCTATTGGATTCTGACAAAGAAATTACATAAGGAATTGAGATAGCAAGAAGAAATTTTCTTCAGATGAAACCACTGTTTTGTAATAACTGAAGCTGAGTAAAAGGATGCTTAACTGCTACATTTGTTCACTTTCAGTATGTTTCTGAATTCTTGACAGTAAGAGCAGCGACAATCAGCAAAATAGAAGCGTTTGAAATTGTGGCTTGAGAGAAAAATGCTTCGTATTTTATAGACAGCTCGAAAATCAAAGGAAGACGTTCTAATAAGGGATAATGTTCGATAAGAATTATAACAGTAAAATGCAGGAAACTTGCGTACTCAGGATATACTCCAAGGGATAATATAATCATACGAGAAAAATTAAGAGATCTTAAAGTTGTTTGAAATAAGACTAGTATTCTGACTAGGAAACGTTGAAGTTTGGATGGGTATATGGGCAGTGAAAAGCTATTTCACCTTGCTTTAAACAGAAATGAACACGTTAGATTGATATCCAACGTCTGGGGGATCTGATACGGCAGTCTGAAGAAGAATAAGAAGAAGAAAAAGATGTCTCATATTATGAGGAACCAGTTACTTTTATGTAACTACTTATATGTAAAATTGAAAGGGAAATATAAAGCGTTCCTGAACATAGCAGGATGTGAATATATTTAATACTAGCAAATGTACCCGTGCTTTGCTAAGGTATTCTACATTGTATTCGAATATCGAAGTAAATACTGTACATGCAGTAAATAAGATTGTTTTAAAATTGCATGTCTGTTAGCGTTATCCGAGAAACACCATGGGCAGGCCCCCCCCCCCAATACGTTGTCTCCAATGTAAAGTGTTTGTAACGCATTTCTGATGATAACGGCAGGCTCACTTGTTTACTGCCATTCACAATCGAGTTGGGAAGTTTACATTATAATTGCAGGGCCCATTGCCTACTGCACGGTCACAATCAATTTGGGGAGTTTTCATTACAATTGCAGCCCCCTTTCCTACTTCCGGACAGATAACAGTTGAGGAGTTTCTTCACAATGGCAGGCAACTACCCTGCTATCAGTCGAAATTGAGTTGTGGAGTTATCATTATAATGTCAGGCCCCTTGTCCTTCTGCCAGCCAGCTTACTGCCAGTCACACCAAGTTGGTGAGTTTCCATCAAAATAGCAGGCCACTATGCCTAATGCCAGTCACATTTTAGATGAGGATATTTGTTTATAATTGCGGGCATCCTTGCCTACTGCCAAACACAATCCGGTAGGGGAGTTTTATACAAAACTGCATGCTCCCTTGCCTTCTGCAAGTCAAATCGAGAAGTGAACTATTCATTACAATGGCAGGCTTTCATTACTAATGCCAGTTACACAGGAGTTTGAGAAGGACCCCATTCCTACTGCCAGTCAAAGTCGGTGTGGGGAGTACTGTTTACAATAGCAGACACACCCTTTCTCGATAGCTGCAAATCGACATCAGTGAATATATATAGATCGACATACGAAACTATATGCGTGTTCACAATATTGCAGACCTTCATTTACAAATTGACTGCTGCTAAACGTACGTCATATCGACAAAGGATTGTAACGTAAGACGCCGGATTCAGTGGCCTAAATAGCTGGTCCTATGATATCTAATCTATTCCTGGGTCAGATTGAGTTAGAAACGTTGAACAGGCTAAAGGTTTTGTAAGATTATCTCACATTGCATTACTTTTCGGATAATTATATTTTTGGGAGTGAAATATCACGGTTTCGGTTTCGTTTAAACCCCCAGTCAGTTCTGGGATTTAGAAACAATATTTGCCCTGCAACCTATCCAAGGACAGGTGGATTCTAAATACAGTAGTAAGTTTGGTGGAAATATATCCAGTAGATTCTAGCACTCGCGTACATACGGAGTAATTAAGGAAGGAAATAATACAGTTACATACATAGCATTTGGCTCACATATGGCTACTGGGTGGGCTAATTGTCGTGAAGAGTTTGATGATTCTATATTTCCTATAAGTGATTGAAAGTATGAATTATGCATGTGAAAAGTCCAAATGTATTTAACATCGATTAATAGAGAAAAATCAAACGTAAAAAGGATACAGATACGACAAAAAGTCATAAGACCAAGGTTGTATATCATTCCAAATTGAACGGAGATCGTACAGTCCGTTATGTCATAGGACTCCCCGAAGGTCTGCACCATCATTAAAATTGCCTCCATATTTCTATATTCTTCGGGGATAAAAAGTGAAAATTTAAAGATCTTGGAAGTTTTCCGTCCGTTACAGGCTAAAACGTATAATTTTGTTAAATTTCCATTTTATTTTTCGTCTGGCAGATTATGTCGCAATCTAGATTTTGGGCGAGGAGGGTAAAAGTTAGGACTTTCGGGAAACTAAACCAAAAAAATATGCAGATGGTCATTATTACCCGTTAAACGGGTAGCTGTGCGAAAATTTCGTCAAAATAGTCAATGTACAGGCACACAGTCATTACGATTTTATTTATGTAGAAGATAGATAAAGAATTTGCTCCACGTATAACACCTTTTGGGCTATGTCCGCTCGACTTAACCTACAAAACTGACCATTCATGATATCTCCCTTATTAATCCTCCTGACAAAAAATGCACATTAAAATGTTTTAGAGATGGAATTCCATCACGTTTGGTCGATTTCCAGTCAGGTTGGTCTTGTACTGTATATATTGTGGAAGAGTAAAATCACCATTTCGGTTCCCTATAAACCACCAGTCCATTCCGGGAACATGAAATGTTATTGACCTTTAAAACCTACCTTTGGACAGGTGGATGCTAAATATAAAGTTTGGTTCGAATATCTTCAGTAGTTTTGAAGTTGTAAGAAATACGCTTTACACGCACCCACTCTTGCGTTAAGTCCGATGGGACTTGTACCCAAAAACGGTCCGTTAATGATATCTCCCTTATTAATCCTCATATGGAAATGATGCACATGAGAAAGAAAGGTTTAGAAATTAATTTATATTAAGGCAGGTAGATTTCCATTAAGTTTGGTTGTGTATATTTTGTGGGAGTGAAATATCACGGTTTCGGTTTCGTTTAAACCCCCAGTCAGTTCTGGGATTTAGAAACAATATTTGCCCTGAAACCTACCCAAGGACAGGTGGATTCTAAATACAGTATTAAGTTTGGTGGAAATATATCCGGTAGATTCTAGCACTCGCGTACATACGGAGTAATTAAGGAAGGAAATAATACAGTTAAGTTGAAATTAATAGAAAATGGATTATAAGTGAGGACATCTGGATAACGATAAATATGTAAATGCCAATAGATGTATTGCAAAATCAAATACCCCTCAATAAATTATGCTAGTGTGAGTTTTGGATATAACAAAGCGGTAACAGAGGAGAAATTTAGGCGCAGTGATTCTTAGGTAAACAGATAAGAAGATGACTAATGGTGTTATTACTTAATCTATTCGAGGGCGGTTATAACCTCAAACGATATTCCGCCAATATCCTGTAGATAGGCCGATTGACGCCTCTGCTTCCTTCTACCCAAGGAACAACCACGATTTTAAAAGCATGATGAGGAAAATGGCAACACGTTACTTCCCTGCTGGCAAGCAGTCGGAGACGTTGCCATGGTAACCTGTAGGTTCGTTGTCGGTGTGTCGGTCACTCAATGCAGAGCATGATACCCGCGTAAAATAGTAAATTTCTCCGTCATGTGAAGAGTAAGGTAAATTATGAACATAACGAAAGTTGTTTATAATGAAGAGGCGTCTCACGTACGGTCCAAGGAGTTTACAGAAAATCAATAGTATAAGAGAAAATGGAGGAAAACTGTTGGGGTTTTCCTATAAACCGCCCGTCTATTCAAAGATTTTAAAATGATATGCATGTAGAAACCTACCCCGTGATGACCATACTCTAAATATGAAGTTTAGTTGAGATATATTTGGCCGTTTAGACGTGATGGTGGAACAGACAAACAGACACGAAAAGTAAAAACCACCGATTCGGTTTTGAGTTGACCTAAAACTGATAAATATCTGAAAAATTGGCAAAACAAAAGAAATTACAGACAGCTGATCCTCTACAACTTTATTTATATAGATACCCATCTTGGGAGTTAATATTGTGTAGCCAGAAAGGAAATTACATCATGACTTAATCTTGTATTAAAACATAGTATATGATTAAATTTCTTCTCGTGCTTACTGGAGGACTTAAGTGTGTGCTCAAAAACACGGCTACGTTTATTCAGAACACATCCTACATTTTGAAAATAATTTGTCAATGTATAACATCTAAAGTAGTACAGTACGATCATCATCACTGTCGTCATCATCATCATTATCATTCAAGGATTAGACCACTGGCTTGTTCAAACTTCCACGTTACAATATCTTTGATCGAATGGCCTAATTCCCTCTCTCTAGCCTTTAGGATGGCAGATGTAAGACATTTCCGGAAGTCTTGACGTAATCCATTCTGGATAAGAGATTTCCATGAATTGAAGTGAGGACGGCCTCACGTTGTCAAATACTTGGAAACCACAAACATAAACGTAATTCCATCACAGCACAGCGTGATACACTCCAGAAACTGTCCACAGATGGGATGAGTTTGTAACTTCCCTCCTGTGAATCGGAACACAGAGCGACGATTTCTGAGTCCAGTTAGTAGGGAATGTGTGTAATCAGTTTCGTAAGACACCACTTGGTGATTCACCCAACGGAATGGTAATACACATTCCATGAAGCACTTGTATTATTACTGTCAGCAGCAAACTATAGTATGCATTGCCCTGATGAAAGCCAGTAAAAGTTGGCTGAATGTTCGGCTCTTATGCTAAAGATTTTTTCTACACAAGTCTTTAACGCAGAAAGTATTTTTATTTAATCTTTCGCTTGAGTTCATCCGGCATTCTTTTTTTCAGGTAGTAGCCCGGTCACGGACTTCCACTCCATCGACCCACCGTTGATTCGGTGTTTCACGTCGGTATCTGATGTTGCTTGGTTGTTGATTACACAGCCCAAAGAACTCTCAGTCCATTGGTTTCAAGTGCTAGTCTTCATCTTCCTCCACTTGATCTCTCCTTTCATCAATCAGGGCGGAGTCGTCTGCATACAAAATACTCCATGAAATGTCTTTCATCAAATTGAATGACAAAAGTGAATAACAATAAAATGAGCTCTGAATCTTGGTAAACTCCTACATTCACAACCAAACTATCAGATATCCCTTAAAACATCCTGAAACAAGTTCGAGAAAACAAGATTAATTCATTTTCACAATGATTGTCATTATTTATTTATTTATTATCTGGTTAAAATTACCCACACGTATTATTCTCATTTACTGCATGAATGCCTCTTACAGATAGGACCTACAACTAGTGTCATGAGGGAAATTTCCTGAGTTGCTTATTGAAAATTGCTGTACCAGCAATTTATAGAAACCGTGTTAACCAAATATATGCAATGAGGAAACATTAATATCCAGTTAGATTGACGTAATATGTTTATTGGTAAAGATTGCATGAATTATATACGTAAGGTAGCCTAAGTGAAATCTGTGTTATACATTTCCATTTACTCTCAATAAAATGTTTTGTTAATCTGTTTCATACACTTACTTCAAACTCGTATTATAAGGCATTAGTTTAATTAAATATTAGAAGACGCATGCGTTACATCCTACATTGGGAAAATATGTAACATGTGATCAGTTTCACTGATTGTACGAAGGATTTAGAGGCATTTAGCTACTTCACAGAGGCTGGCAGACAGCACTGAAAGGCATAACAGTCTACAATATATAATGCATATATGTGTGTGGTTTTTTTTGGATGCTGAGTGAACTATTTCAACATGGAATTGCTTGTAGTTATGATTATTAATCAATTATTATCATCATAATTATTATTATTACCTGGGTATTATTCATAGTTAGGGCCACTAAGGACCGAGAGATCTCAACTGTCTTTTTGCAGATCCACCAGGTTTTCTTCCTTTTAGAGTGTGATTTCTTCCATGCATCAGAATAGACTGACTCGCAACACATACATTATGAAGAGCGAGTATGCCTTGAAAATATGCACACAATATTGCATCTTAGATGGCCAAAGTTCTAAACTAAAATATTTCACATAGGAGGTTTTGTGCCGCCAGAGACGACATGCTTTAGTTGATGTGCCATTTTACTGTTCGCAGGGAAGTTTATTTGGAGCGAAAATGGTGTCTAAGCCGTGAGAACGTCAGTAATAATACATCAAAATATTCCTAAATGTTAAAAGAATGATGTCTTCATCAGGCGCTTGAGGGGAGTGGAATATAGAAGGCGGTGACAAAGATAGACGTCAGAATATTGTTAAAATTTATTATTGAAAACATTCGATTTCACTGGAGACACATTAGCAGAACGCTACGTGAATAAATTGGAAGAAGACTAGTCCTGAGGAAGGAAGACTAATACTACAAATAATAATAATCGTCCACGGGAACATCGCGAGACATCAGCGATAAAAGATTTATTCAATTCCGTAGAATAAAATTGTACAGGCGGACCGGAGAACTTTTGCATTACTTCGTCACAAGATCCCACCAAGGCGAAGTATCAAACGTTAAAGTTTAATCTTGGAAAGCTGGATAATAAAAATTACGGTCGCGCAAGGCATAGAAAACGTCATATTACAATCAGAGTGAAGCCTTACTAGACATCTTGAAAAGCTTTAAAACATTATAAGAGATCATTTTAAGAAGCGGTAGTCACTAACTAGCAATAGATCATAGCAGGCTGTGTCCGTAAGACGACGAAATTGACCATGTTAACGAACTTTTCTGTTCCGACTGCACAAGAGACCAGAGACATCATGTGCTAAAGAAGCAGAGGCAGGAGCTACCTAGGCCATGGCGGCATGAGTTGGCAAATCCAGCCCATGACGACCGGCGATGACCTAAGACCGTCCCAGATGTTTCCGAAAGGATGAGAGGATGCCGTGAACCCAAACACAGCATGTCCTAGTCAGCGGGACATATGCCAACAACGATGGAGCAGGAGGAAAGATAAGTCATTACAGTCAGTCCTTACGTGAGTAATGTAAATAATATTTGGTTTTGGAAAGTGCCGTTCTATATTTTAAGTTTTTCTTTATGTGAAGATGAACGAAGTGCTATCTGTAATTTGTCCAAAGAAGTGTTGTTACGTGAAAAGACAACCAGAGCAATGACGTTAGAGGTTATTAGGTAATCATCTACCATGAATAACAAATCCATTACTGTAGGAAGTGGTTAGCCAGTAATAATTTAATTTTCCGTTCGCAGTGCTGTCAATGTTATATGAGAAGAGGTTAAGTTAGCTTCAATGTGAATATAATGCGACATTGTTGTGAACATTAGGCTTACGTTAGGGCATGTACTATTAAGCTGAGATGGAATGAGATCGTATAGGACATAATGACATCGTAGGAAGATATATGGAGATCTTTTATGGAATTTTTAAATAGATTGAGAACAGAATGTATTAATCAGATGGATGGCTAATGATGACAGAATAACAAGCGTTGAGATGAATGAATATGTTTATTGTAATGTGGAGTGAAACATGAGATGTGTTATGTGAAATGAGTAATTTATGTGTGAAGAATGGTAGAAGTTATGTTGAATAGTGTTGGTGATGATTATTGTTTCGTCGTAAATGAAAGTGTAGATTATTTTAGCGACGATAGTAGTTCAATTTACGTAATTTGAGATGGAGAATGATTATAATTAGTTCTTAAATGTCTGTTAATTCTTCAACAAGCCATATATAGCACTAGTTACGATCTAGATAACGTTCCTATGTTGACACCTACCTATTGAATTATCAAATAATTCCGGATAGGAAGAGCAGCACAAGCGCAGCCCATATTTATACTATTTTTCCTAACCACAAAATATTCTCATTCAGATAAGGAAAGCAAGGAAGTTTATTTAACTGCACTAATCGATATCACTGGTAACTTTTCTCCATAATCGAAGGCTAGTAGTAATTGGTAGAGTCTTCTTACAAGCTAGATCACGTGATATCCAGCAGAATCTAGTTAATTAGTGGTCAGATATGAATTATAGCACAGCAACGGATCACATATGATTACTATATGGGCACTTGAATTAAATTTTTGAGATTAATAATTATTTTGAATGAACAATTTAAGTAAATATAGGTCACGACATTTCGATAATGTTATTTTGAAAGAAGTAATGACTTAATGAGTTTTCTTTCTCCCCATAATACCAAGAGTTTTGAAGTGATTGAAGTGTTTTTTGAAATATGTGAAATATTTGTAATAATCGAGAAAACATTTCCTGATAACAAATGATACTGATGATAATTGAGTATGAACAGCTACGGTCAAATGAATCTATCGCGCTGTGATGTGATTAGAATTTGTTTTGGAAAAACAAGTAAGGGTTTAGGAAGCATTTCATGCAACGTTTAAGGAAGGATGATAATGTGATTTTAATTTTATTCTTGACTTATTCAACTCAAAGAACTTGCGTCAGACACATTTTCGTAACTCCCAATCAAGATTGTATATACTCTAAACATATTTATTCTTTTTATTTCATTGGAGGCCTCTAATTTGACAACATTTTAAGCTTAATGGATGAGACAAGAACTCAGTTATTTATTATTTATTCTTCAACATAACATTTAAAGTATTTAGTTCACCTTCTAAGACTTTTTCCTTATTTTTAATACATAATATTATATAAAACTTAATTATTCTTTCAATGAATTCCTAGGTTAAGTGTTTAGTTTTAAGTGATTGTTAGTTAAGATTATAGTAAGTTATGCGGAAACTAACCAGAGATTAAACAGGAGACGTCCGTTACGAGGGTTAGGTTTAGCTGACAGCGTATCCTGGTGATCTTCTCTCGATGCGGAACCCATAGCCTAGAAGTCCGATTTACTTAGAAATCGATATTG
Source organism: Anabrus simplex (assembly GCF_040414725.1). NCBI lineage: Eukaryota > Metazoa > Arthropoda > Insecta > Orthoptera > Tettigoniidae > Anabrus > Anabrus simplex. Next base: position 931,629,643 of record NC_090265.1, on the reverse strand, counting down.
TATTCGAGCTAGCCTGGACCTTACGCGACTCGACCTGGACGCGTGAACGGCGCATTGAGATGGGACTTCTTCTTGGTGAACCTGTCTATGTTTGTGTTTGAGTGGTTCTCGGAGTTGAATGTCTGTTTCTGCGATTCCATACTTTAAAAGATCTTTATCGATCTCCACCAACCAATGAAGAATCGTTTTGAGACTTATGAAGTAGGATAATGAACGTTTACAGATTCATTCAGCTGGCAGTCTGAAGAGATGAGCGTAGAAAGTTATCCTTCTCTTCCGGATTAAGCTTGATATCTTATCGGTGTGGTTGTATATTTATAAGTTGCTCCGAAGTCTGTAAGCACCATCTTTGAGGCTGCGACCAAGAATTTTTCGGATAATTCTTCTTTCCTTAATTGCAAGCTTTTCAAACAGGCTATGTGTTCGAAGTATTAAACATTCTGCTGCATATAATGCTTCAGGTCTAATTACAGTTTGATTATTTACTTATTTATTTATTTATTTATTTATTTATTTATTTATTTATTTATTTATTTATTTATTTATTTATTTATTTATTTATTTATTTATTAAAATTATCATCCACCGAGCGAGTTGGGCATGCGGTTATTTTCGTGCAGCTGGGTGCTGGCATTCGGGAGATATTACGTTTGAATCCCACCGTCGGCGACCCTGAAGATTATTTTCCGTTGTTACAACATTTTGACACCAGGCAAATGCTGGGCTATACCTTAATTAATTAGGCCGCTACGTTTCCAATCCTAGTCCTTCTCCATCCTTCCGTCACCGTAAACCTTAGATGTGTTAGTGCGAGGTTAAACAAGTAGCAAAAAGTAAGTAAGGTGTCATCCACATAAATGTGAAAGCAAAAAGGTTAGCTCCTTGAGTAACAACTTGCTTGACATTCTTTTTCAAGCGTTAAAATACTGGGGCTGTTCCCCGGCCCAGAAATGCATTACTGTACTTCAAGGCGTGCCTGAAGCATTTAACGGACAGCGTTCCTTTTCCTGACAGCTAGAGAGAAGGGTTCGTCCCCAGGGGAGCGCCTCGTAGTCCGGTGTAATACTGTAAAACTAATGTGTCACATTTTCCTCGTGGACACAGCAATACAATTTCAAGACACAGTGACTATTCAGCAACAAGCATTCCATTTTTATTCCATTTCTGCGGATTAATCTATATGATCCTGAACATCACTACGGAAGATTACAACAATACATGGGATGCCAGTAATTTTATGAATGGTCTAGTTGACTCAAGACGTATTGCTCCTGGTTACCTAGATAAACAAAAGCCGATTTCTCCAGAACGATCAACTCTGAGCTCGAAAAAACCGTCTATTTCAACCATTCTGATAGTGGAACACTAGACATTTTCAGGAAATATTACTAGGTTGCAAAGCTCATCAGGAAAAGTATTTTTTGTGTGTGTGAGAAGTGCAGCAAAAAATCATTCACCTTATTTTCTGTGAAGTTTACGATTATGTGGTTTATAACCTGTACACGGTTACTGCACGGTTCTTAAAGGATCAAAAGAAAGGCACAGGCGGTATTCCGTTCCCAACGGGTGCAAAATGGACCAAAGAATCAATCGTGCGACAAATTTATTGTCCACGATATTTTAAACATGAAAGGTATATGCGAGCCACCCAATACTTTGTATCTCCGACACTGTTTTACCGTGGGAGTAAAGAGCTATTTGGGTACCATTTTCAGTCACGATAGAATTGCTATCTGACACAAAATATGATTTTTAAAATCGTAATTCCTCGAGTAAAACCAACACCAAAAGTAAGGAGCACCATAGAAAGAAAGGAAAACGAAAGGGGATTTGAAGAATAAATTTTGAAATTATAAGGTAGTCTTCTCCTCTTTGGAGATTCCTTGATTAGTTAATAAACTAAGGTTTATTTAGTCCGGCATTGCGGTGTACAGGGCAACGTGTCCACCAGTCACCCGGCGACCCCGGGTTTGATTCCCGGCCGGGTTAGGGGTTTTATTCTAATGATTAATATCCCTTGCCTGGATGCTGGGTGTTTGTGACGTCCTTAATCTTCCTTTCCTTACACACAACATTTCACACTACCGCCATTCCAATTACACGCAGGTTCATACAATATGATGCCAGTAGGAGCAAAAGATCCACATGGATCGACGCCCCGAACAAATGGAAATTTTTTTAAGAAAAAGGTTTATTTACCATTTGCACGGGACGAGGAATACACAGTATGGTGCAGATTCCTCCACTCATGTTTTGCCTCAGGTTATTTTTATTAAATGAATGCCTGTTTATCGAAATTCTTCAAAACATATTAAAATGCTCCTTCCCGGGAGAGAAATTCAAAATATGTCCTGTTAAGAGAAAGCTGCCCTAAGTATGCAGTTGCAAATACATTGCTTGACAAAAGAATGAAACACACAGAATGAGGGGAGGAAACGAAATAAAACTTGAAGTGTTGAGAGGGTATGTGATATTGTTTCAGTGATGACAAATTCTAGTCAAATTTACGAAGAACTTGGCAGTACGAGCCCACTTATCAGTATGACGTTGTACCCTCTCTGGCTTGGATGCATGCACTGATTCGGTTGGGAAAGGTGTCATAAAGCCGCTGTGCTCCCTCCTGAGGCAGGCTGGCCCACAATTGATGTAACTGGTCCTTAATATCCTGGAGACTGCACTGGGATGGAGTTGACGTCCGAGCTGGTCGCACGTATGTTCTATCAGAGACAGACCTGGAGATCTTTCTCCTCCCGAAGGCAATTCATACAGACGCGTGCCGTGTGTGGACGAGCATTGCTCTGTTGAAAATTGGTACCGCATTACTGTCTTATGGAGGTAACGCGTGAGGACGCAGGATCTTTTTGACGTACCATTGTACCGACAGAATTTTCTCAGTCACCACCAGCGGTGACTTGAAGTCACACCATGACGCCAGGAGTAACACCGCTGTGCCTCTCCAAAACATTAGAAGAAAGGGACCTCTCCCCAGGTCACCACCATAATGGCAGACGATGGTCATCTGTGGTAGTGCAGAACCGCGATTCATCGCTGAACACAATTTATCAGCAGCCCATGCTTCCCGGTCTCGGCACCACTCCAAGCGCAGCCGTTTGTCTTGTGGTGTTAACGGCAGTCTGCACTTGGGTGTCCGTTACTTGTTTTCGGATGGCAGGCGCAGATGTGAAGGGCTTACGATGTGCTTGGTGCACAATACGGCGATCGTCCCTTGTGGTGGTCAGACTTGGTCGACCGGAATCTTGACAACGAGTATGCTTGCCCTCACGTTCCCATACAGTCCAACATCACACCTGAATACCCTACACATCTGGATATTGCACGATTGGACCAGCCGGCCAAATGGAGACCCACAATGACGCCCCTTTCAAACTCTTTCAGGTGCTGGTAACGCTGTGTCAGTCGAGTACGCGCCATCTCCGTGTCCTTCACAGTAATCACTCAACATCTGACGCTCTTCACGGCTCTTATACTCCAGCAGGCCTAGTAACTTCATTAAACATGGAAAACACTAATGCTCTCTGGTGGTCGTTCTACCTGTCACAGAGAATTGCAGCTCTAATAATTTACATATCCGCGGATGGTGGGTAAGTGTACGAAGTTACATTGACATCCGATCATTTCTTATGGGTTCTTCAATTTTTTTTGCCACGCAGTGTACAATATACACCATTATGCCATGGATAGTAGGTTAGATGATAGGCTCCAAAACAGTCATCATCATCATCATCATCATCATCATCATCAAAGCATCAATATTAATAGTCTAGATGTAATTGTGTTATCACTCAAAAAATAGCGTATGTTCCTCGCATTTTAATATTTTATCAGACTTAAATTCAAATTTTGTTTTTTTATGTCCCACTAAATACGTTTTTATGTTTTATGGAGTTCCTGAGATGCCGGAAATTGTCCGATGGGAGTTCTTTTACGTGCCATTAAAAATACGGACACGAGACTGACGTACATGAGCAACTTCAAATACCAACGTAATCAGAGGGGATCAAACCTTCCAACTTGAGCTCAGAAGGCCAGTGCTCTACCGCCAGGGTTACTCAGCCAGGCTATCAGAATTTATTTATTATCGAACTATAATTAACTTCCCAATATAGACACAAACCTTGTGTATAACCACTGAAAACATACCTACAGGCTGAATTGTTTCTAAGTATTAAGTGTATCTACCATGCACTCATAATTTTTTCCATTTTCTTTGATTGAGTGTACATCTAGCAGTTAACCACTTGCGTTTAGAATTTGTAACATTGGAACAGTGATATTGCATTTACTGATCATCCTGTTTATTGATTTTACAGCTTAAGCTTTAAATTAAACTGATAGTAGGAAGATTTATTAAAATAAATAAATGATCCCCCTTCCAATGAGGGTGAACATAAAGGTTTGGAATACACAACTTATTGTATGTAATTTTTCTTCTTCTTCTGCGCGAATGGGTCACTTAGGACCTCGCGGAATCAAAATTTGTTTAGCTATCTTCTTTGCCCAATAATTCCTCATGTTTATCGACTGTTATAATTTCTTTTCCTCCGACCAAATACGTCGTGTTGGTTTCTTCTCGTCTTCCTCAAATCCCCTTGTGTGAAAAATTTTCCTGATTCCATTTATCTGCTTGCTAAGGCCTATACCATTCCGATCTCATACGTTTGATTGCAATAATTTGTGTATCCCATAGGTAAGTCTGTTGTTATTCATTCTATACAAATCTATATACACTCATGTTCATAAAAACAGAAAACCTTGAAAGACTAGAGATAGGAAGTTCATATTCACAGGACATATTCATTAGTATGTTCTGCAGAAACGATTAGCATTTCTGTCACCTAGGTTCAGCATGTGTCCTGTTGCCTAGTTGGCACTGGGTCCTCCATGGGCACTGATAACTTATTCCATGCGTGATGGCATCGACGGGTATAAGGCGCGAATGGCGTCCTGGAGTATAGCCATCCATGCTGCATTCACCCGGTTCCACAGTTCATCTTTGGTGGTTGGCACTGAGTCACTGCGCCGCCCCCGTCGTTTCACCATATCCCCCATTTTTTCGATTGGCGACAAGTCCGGTGATCAGGCGGGCTTGGGTGACAGTATGACATGTGCATATGTACATACATAACAAAAATTGTTCATGCACTGGCTTAGCAAATTTCATGGGATAGTCACCTAATAGCGTGTGAGACCACCTCTGGCCCTGCGAACTGCAGTGAGACGCCGTGGACGTGAGTCAACAAGTCCCTGGTAGTCCTCTGGATGCAGCTGACACCAAATCCTTTTCAGAGCGGCCGCCATGCTGGTCTGATTGTGGGTGCAGGATCCTTGGCACGGAGCCTGCGTTCCAGGACATCCCAGATATGCTCGATAGGGTTCATATCGGGGCTCCTGGGTGGCAATGGCAGTCGTTGGACCTCCGCTGCATGTTCCTGGAACCATTCTCGGGCGACGTGGGAGCGATTTGGCAGCGCGTTATCATCTTGAAACACCGCAGAACCGTCTGGGCGCTGGAAGGCCAAAAATGGGTGGAGATGTTCTCCGAGCAGCTCAACATACCACGCACCATTGAAAGTCTCTTCCAGAACAACTAGGGGGCCCATTTCATACCAGGAAAATGCACCCCAGACCATAACAGAGACACCAGCGCCCTGGACCACACCTTCGAGGCAGGCGGGATCCATCGCTTCATGTGGTCTGCGCCATACACGGTGCCTCCCATCGGCATGGTGCAGTTGAAATCGTGATTCCTCCGACCATATCACGTTACGCCATTGTTTCAGTGTCCATCCCTGGTGACTGGCGATAAATGCGCGTCATTGTGCCCCATGACGTTGAATTAACAGTGGCACCCGTGTGCGGCGCCGGCTCCTATACCCCATAGAACCCATTTTCCTACGGATTGTCCACTGGGAGACGTGTCTAACACGGCCTGTGTTGAATTGAGCCGTGATTTGTTGAACGGTTGCCCGTCTGTCACTATTGACAATCCGTCACAGATGTCGCCGGTCACGGTCATCGAGGGTGGCTGGACGGCTGGTCGTTCGTCTTTTGTGGACGGTGACACCCTCATTTAACCATCACGATACACCCTGGACATGGTTGATCGTGTGAAGCCGAATTCCCGCACCATTTCCGAAATCGCACTTCCCATCCGTCGGGCACCGACCACCATACCCCGTTCGAACGGTGTCAGCTCACGACGACGTTCCATGTTATACCTGTCACATGCACAGTCACTGCTCACAAGGTCTCCTATACAACTGCCGCTCTCACAGGGGGCGTGTGGTGCGCAGACAACACACCTGCGTATCAGTGCTCGGCTATCCCATGATATTTGCTCAGTCAGTGTAATGAAGGGACGTTTGACATATAGTCCACGGATTTTACAGAAAATCAATAGTATAAGAGAAAATGGAAGAAAACTGTCACACAAAAGTTAGAAAGAAAGGAAAAAACAAGGAAATATGCAAGCGAAGAGTAAAGAAAATTTACTGTATGAAGGTAAAAGCGTAAGAGGAGGGTGGGAGAGGTAGAAAGGAAGGAAAGAGGGAGGGAGAGTGGGAAGAAGGAACCGCATCTGCTCCTGAGCCGAAGTAGGCGGGTTTCAGTCCGGTAACATATGAAGGTGCTAAAGTACTCTATAGGTCATTTCATGTTAAGAAAACAGTATTGCTCTGATGACAACAAGGTTGCCAACATTGAACATCTTTGCTCAACAGCATCACGGGAAAACGGCGGGCCAATCATTTGTGGAACTTGGTATTCAATTTCAAGATAAAAGTAGGAAGAAACTAAACTGCTAATTATTTTTAGGAACTCGAGGGGATTGGGGAGTTAGAGGAGAAAATGGTGACACACAAATTGGTGAAACTTAGTATTTAATTTCAAGATAAAAGGGGAAAGAAAGTAAGGTGCAATTTTATGAAATTTATGAAATCTCGAGTTCAGAGGATTTAGAGAGGCTTATTTAGGTTTTAACAGCAACAAGGGTCCTCTCAGAAAAACCTGTTACTTCATCAGTTTCTTGTAATCACCCAGCTGAGACTTTTATTTCAGTTCTCTCTAAAACCAAACCAAACCCCGTAGCACTACAGCCCTTGAAGGGCCTTGGCCTACCAAGCGACCGCTGCTCAGCCCGAAGGCCTGCAGATTGCAAGGTGTCGTGTGGTCAGCACGACGAATCCTCTCGGCCGTTGTTCGTGGTTTTCGAGACCGGGGCCGCTATCTCACCGTCAGATAGCTCCTCAATTCTAATCACGTAGGCTGAGTGGACCTCGAACCAGCCCTCAGGTCCAGGTAAAAATCCCTGACCTGGCCGGGAATCGAACCCGCGGCCTCCGGGTGAGAGGCAGGCAAGCTACCCCTACCCCTCTCTAAGAAAGATAAATAAGTACCTTAAGCACAGTATGAGTTTTGTTTCTTCCTAAGTACCTATTCCTGATTAATTTTATGTCAGCCCCAGCCACAATGCAAATAAATCACTGTATTAATATTAAAGAAAGAAATCGCACACGTTCTCATCAAGCGTGATGAGCTGCCGGCGATTCACAGAGTAACAGATTACGCGTTACAAGTACAAGAGGAACTCCGTAGAAAAATGAAGGCTGTTTCCGCCATTGCGCTTCCTCTCTGATGATGTACTTATGAAATAGAAAAGCTTCAGAAGTTATTTTAACATCGCACGGGCAAAAAATGCCTCACCCGTTTTTATTTCTTTCATAATACAATATAAAGTACATTATCATCATCATCATCATCATCTGTTTACCCTCCAGGTTCGGTTTTTCCCTCGGACTTAGCGAGGGATCCCACCTCTACCGCCTCAAGGGCAGTGTCCTGGAGCTTCAGACTCCTGGTCGGGGGATACAACTGGGGAGTATGACCAGTACCTCGCCCAGGCGGCCTCACCTGCTATGCTGAACAGGGGCCTTGTGGAGGGATGGGAAGAATGGAAGGGATAGGCAAGGAAGAGGGAAGGAAGCGGCCGTGGCCTTATGTTAGGTACCATCCCGGCATTCGCCTGGAGGAGAAGTGGGAAACCACGGAAAACAACTTCCAGTATGGCTGAGGTGGGAATCGAACCCACCTCTACTCAGTTGACCTCCCGAGGCTGAGTGGACCCCGTTCCAGCCCTCATACCACTTTTCAAATTTCGTGGCAGAGCCGGGAATCGAACCCGGGCCTCCGGGGGTGGCAGCTAATCACGCTAACCACTACACCACAGAGGCGGATAAAGTACATTATAATATTCCTTAATCTCGAGGAATTATGTGTGTCTCTTTATAGGTCCATAAGAGCAATATTGTTTCTTTAACCTGGAATAATCTACAGTAAATCACCCGACACGCAAAAGGACTCTTGCGGGATTTAGGTCCGGCACCTAAGTGTCTCCCTAAATCGCAAAATTACTTACTGGAGCGTGAATGTAATATCATAACGAATCGCTTATTGTTTCGCTGAAAACTTTAATGGGAAAATCTTTACTACAATTGCAGAGAAGATTACAAATATCTTAAAGTAGAAAATGTGGGAAACGGTACTGAAAACGTACTTGAGGTACGCTGATTACTTCTACATAATATGCATGCAAGATTTCATAGATTAAAGTGATTCTATTCATATAATATGGTATTTTTATGTACGATAAAACAAATTGGTTAACGATCCCGCACATTGGTTCCTGTCGCTCACAACTTTATATGAAGTTATAATTTAAATCTTCTTACCTTGATGGTTGGAGTAATTTTTTCTCCTAGATCCCAATAATGGAGTTAGATGATAGTCTCAAAAGAATGGAGAAGTTTGCAAAGCTTCTTCAGAAGCTGTCCAATCCATCAGTAGCAGGTGGGTGCCTGGGGCAGAGGTTGTCAGGTTGTCTCAAGACGGAGGGTAGTGAGTGCAGATACTGATATGCAATCAATAATGTTCCCTACCTGTTGTGATGTCACAGAGTTCTGGCTGACTTTTTCCTCCTCGCACGCTATGTAAATGTAGCCTCATCCATCAGTTAGCCCGCGAGAATGTCAATGGGTATCACAAGGGCTTACACTGGAGTGTAATTTATATTGCCATGCCGCCAATTCAGTCGAGTTCTGCTTGGACAGGGTAGTTCACCAGCTGCTGTAGCTTGACAGCATAACAGCCGGCCAGCCTTAATAGCAACTCATTTACTATAATATGCTTCTGCAGTCTAAATAAGCCTGGTCATTTTTAATCACTTTCGACGTTCTTGAAGGGAAAATCTATAACGTTAATTATATATTCAACGTTGGCCATATTTTATTGGAGCGCTGGACAAGTCTGGAAACTAAAAATTGCACACGCAATGTCTGAATTTACCGTGTTATGGTGCATAAAAATTACACTTTTTTCTGAAACATTTTTGACTGGTGTGTAACGATATCTAAGAAGCACTGAGGTATATAGGTTGTATATTGTATGTTTTGTATTCAACTCCGCCAACAGCTCTCATACTGAGGGAAATGAGGAGTGTGGTGTTTTCCCCATTGGTTTCCCCATCAAGCCAGACGTTGCTTTTACATGTCAGTCTGCCAAGCCCACTATAATTTCGTGTGGCTATTTCTAGCCGAGTGCAGCCCTTGTAAGGCAGACCCTCCGATGAGGGTGAGTGGCATCTGCCATGTGTAGGTAACTGCGTGTTATTGTGGTGGAGGATAGTGTTATGTGTGGTGTGTGAGTTGCAGGGATGTTGGGAACAGCACAAACACCCATCCCCCGGGTCATTGGAATTAACCAATGAAGGCTAAAATCCCCGACCCGGTCGGGAATCGAACCCGGGACTCTCTGAACCGAAGGCCAGTACGCTGACCATTCAGGCAACGAGTCGTACGCCAAGCCCACTGAGATGCATTCACCAACAGACACTATGAGCCAACATCTAATACCTTAATTCATACCTGAAGTGGTATTCTCTGACTGTGGATTGATATCAGCGTAATAATTACAAATTTTTTGCTATTTTGCTTTACGTCGCACCGACACAGATATTTCTTATGGCGACGATGGGACTGGAAAGGTCTAGGAATGGGAAGGAAGCGGCCATGGCCTTAATTAAGGTACAGCCCCAGCATTTGCGTGGTGTGAAAATGGGAAACCACGGAAAACCATCTTCAGGGCTGCCGACAGTGGGGTTCGAACCTACTATCTCCCGAATACTGAATACTGGCCGCACATAAGCGACTGCAGCTATCGAGCTCGATGTAATAATTACATACATACATACATACATACATACATACATACATACCTCTTGAATGTACAGTGTGCAAACGTATATGAAAGAACTAAGAAACTTAGCGACTCTTGCCTGTGCCAATTTCTATTATCCATTGAAAATAGTAATCTAAATTTCCCCTTTGTAACCTATTGTCTTTCACTAAACTCATTCCATCCTACCTGGAAGCTGATACACAGGCTCAGTTCAACTAAAAGTACTCACTCCTATCTTAGGATTAGGATCTACAGTATATTGTGAATGGTCTCTTTCTATTCTTTACACATCTTCGAACAATGAATCATTATTCCTACTTTTATGCAACAAATACGGACTGATGTAAGGATCATTTTGCCAGGGAACTTCTCCCTTCCTTACAAAATGCTTCTGTTTGCAACTGTGGAGGCAATGCTCTACTATCGCGACACTTTAAATGATTTTTCTTACTGGAACCATTCTGAGAGAAAAACATATACGATGTACTTAAATTGGTCAACGTGTTTCACTTTTATACTCTCTACCTGACATTCAACCATATAACAAGTCTTCCCAATCGACATCACCATAGCTTTTTTAATTTTGTAATTTTTAAATAATTTGTATGACGTCCCACTTACTAATTTTACGGTTTTCGGGGACAACGAGTTGCTGAAATTTTATCCCTCGGGAGTTATTTAACGTACCAGTAAACATACCGACACGAGGCTGACTTATGTGAGTACCTTCAAATACCACCCGACTGAACCGGGATCGAACCCGCCAACTTGAGCTCAGGAGGCCAGCACTCAACCACCTGAGCTACTCAGTCCGGCGACATCACTATAGTTTTTGTACTGCTGATTTTAGTTCCATCTTTGCCGTATAACGGTTTCAAGTTCCAAAACATTTAATACAGGTAGTATCTTTTAAAATTAACTGCTTCACTTTCACCCAGTTCAATCCCATCCTACTAGTTACACTTCTCAGTAAATTATCTATGTAAGCGGTGAACAATAAGGGCAAAAGATTACAGCCTTGCTTAATTTCTGTAATTCGCTGTCACCAGGAATCCATTAACTAAGTAGCATGATCGTCTACTATTTGATTACTTGTATTAACGGATCTTGTACTCTACAGAATAACCAATGTCTATTTTCTTCCTGCTCTGCATTATGCCTTTACGAGTTCGGCGAAGCGCACGTAGATTATAACTTTATGAAGCAGTTTTGACGTACTCTACAATTTTTCTTTCGCTTCATTCGTCGAATTTCAAGCGTCACACGGCAATGTATAGTAATTTCGGCTTCATGATTTTGCAAATATAAATTATATCTAAATGGTTAACGTACTTTTAGAAAGGTAGGGGACATCATGGCGAGTACTGGGGGCGTCTGCCACCTCGTGTTGAGATCGATACAATCGCGATTCAGTGACTCCGTGGTGCTAATATTACAAATGGTATAGTTTCATCTGTCTCGTAAAACTGTACCACCGTCACCATAACTTCCATAACGTTGTGACCAGGCCAGTTGAAATGTTGAAAATTGTGCTAAATGTGCAAATATTTTCCAAATGGATCAGAAGCCACCGCAAATGAGTTCATAGGCATAGGGTAAACCCAAGGATTCTGCAGAACAACATGCTAGAGAATAGTGACAGTGCAAAGAATTGGAGGTGCCCGCTAAGCGGGATGTTCAGCCCAGCACTTCAACGCACCTGTGGAGCTTCTGAAGTGGGAATCGCGGGGGACCTCTTGCAGACAAACTCTGACCATCAACGGCTTGTGCAGGATGACCAGGACCGAGTAGAGGAAGCGTGTAGTCGTCATTTGAAAGGATTTGGCAAGCTGTCACTAAGAACTTTGGTGTTGTGTTTGTAGATAACGAGTTTCGTTAAACCTGTAGTGTGAATATTACACGGTGTGATACACAAAGGACGTGAGAACTCCAGTACCCTAGGTGATAGAGATGCAGCGCACCGAGTTTGTGTTCGAAGATCTAACTAGGCTTCTCGTACGTAGTCACTGTTTAAGGTGTATCCGCTTTCTAGATCGAACGCGTTCCTATACCCACAACTAATCTGACCACCTTCCATCACTGAATGCAATAAAGGGGAGATTGTGTCGCTTCGACTACAGCACCTGCGGGTAGGAGCAGATACCACAGTGTGCCAGGTGATAATAAATATTGTTTTTACATCAAATTCGATTTATTTCATTTTTGTCAGAAAAACATATACTACGCCATAAACCTTGCGGGCGTACCTACCTACGACAGAGCCCATCCATTTTAACTTAGTTATGCATGTTGAAAACATAATCCTTACAGACCTTTGTTATCTGAAATCGCAATGGCTTTGAGTCATCTTATCTTCCACCAATGGTCGCAGCTGAAAAAGAAAATCAAGTTAACACTTTGCTAATTATATTGATCAAAAGGATGCTCAGGTATTTGGTGTAACACTTACTGTTCTTTTGCTACTAGTTTGTTCTCTCTCTATCAGAAGGTAATTTACTCAAATATCATGGTAACTATCCTAACTACGGAGCCATTTTATCTTGACTTTGTCATTGTATTCCACCATATCTAGTCTAATAATAGCCATTCCTGCTGCTGTATGATATTCCGGTTTATTTAGCATTAATTCCAGTTCCTCCAGCACGATTTTATAAGGCCTGATCAAAAAATTCCCTTCGACTTATTTGCTGCCACGGACATGCAACTTAGCGCGACCCGATGCGGGTATATACAGTAAGCACGGAAATGTAGGCAAACGCGTTAGTATGTCAGTCGTGCGTACGTTAAATACGGCTACGTGAACTATGGCGGCATTATTACCAAATACGTCCAAACAGGACCAACGTGCTGTTATTCTGTTCTTCGCTGCAGAAGGGTAAACATCGATTGACATCCATCGGAGAATGAAGACTGTGTACGGGGCAGCATGTCTGTCAGTACGTAGGGTTGCATGCCATTTGGATTTAACGGCCAGGAGAACACCTCCCGCCCCGATATACACAATCCATTCTGAAAATGGAAAGCTCTTTGCAAAGAGGGATTTCCGTGTCTGAAACAAAGTCAGTTGACCAACTTTCAGAGAAGGCGACAATGATAGTTCTTATAGGTAGTAATTTTGTTTTTAAGAGAGCAGATATTCTGATGGTAAACTGAGAACGCACTACCCGCCGCGGGTCTCGGGTTTATCTCGACATCACCAGCTAATATTAATAATGTTAATATCAAAGTTAAAGTAGACCGATTAGGAAACCGAGATAATTTACTAGAGACTGGAATCGAAGCCGGTGCTAGAAGAATGCATGGGAGATTTATAGTCGGTAGCGAAGGAAAATTTCCGAGCACTTCATAACACATGGAATCACCGCCTGGATAATCTAGATGAACATCACCATATTCTTTCGGGCACACTATTTGCTTTGACACTAAAACTCCTAAATGAACACAAAGGAAAAACACACAGTTACTCTCATTCGCCGCCATCTTGTTATTCCGTATATTTCCTTCTCATGAAGCTACCATGAGCAGACGTTTTGATTTTACATCATGAGGATATTTAATTTCAGTGTTTTCTTCACTCTACTAAATGGTAGGAAGACTGGAACTCCCTTGAACGTCGTATTGTCGAGATTTTCATTAATATTACTTGGTTAACACCAAATGGTATTTTGCATGCAGACATCATATAACATGGGTTACTGAATTGAGTGTTCTCGTCGGTAGATGCAGAGTGGGTTTCGGTGCTTGGGTTTTGTCCCTTAAGAGACCACGGCTTGCCCATGGTCCAACAGCTCTGTATTCTGACCGGCCAACGGAGCAGCGGAGAGGTGGTCACGGCTCTACCGTGGCCCTACGCCTCTGCATTCCGGAGACGGTACAGGGGCACAGGGCTGGACTTCACGCCTGGCCCCACCCGTCGGAAGTCCTGAGAATGGTTTTCCGTGGTTTACCATTCTCCTATATTAAGGCGAATGCCGGGACAGTTCGTAGTGTAGGCCACGGCCGCCAACCCCCTCATCTTCTCCGCACATCTCCTTCACCGTAACAAATCTCCCGGCCTGAGAGACGGCGTAACGGACTAAGAGGCCCGCCTCCCCCTTCAGGGGAGGAATGAAAACGTGTAGTAGTAGTAGTAGTAGTAGTAGTAGTAGTAGTAACTCTTCTCTGCACATAATAACATCCTGTTTCCACTGCTGGATTCCAATCATCATCATAATCATTATCATCACCTTCTTCTTCCTGGGATTTTGAGGCCGAAATTCTACCGCTGATTTCACATTCTCTTATTGTAAAACTCGAACAAGAAGAGCTTTAACTACACATAGACAAGTATAATGTTGGTGATAATGCAGGAAATATTCGGGTTTTGCCTAATATCATATCATTTTCGTTGATTTCAATACCTTCTTTTGGATACAATCCACTTCTTACAGGTAATGGAATTACAGACAACACCGTAACATGCTCGTACCTCTAAAGGAGGTGAGGAGAGCGAGACCACCACTTCTCCTCGGGGACACACACACGCACGTTTCACTCGACGCTCCATGGGTATCCTATACGACTGTCAATCACTTGTCAGTGTTCAACTTCCGTGCCATTCGTGTTGTAACCACGTGCAAGGTGATATTTGACAGCGTCTCCGAGTTAACTTCCGTCACGATTAGTACAGTATCACGATTAGTGTCTTCTGGTACCGAGCTCGATAACTGCAGTCACTTAAGTGCGGCCACTATCCAGTAATCGGGAGATAGTGGGTTCGAATCCCACTGTCGGCAGCCCTGAAGACGGTTTTCCGTGGTTTCCCATTTTCACACCAGACAAATGCTGGGGCTGTACCTTAATTACGGCCACGGCCGCTTCCTTCCCACTCCTAGTCCCCTCCTGTCCCATCGTCGCCATATGACCTATATGTGTCGCTGTGATGTAAAACAAACTTGCAATAATAATCTCTTCTGGTTGCCGGGCTGAGTAACCCGGACCGTAGAGCGCTGGCCGAACTCAACTTGGCAGGTTCAGTCCGGACCCAGTCTGGTGGTATTTGAAACTGCTCAAATACGTCAGCCTCAAATAGGTAGACTAGCAAGTGTACCCGTGTTTCGCTACGGTATTCTACATTGTATACGGATTTCTCCGTAAATTACTGTAAATGCAGTAAGACTATATTGAATTGCACATACAAACGGACTTTACCATCAGTCGACTCGTTCAGTGTTCTACATGGTTGATCCTGTGACATTTTCCCGTATCTCCTATATTTATGGGTTAGATTCAGTTATTCATTGAATGGAGTGAAATTTGGTCCAGTTTTCACATACTACTTTATTTTTTTGATACTCATGTGACCCTGGAAGCATAAAATTTTGCGAACATATGGCCACTGGTCATCTGAAAGTGCCTGCCCAATGTCATGATTGCATCTTTCCCATAAGTGTGCCAAACAATAACATACACGTGTAAAAAGTACAAGATTAACTTGAACTCAAGAAATGCCGTACTATTTTACGAATAAGGGATAGAGATACGACAAAATATCATAGGCCCAAAGTTGTAGATCTCTCCAAATTGAAGTGCGATCTTTTGTGATACGACTAACGGTTTAGCCACCAATTATTCCGAAAGGAAGGTATGCACCGTCGTTAAAATCGCATCCATATTGTGCCCTATAATGCCCTCGTCGACGTCAAGCCAATGCTGATATCCGACCAAGTGCATTTTAGTGAACAGTACGCCCAACGCCAGGTGAATCACTATGGCACATAGCTTACCTTGCACGAATGTCCTCTTCATCAGCTCCGGCCGCAACAGCATTGTCAGGGGATATTTGGTACCATAAGGGTCAACGTGAAAAATAAAATATGAATGAAGAGGAGTAAAATATGCAAGGTGTGAACTAACTCTAGCCAAAATAACTATCACTGAGCTGCAAATCACAAACAATTTATTACAATAATATTACTTTGATATAAATCAAATCCTCGATGCTAATTACACAATGGACATAAATTGTCGTAAAGAAAATAGATCAAATGTATTCTTGAGGTAAAGAGGCACCCCGCCTTGCGTTAACGTCCCGGTGGAGGAGATTTATGACCTCGTGGAAACACCCGACACTGCAACAGCCACCACAATGTCTCCGCCAAAAGAAATAAACTGAATCACAGGCCTGATATGGCCAAATTATATTTACATAGCACATAACCTGTTCCTAGCGTGAACCTATGCCACAGTACTCACAATAATATAAGCTCTAAACTACACATGCAATAAACACTATACCGTCTGGGAATCGAACACGAGACTACTCTCACCTCCAACAACAATCTGACTACACATCTGATGAGAAAACATATTTACCCTGTGCAGATGCATATGAATGGTTACGCACACAAACGAATGACACACATATAAACACGTATGAGATTTTATCCTGCAGACAGCAGTATTTAAACAAATAAAAAGGTCACCGCTCTCCGTTCTCCCTTGACAAAAACCGTGTTCTTCCCCCAAGAGCAGACTTTCGTGTCGAGACGTCAGAACGACTTACATTCAGTCTTCAGCACCCTCGGCTCTTGTACGAGAGGAGCAGCCATGTCTCTATCCCATAAATCTTTCACTCGGTCGACAACTTGTAAATAAAACCAAGGGTCAACACTCCCCTCATTCAGCCCATTCCTCTACTCTTCCATTTTTGCTCTTTTATTATATAATAACCATTACATGCCAACACAATCCTTAGAGTTCAATTTCACTGTTCTAATCCAGTTAAGACTCCAATACAATTGGCCCTTTCATTACTTCACCCTGGTGCTTTTACTAGCACTCACACGTAAATACAGCCTAGTGCTCTGACTGGCGCTCACATTTTCAAATTACCACGTTATCATGCTACCCATGGGCCTTATCTCCAGACTATGGGCATTACGGACATATTCCTCAGTTATTCTGAGCTTCTCAAGACATGACCTGTTCCCCCTAGTACGTAAGTCCGAGGGCATTAAAGAAGTATAGAAGATCTTATGCCATTCTTCTTCTCACAAACTACCCTTACATTCTATCATGTTCATGCACTAAGTAAACACACCGAGCTCGATAGCTGCAGTCGCTTAAGTGCGGCCAGTATCCAGTAGTCGGGAGATAGTGGGTTCGAGCCCCACTGTCGGCAGCCCTGAAGATGGTATTCCGTGGTTTCCCATTTTCATACCAGGCAAATGCCGGGGCTGTACCTTAATTAAGGTCACGACCGCTTCCGTCCATTTCCTAGGCCTTTACTACCCCATCGTCGCCGTAAGACATATCTGTGTCGGTGCGACGTAAAGCAAATAGCAAAGAAATACCTAAACAATCTGTCCTGGCAATATTCAAATGAGACTGCTCAAGTCACTGATAAATGAAAGTACGTGACCTTAACTTCCCGATATTAAAAACACTGCATCTACACAATTATGACGCTAACAAAAATATAAATGAGAACAACATGCAAGCCTTAACTAACCATCAAAGCTTGAGTCCTGGGCATAAACTCTATTTACAATTGTGCCCTCAGACACTCAAGTATTTAGATATTGGCGGAAGGCCAAATTTATCTCTGACGGACCTATAATTCTGCGAGTTATTGCATGATAAAAAATAGAAAGTTCTGGCCTGTGTCATGTGATATCATACTGAACAGTTCCCCTATGGACGTTAACTTAAGCCATCATATTAACGTTGTGGACAGGTGATAGCAATTGTAGTTTGATGACTGGTGACATCCTGGTCTGCTGTGATGGTCAACTGCAACTGGTTCTGATGACTTGATTGCCGCCCCCTTGATGTGGTCGTCGTGCTGACCGAATGACGCTGATGGTCCACGTTCGCACTTCGATGCCGTGAAGGATGTTTGGCAGCGTGGCGCAAAATTACTGCCTCAGCGTAATGGGTGAGTAGCGTCCAGTTGACACGTGATGTAAGGGAAACTGTAAGGAAAGCCATATTACAACATGTTCCCACTTCGAGGCTTAGCTCTCTCCACTAGCCTTTCTTTTAATCTCGTAATATCAGGACTCGGATTTAGCATTTTCTATCTAATACAATCACACAATTCTCTGGAAGAATTTGCTTTACTTAAAACCGCTATTTATACTGACCGCATTGAATCTGCAAGCCTCTTCTGAGCCTACACTAGCATATAACATAAGTTCAGAACAATATTAGCATCAGATTTTGCTATGCGACTTTACGACGGAGTATGTTATCAGAGAAATATTTTCACAAAAAATCATGTCACTATTTGCTGTACAACGTTCTTATCTATATTACAAATGTTTATTACTTACAAGTCCCAAGTACAAGGTGGACTCTGAATGCGTTGCTTGTAGACAAAAGTAGCCTTCCCTTCGCTGCGTCGCTCCGTGACAGACACCTTCTTACCAGTGATACACCTAGTAAACGATGCTCGCCCTCTCAGCGGTCGTATATATTAGCGATTGCGCACCCACAATACGGAGCTCGACATGGGTGGGACCTCGTGAGCGTGCCCACGAAGATTATAATTCTCCCACGGTATGCCGCGTAATTATACATTCCTAATAGTGCTTACAATTAGTGTCATGTGGCATATCAAAATTTTCAGAAAAATATGCCAAATGCAATTTTGACATTCACTGCTTTACATTCCTCTTGTGGTCAGAGATATTTAATAAATTCCTTTCCCTCCAATATAAATTCCCAAGCGACTTCTCACGGAGTTGCACGCGTCCCACGCTATCTTCAAGAGGTTCGCTTCGGATAATAAATTTCAATAAGCATCTTGGGGAACTTCAGCTCGCTTCAGACGCCAAGTTCTTCTGGAAAGCGCGCAATGTTAGATAATGTTGCACAATAAAATGTCACCCAGTGTGCTCTCTTTGTGGTCTCACATAATTATCATAATTATCACCGAATCAGCATTTTCTGACCGTGAACAGAATGGTTCAATACTTCGATATTTTCCGGGGCCAAAAGTTAATTTGCATGGCCTGGAAGATGTATTTCCCTCAAGAAAAGATTGTCCAGGTTTCGGGATTAGCACTCGCATACATACAGAGTAATTAAGGAAGAAAGTAATACATTTGGGAAAGTTGAAATTAACAAAATATAGGATTATAATTGAGGACAGCGGGACGAGTACAAATATGTAAATTCTAAGTGAATGTATTGGAAAAACAAATGCCCATAAATAAATTATGCTGGTATGAGTTACGGATATAAGAAAGCGGTAACAGAGGAGAAATTTAGGCGAAGGGATTCTTAGGTAAACAGATAAGAAGATGACTAACGGTGTTATTACTGCCATGGTAACCTGTAGGTTCGTTGTCGGTCTGTCGGTCACTCAATGCAGATCATGATACCCGCAGAAAATAGTAAATGTCTCCGTAATTTGAAGAGTAGGGTAAATTATGAACATAACGAAAGTTGTTTATAATAAGGATGAGTTTCGCATACGGTCTACGGAGTTTACAAAAAATCAATAGTATAAGAGAAAATGAAGGAAAACCAGAACGGTTTTCCTATAAACCCCCCGTCCATTCAAAGATTTTAATATGATATGCACATCGAAACCTTCCCCGGGATGAGTATAATCTAAATATGGAGTTTGGTTGAGAGTTATCTAGTCGTTTCGCCGTGATGGTGGAACAAACAAACAAACAAACAGACACAAAAAATAAAAACCACCGATTCGGTCTTGAGTCGACCTAAAATGGATAAATATCTGAAAAATTGGCAAAACAAACGAAATTACAGACAACGGACCCCCTACAACTTTATTTATATAGATTTACTGGCACGTAAAACAATTCCTTCGGGACAAAATTCCGGCACCTCGGCGTGTCCGGAAACCTTAAAAGAAGTTAGTGGGACCTAAAGCCAATATCATTATTATTACGAAACTCTCATTTAAGTTCAGGGAGAGAGTAAACAATAGTGTTACTCGTATTTGCTTTACGTCCCACTAACTACTATTACGGTTTCCGAAGAAGGGAGAGAGTGTTCTAGACTATCATTATGTTTTTAGTATATAGTGGTGTAGCAATATTAAAGGGCCAAGACAGACAATAGCAGCGATTGGGAATTAGAAGTGTGGGTGGGAGTTGGGTGTGGGGGGGGGGGGAATGTACAAAATAAAAATAGTGTCCGGGTTTGTGGGAGTATAGCGGGTAGGGATGGACGGGGTGGAAGGGTATATGCATCAAAAACGAAAGAGAAAATCTACAAAATTGTAAGTTTTGATGCTCTCTGAGTGATTTTCGACAGAGTGGTAAAGGTCGATAGTCTACCAACTTAATTATGGTAATAGTTTTTTTTTTTTTTTTTTTTTTTGAGATTTTGATTCGATACTGTACAATGAAACTTTCACAAAAGAAAAAATATTACACTTTTTTTTAAAATGCTATTTGTTAGGGGCGTCGACCTAGAAATATCTTTTGCCCCTACTTGCACCATGTGTGAGGAACCTGCATTCTGTAAATGGCGGAAGTGTAAAGTGTTGAATGTGAGGAAAGAAACGTCAAGGACGACGCAAACACCCAGTCCCCAGGCCAGGGATATTAATCATGTACAATTAAAAATCCCTGACCCGGCCGAAAATCGAACCCGGGACCACCGGTGACAGGCGGACGCTTTGCCCCCTACACCGCGAGCCCGGACTAAAATATTACACATCTATTACAATTAAATAGAAGTACGGCGTGATTGTACAATGAAAAATAATTTAGTACTTGACTACACAATAAGAAACTAACAGAAGCTAAAGAGACTGCCAGATTGATGAATGAGCGCGGCAAGCGGGTGAATCATACCCCAGTGTTCATGACCTTGGCAAAAAAATATATATATACCCTTGCTACCCTTCCTCACATCACATTCAAACTTTCCACTATTCGCTGTGGCACTATACAAATCGGTTAGCCGAGACGAACGACATTTTTTTTTTTTTTTTTTTTTTTTTTGCGTATTGCCGCTAACAGTTTTGTTAAAAATAACATAAACGAAATAATTAGTTGGCAAGACAAGAGGGCTTGTACAAATTGCTTTTCTTAATAATTCCTAGTTTCAGCCGACTAAAATGCAATAAAAATATAATGCTTCCTACACAAAGTTTGATGGGGGAAGGGGGCACTGAGACGATGGGAGGGGGAAGTCCTAGGAATGAGAAGGAAGTGACCGTGGTCTTAATTAAGGTACATCCCCATCATTTGCCTGGTGTGAAATTGGGAAACCACGGAAATCCACTTTCAGGGCTGCCTACAATGGGGTTCGAACCTACTATCTCCCGAATGCAAGCTGATAGCTACGTGATCCAAGCCGCGCGGCCACTTGCTCGGTAGCAAACAATGTGCATTACAAACGTGAACAATATAATTTGTTTCACGCTTTCTTTACTGTACAGGGAATAATATTGGAGATATTCCTGATTAATATATTTTTCTCACACTTATAAATATTTTTTTGCTACATGTTAACGTCGCACTAACATGTCGGAGGTTTTCGGCGACGGAGGGATTGGAAAGGGCTAGGATTGGGAAGGCGGTGGCCGTAGCCTTAATAAGGGTATATCTCCAGCACTTGCCTGGGGAGATAGTAGGAACCACGGGAAGCATCTTCAGCGCTGCCGGCGTTGGGATTCGAACCCAATACCTCCCGTATGCAAGCTTACAGCTGCGCAACCCTAACCGCACGGCTCACTCGCTTGGTCTTATAAATATCTCGGGAAGTATTAGTTACACACAAATGTGTACATAATATGATAGGAGATATATTTTGCAAATTTTAATGTCTGATACATTTTTATTCTTTGAGCTACAGTGATGCAGATATTAATGACGTTAAACTACTATTGTTATCGTCCTGGAATGAACAAACTGGCGATGGTTGTAGTAGTTGTATGTTTTAGGCTGCATTCTTTTCATGTTGTTTTACGTCGCACCAACACAGATAGGTCTTGTGGCGACGATGGGACAGGAAAGGCCGAGGAGTCGGAAGGAAGCTGCCGTGACTTTAATTAAGGTACAGACCCAGCATTTGACTGGACAAACATTTTCAGTGATGCCGACAGTGGGGTTTGAAGCTAACACTTCCCGAATACTGGATACTGGCCGCACTTAAGCGACTGCAATTACCGAGCTCGGTTTAAGCTACAAAACCTCCTACTTATTAGTTCCTACTGATCAGGATGATAATGAAGATGTCTATCAAAATGAAAGGAAGAATTTGAAAGAACAATTACTCATAGAATGACGGGAAAAGGGATGTAAAAGTGGGAGGGGTAAGATAGTAGGACTAGGCCACGAATGTCGAAATATTGTAGAGCCGAGATAAAACAATGTATGATGGCCTACTGTCCTAAGCATCTAGAATCCGATTTCGCTACAACAGTTCTACCAATTGAGCTATGGTGATCTAGGTCATATTTTTTATGTTGTAAGGTCAATTCCCACTTAATCTCTTCGGTGTGTTCTCTACGTACTCAATATGACCTGTCTAGTTGAAAGTTTATTTCATATAATGTGCTAATATGGACTGGAGGTTGTTTGAACACATAGTTTGGGTGTCTTCCGGTCTCTCACTGAAAAGTGTGTTAATTCAGTCTCCACTCCACGTTACAATAATTTGTAACTTTAATAACTAGGCCAAATTAGGTGAAAATGTGGTAAGCTGTCTGGCCTATGCTATATAAAGATAGTTCTTTTATCAGTCTGTTTTCAGACCAAATTTGCTTAATGGGAATGAAAGGTGGGTAGATTCAGAATGTCTTTTTCATAAGTTAGAGGTAACAGACATGAAAGTAGCAAGAACGATTGCTGGTACAAACAGGTGGGAACAATGGCAGGCGGGTTCTCGAAATGAGGAGATAAATGCTAAGTTAGGATTGAACTCGGTGGACGAGTACGCATAAACCGGGTTCTGTGGCGGGGTCGTATGAGGTGAATGGAGGAGGATAGGTTATCTACCATAGGAGTATAATGGACTCTCTTATGGATGGTAAGAGAAGTAGAGGGAGACCAAGACGATGATTAGACTCAGTTTCTAACGATTTAAAGAAAAGAGGTACAGAACTAAACGAGGCTGTATAACTTTTACTTTTAACTACAAACAGAGGATTGTGACGGCGATTAATAACTTCACAGAGGCTTGCAGACTAAACGCTGAAGGCATAACAGTCTGTAATGAAGATGTAATGTATGTATGTATGTATGTATGTATGTATGTATGCATGTATGTATAAATAGGCCAAATTTTGCACAACTAGTAACTCGCAAAACTTTCAACTTGACCTCGTACAATTTCGTTCCTTAATATGAGAAAATCGATTGAAATCAGGAGGAAAATTGAGGTTATTTATATTATTTACGTCAACGTATGGTACTTGCCTCGTACTCCTGAGGGAACACCTTTGAATTCTGGCGAAATGAAATGGCGTATGGCTTGTAGTGCCGGGAGTGTCCGAGAACAAGTTTGGCTCGTCAGGTGCAGGTCCTTTGAATTGACGCCCGCGGGCACCTTCGCGTCCTGATGAGGATGAAATGATGATGAAGACGACACTTACACCCAGACCCTGTGCCAACGGAATGAACCAATTATGGTTAAAATTCCTGACCTTGCCGGGAATCGAACCCAGGGCCCCTGTGACCAAAGGCCAGCACGCTAACTATTTAGCCATGGAGCCGGACTGAACTTGGGTAAAACACGTCAATAGTGGATATTAGCACGTTGAGCGCCACGGTGGGTACCTGTGACTATTTTTGGATTTCCTGCTAGCCCATGGCAGACACGGGTGTCCGCTTGCAGAGGATAAAAGTAAAGTTTCAGCCCACATTGTAAAATAACGAAAAACAAACAAACAAAAATTTGGCGCCCAACGTGTTAGTTGAGGAAGATTTCTTATTATACATTTATAGTTCATGCATATATCTACACATAACAAGTCAGCATCGTGAACTAGATGTTTATTGTTTTAGAAGCTCCAAAAATCTGTCTTATTGTTTCATGTTTTCTTTACTGTACACTACCATACTTCTTACCACGCCCTTCTATTTCTCTAAATGAGGGGAATTTTATTTGTGGGCTGTTGAACTGCTCCCATGGTTGTATCGTGCACGGAAATTTTGTTTCTAGTAATGATCAATTGTCTACACATTGTATTATTGTAAAACTCGAATACGAAAGATTTAATTTCACATGGACAAGTATAATGTTTGTAAAAAGTGACTACTACCATGCTGTTTCTAACATGGTGCAGCCCTTTTAAGGCAGACCCGCCGACAAGTGTGGGCGGCATCTGCCGTGGTTAGGAAGCTGCCTGTTGCTTTAGAGATGGATAGTGTTGTGTGTTGTGAGTTCTACGGATATTGAGGACAACAGAAACACACAGTCCCTGGGCCAGGGGAATTAACTACTTATGGTTAAAATCTTTGACCTGACCGGGAATCGAATCCCCCTCTGTACCGAAAGTGACTACGCTGATCAATGAGCCAGACATAATATTGATGATAATGCAGACATACGTACGAAGAAGTGTGACCAATGTGATCCCTGTGTATTGATTTATTTCTCCATTTTGGCTAGAATTGATCCTCATTAGGTCAGAATGCTAAATAGAGATATTGAGTGCAGCTTGAGCTGTTTTTCCTGGAATAAAATTTGATATCCACCTCTATGCTGTAGTGGTTAGTGTGATTAGCTGCTTCCCCAGGAGGGCCGGGTGCGGTTCCCGGATCTGCCACGAAATTTGAAAAGTGGTACGAGGGCTGGAACGGGGTCCACTCAGCCTCAAAATGTCAACTCAGCAGAGGGGGCCCGATTCCCACCTCAGCCATTCCCGAAGCGGTTTTCCGTGGTTTTCCACTTCTCCTCCAAGCAAATACCGGAATGGTACCTAACTTCAGGCCACGGCCACCTTTTTCCCTCTTCCCTGTCTATCCCTTCCGATCTCCCCAACTTCCCACAAGGGTAAGCGGATTGAGAAAGAAAGAAAGAAAGAAAGAAAGAAAGAAACATTGTGATCACATTGTTTGCAGTGTGCCTCCCAAACAATATATCAAAATACTTTGATATAAGAATGCTTATGGAGTACCATGATCTGTTGATTGTCAATGCATGTCCTCAAAATTTCTGTTTCGAAATTTGCTTCGAGCGATGGTAAAGAAACCTAGGTTACGTAGCATATTTTATCATTCCATCGAGTCACTAACAAAGCGAGTCTATAGTGCGGCAGGCACCGATTTTGACAAACATTCACGATGTTAATATACATGGGTAAAAAAATTGATGTCCGCCTCTGTGGTGTAGTGGTTAGCGTGATTAGCTGCCACCCCCGGAGGTCCGGTTTCGATTCCCGGCTCTGCCACGAAAATTTGAAAGTGGTACGAGGGCTGGAACGGGGTCCACTCAGCCTCGGGAGGTCAACTGAGTAGAGGTGGGTTCAATTCCCACCTCAGCCATCCTCGAAGTGGTTTTCCGTGGTTTCCCACTTCTCCTCCAGGCGAATGCCGGGATGGTACCTAACTTAAGGCCACGGCCGCTTCCTTCCCTCTTCCTTGTCTGTCCCTTCCAATCTTCCCATCCCTCCACAAGGCCCCTGTTCAGCATAGCAGGTGAGGCCGCCTGGGCGAGGTACTGGTCATTCTCCCCAGTTGTATTCCCCGATAAAGAGTCTGAAGCTCCAGGACACTGCCCTTGAGGCGGTGGAGGTGGGATCCCTCGCTGAGTCCGAGGGAAAAGCCGAACCTGGAGGTTAAACAGATACAGAAAAAATTGATACCTGTTTGGAAATTCTCTGGATCGGGCCTTCATTTTCCAGATTTTAGCATTTCAGTTTTCATATGCTACTTATAAGTCGTCGTATAAACCAGCGTTCAGAGTAGCGCTCTTATGGCATAGTGTTCAAGGCTCCGTAATGTAAGGCGCATGGGTTCGAGTCGTCATCGAGGCTTCCATTTTAAATGTTGTTTATACCGGTATGTATCTTTCCTTTCAGTTCTTTCCCGGTTATTTCCATGACTCTGAAAAATATATTTGATCCCATTACCAGAAAAGGAGTCGTCTCTGTAACTTGCACTTTCTTGTTCATTATATTTTAACACTAGCAATTATACCCGTGCTTCGCTACGGTATTCCAGATTGTATACGGATATCGAAGTAAATTACTGTACATGAAGCTAATAATAATTTTTAAATTGCATGTAAATTGGCGTTATCCGAGAAAAAGCATACGGAGGTCCGCAGACGATGTTTCCAATGTAAAGTGCGAGTTGTGGAGTTGTGATGATAACGACAGGTGCACTTGTCTACCACAATTCATTATGTTTTAGAAACGTTGAATAGGGTGAAATTTGTGTAAGATTTTCACACAGTGCATTACTTGTCAGATATTTATGCGACAGCTTCAAACATAGAATTTGGCTCACATATGGGTACTGGGTGGGCCAATATTCGTGTAGAAGTTGATGATCCCATCTTTCCTATAAGTGAATGAAACCTACGCGTACAAAGTGCAAAATTTAGGTAAATCCAGAAATAGAGAAAATTTTAATGTATAAGGGATAGAGATACGACAAAAAGTCATAGGACCGGAGTTGTAGATCACTCCAAATTGAACGGAGATTTGTTTTGTGATACGACTTACCGTTTAGCCACGAAATACATCGTAAGGAAGGACTGCACCGTCATTAAAATTGCCTCCATATTTCGATATTTTTCGGGGGTAAAAAATAAAATGTTTTAACATCTCTTAAATTTTCCGTCGGTTACATGCTAAAATTTGCAAAATTTCAATTTTCTAACTTTTCTGGGAGATTGTGCTGCGATCTTGATATGGGGGAGTGGGTTAAAAATTAGGACTTTAAGGAAACTTTTAAGCCCATAAAACCTGTAGGTTCTGGATAAATATCACCGACTGTGTTGTTATGCAGGTTTGAAACTCCCAGCATGTACCCCAGAATTTGAGGTTTTTCTAGGGATCCTGAAGTCATCAGGTTGTCTGGTACCAAGTTTTAAATTTCTAAGATGCCTAGAATGGTCTCACTAATTCCCGTCTGCTTTCATTTTTATGCCTTAATATTGTATATAGTACAGTATATATAGATCGCGCCAAACAAACTTCCATTTATTAGCATGGACAATATTTTACCCGCTTCGCTAGTGATTCTAGGGGCGTCTTACTCCCACAGTACGTTTTCCAGGTAGTAAGTCATACTTTTTTTTTGCTAGTTGTTTTACGTCGCACCGACACAGATAGGTCTTATGGTGACGATGGGAGAGGAAAGGCCTAGGAGTTGGAAGGAAGCGGCCGTGGCCTTAGTTAAGGTACAGCCCCAGCATTTGCCTGGATCCCACGAACTCCCGGATGCAAGCTCACAGCCGCGCGCCTCTACGCGCACGGCCAACTCGCCCGGTGTAAGTCATACTTGAAAGTCATACTGGAACATACACACGTCCATTATCTCGGTCATTTATGACAATTTATTTTTTCACCCTTTCTCACCCCCTATGCCAAAGGGGCTGAAGTTAGACTTTAAACTTCCGGAATGTTGCTATTCATCTCAGCGACCCGGAAAACTATCGATTCGACAGTATATTCGATTACTATTATATCTCACTCCCCATTCCCCCATCCTAAAGGGGGCTAAACTTTGCGTTTTAAAAAATCGGAATGTTACTATCCATCTCAGCCACCCCGAAAAGTATGGATTCGACACTACTTTCGATGATTTGTATATTTCAGTCCGCCTGCACCCCCCCCCCCTAAGGGTTCCTAGGGTGTTTTACCCCCATGTGGTTTTCTCCTGATACTAAAAATTCGGACTGTCACTAATCACCTCAGCGACTTTGTATTCGACACTATTATTTCTATATATCATTATTATTTCTATATATCACTCTTCCATCGCCCCCATCACGAAGGGGGCTGAACTTGGACTTTAAAAAATTACGGAGTGTCACTGTTCATCTCAGCGACCCCGAAAAGTATGGATTCGACACTATTTTCGATCATTTTTATATATCAGCCCCTTCACCCCCTACCTGCCCCTAAGGGTTCCTGGGCTGTCTTACCCCCACGTGGTTTGTCTCCTGATACTAAAACTCCGGAATGTACAATTCACCTCGGCGACCCCGAAAACTATGTATTCGACACTATTTTCGTTTAATTTTATATATCGCTCCCCCTCGCCCCCACCCCAAAGGGGATTGAACTTGAACTTTTAAAAAATCCGGGGTGTCACTATTCATATCAGCGACCCTAAAAAGTATGGATTCAACAGTATTTTCGTTAATTTGTTTATCTGACCCCCTGCCCCCCTCCCCTAAGGGTTCCTGGGCTTTCTTACCCCCACGTTGTTTGTCTCCTGATACTAAAAATCCAGAGTATACAATTCACTTCGGCGACCCCCGAAAACTATGTATTCGACATTAGCTCTGCCGTGTAGTCGATAGACTTGTAACTGTGTAGAATATCGGGTAATTCTTGTAAAAGTTGCTTGTTGAAAGAAATGAATTACATGATATATGATAGCAAGAATGAAGAGGATGAAACCCGGCGCCGGCATATATGCCATTCCTCGCGAATAGCTCAAGACTTAACGTCCCGAACCGACGGACGAATCATCATCAACACCGTCA
Organism: Anabrus simplex; assembly: GCF_040414725.1. NCBI lineage: Eukaryota > Metazoa > Arthropoda > Insecta > Orthoptera > Tettigoniidae > Anabrus > Anabrus simplex. The sequence goes on along the minus strand of NC_090265.1, from coordinate 931,600,756 downwards.
TATGCCCTCCCACCATTTAAGACCAAAAACAGCTTCCTACGTCCTGGACGTAAAATGGCTCCTTGAATATTGTGTTCTCTACCTATCTTATGGACGTTGCCTAGCGACAGCGACTTGATGCATTTAATTTTGGTGACAGCACGTTGGATTGTCATATCCCAACGCACGTTTTCCGATGGTTTTTCGTTCATAACTCACCAACGAAGGCGAAAATGAACATTCCGGCTTCGAGGTGCATTCGGACCCCTTTCCATCTACCTATGTTCAAAATTTCAGATCTCTACGTGCTGTAGATTTTGCTGGGCATCGCGCACAGACAGACAAACACTTCCTTTTATAATATTATAGATTATCCATTAAGATAGTGTATTTTTGTATGTGCTCTTCATAGAGAGTGAAGTTATGATTAAATAGACAATTAAAATGAAATAAGTTACCAATGAAAGGATGTATGAGAAAGACGTATAGTTTAAAACAACAGCAGAAGGAAACAAGCAATCTTAAATCTTAAATTAAATTAGAGAAAATTACTCGATGGAGACTCAAATCAGTGCACGTTACATTTTGGGGACAGTGTCCTTGCCACAATGATACGAACATGCTTCTCTCAACCCTAGCCCATAATTGTTAGTTGAAAATAAAGACGCTAATGTCTTTAAAATTAAGGCACATTCGGGGTAATTTCTAAACAGGTATTTATTTTGTATCTATGTAGATCAACCTCGCGAAATTCCGATGAAATGAGCGTCCGCTACATTGTAGACTTTTCTTACAAAGAAATGGAATTTTTATTGGCAGCTCCCTAGTTTAGCTTGCTTTGGTATTAAGATGACATTACTGTTATAGAGGCACCTTATTCTTTTCATACACCACCGCGATCAGTTTACTATCAGCGTCAGGACTCGCCTGTCGTGACGTGAATGTCTCGAAATCTACCTGCATGTTGCATGAAGACGGCGGTACTAATGCACAGAGTGCGTGTATGATGTCGCTGTGCCCTCTCAGTACATTACCATGAATACTAATGAATACAAATTACTTGAGAAACCGTCATTACAATTTGTGTTTACGATCACCTTTCAAACAACCATCTTGTACAGCACGACACATTTTGAAATTGTTTATATCTCGAACAACAAATGCCGTTATGTTCCTTTAATGCTTCTGCTGGCATTTACATAGAGGGTATTGGTTGGTTAGAACTGTTTGTAATGGAAATGTGGAGCTATTACCCTTCATATGGCGAACCATATTACCAGTTATTGCTTTTATCCCGATACCTGTCACATTTACATCTTCCACTCAAAGATGTATGGATCGTAAACAGACCTAAGGCAGATATTTGTCATGTTTAGAGCACGTAATTTCTATTAACTGTTAGAACTGTTTCCTGTGTACATCATAGAGCCTTTCAACATATCAAAATCCGCAAATCAAGCACATTGACTGCCCATGTAGGACTCTCAATGCAAGTTATCTTTATTCATTATAATACTCATGTGAATATAACAAAATATCCGGTTGTCGTTAGATCTTCATAAATTGAGCGTTTAATGTATGGTTATCAATAACTATTCTGTAGGGTAGTTAGTATTAAACGGCGCGAAACATAAACACTTCTTAAAATGTACAATTTATATCCACTTCTGTGGCGTGATAACCGCAGTGGCTTTGTTGCTGGGATGGCCAATGCTCGAATCTCAGTCGATTCTGGGTAGGCGTTTTCTAGTGAAACCCCAGTCAAAAGCAAAGTGATCCTGGGTGGTCCCAGCGACCGTAGAAATATCTAGGATAAGCTGAAAAAAGTTTATTCTGTGTAAGAGATTGATCAATGATATTTCAACCATCTTTTGATCTGTTGAAGATACACATAGCCTAAGAAATGCGTATTCTAGGCACACTATCCCCATTAATAACCAGCGGGCCGTTGGTAGCAGGAAGTGTGATAGCAGCGATACTGACGTTTTCATGTCTACTCCACGTGAAGTGAACTCATTGTTGCAATGCAGTGACTATACGAACAAAATAGAACGTGAATATATTTTTCAGAATTCAAACAGGGACAGAGATTTGGATTATTTTCAATGTAGGTGACAATGCTAGCGAAGTGGAAATTAGTTTAGATGAAGACCTGAGAATAGGTACGTAATACATATGCGCTTACCGCTTTTTATTACTGCTGTGTGTAAATATAATTTGTGATCTTCTAATTTCTTAGGCTAAATGCGAGAAGAGGTTTGGATGTAAAAATAAATGGAGAATGTTGACTTTGACAAATAACAACGAGAAATTCATCTTCTTTCTTTTGGATTTCTGCTTAACAGCCGCATGATAACTCGAACCTGTAAGTAAAAGTAACAGCGCATTCTTCGGAGTTCGTTAGGTGTCGAGGACGCTGATCGTTTGATGTGCCACTAATGAGCGAGGGTAGTACGCTAATAACTTCGTCTAATAACCCATAGTCGCGAACACTGTTACACTCGGAAAACAACTGTTAGATTCGCCAATGAGTGAATTTCTATGATGATGATGAAGATGGTACGTGTTCCCTGTTGAACGACGACGAAGGTCGCATAAGAGGGCATACATCGACTTCAGTGAATGTTTTAACCACTGAGAAAGCTATATCAACCTTGATTTCCTTAAAGGGAAATATGCGGAGTAGTCCCGCAGAGATCAGGTGGTGTATAGCAATTACCAGAAACACGTGGTCAGCCTTGCGAAGATATGATCTAAAAATTAGATATCAAAACACATTAAAACGAAAAAAACAAGTGCAACGATGGTGTTCAGCTCCTTTGTACGGTGTTGAATCACGGGCGATGAAGGCATAAGATAAAAATCGAAGAGGTGCGTCTGAAATTTCTGATGGCGGCAAATGTTATTTATTTCTTGGGCAGGCACAAGGACTGACATCCAATTTAAATGAACTAGACATTCATCCCAGACAATTCATGATTTGCCGATGCTGTGCTCTACTTCTTTGGACGTGTGATTCACCGTAATGAAACTAGTCTTGAAAAACTAGTTGGCCAAGGAACGGGAATACAGAAAGTGGACTACAGGTAGAAATGCAGTTAAAAGATTGGGCTAGATTAAAACTTCACTGACAAACCTCTAAAGATTTATATCAGAGAAGTATGAGATCCGCTGAAATGGAGATTTATAGTCACGAGATTCAACTTACTCATAGAATAACGATTACTCAGCTATGAGGATAACGAGTCAGAGGAGATCTGCTGTATACCTGACAGATTACTCGATGGTCATAGTAAATCTCTGAGGAAACATACATTTTGATGGTGTACAAATTGGCGTAACCCTCCCGATTTCCAAATTGAGATTATGTGTGAATCAAATAGTTAACACTGTAACGCACGTTCTGGTAAGTTGGCGTAACCCTCAACACCTTCCTTTAATGAACAAAAGAAGGAAGTTGATGGCTTAACTCCACACATGGCAAGATCAGGCAAGCCACCTGGCGTAACCAACCAGTCGTATTCCAACAATTAACAGTAGGTCGTACCAGTGAATTGGCATAAGTCTCTCGATCTCACAAGCCCGCGCAAGCCAGCTGTCATAACAAAGTGTTTGTCTTTGTTTTGATGACTGCATCTGATTTAGTTTTTATTAAAATAAACTACATAATTCAGTAAAAGTATTTTTGCCGTATGGTAAAAAAATACTTGTTAGTATACGATGCTAATTCAGTTCCGTTGTGAATTTGAGTGTTACTTCTGTGAGCGTAATTTATTTAAATGTCAGGATAGAAAATGTGTGTTTTATAATAGTTTTCTCACTATTAATGATCATTATTTAACATATTAAACACCTTACCGCTGTAATTATTATTTATTCCAATTATTATAGCCCAAAATATACATTGTTGTAACCAGCATTAAATTGCATGAATCCCAGTCAAATGGCGAAACCCCCAAATTTCACGTTAAAGAATTAATTTCAAGGAACTGTATGATCAAATACCATATATTCCAGTAGACTACGTTCTTAGACACATTATAGTATTCAAATAAACAACAATTAAGACAGATCGACGCATGTAGTGAGGTGCAGACTGTTTCCTGTCTCTCCTGAAAAAAATTGCATTTTATGGCTTACGCCAATTGACCTGTACACCATTGATATAATATACCGAGGAAGACCAGCTTTACAAAGTCTGTTCTATAAATTATAAATTCAGTGTGTTTAAGCAGGTCATAAGCCAATGACGTAACTGCGCTCAAATACCGGTTTTGTGACTTACGGAACTTCGGCTGTAGTCAAATGTTGCACAGGTAACCACATGCTGATGATCAATGAGGGTTAGGAAGGAACCTACTGTTACCGCACCACAAGTACAACACCAATTTCGGGTACGTAACCTACAATATAACATTTTTCGTTTTATACGTGCCTAACGTTCTAAACTGCACACGGCACTGTTTTCCTTCAAGAAAAAATGTATTATTACACAGACAAACAGCTAAATGTTAGTGTATATGGATTTTATCGTGTGGATAGTAGGAAATATTAGACATAAAATCAAAGTGTCAATATCCTGCCCGACGAAATATTACCAGCAGAATGTGCCAAAAGTTTTAATAAAAACCGAAAAACTTCGATTACTTCGGAAGTTTAGAATCCGGTGGAGTTCATTATATTTTGAATCAACCAGGAGTTCCTCCCACGAAAATATTTTGAGTATGTTGGTTTAAAACTGACATTTTATGGAAGGAGGTTCTATTCACTTGATCATAATATTTCAATTACCATATACATTTTGTAGTTGCATTCTGCGCCCGTGGTATTTTATCTCGGAATTCTGTGTTTTGCAAACTACGTCAAGAGGGACTCTGCTAGTTTCATTCTAGCCATTTCCTGTCCCATAGTCGCCATACGACCTATCTGTGTCGGTGCGACGTAAAGCAACTTGCAAGAAAATAACCTTAAATAATTTAATATATGTAACGTGGCAAAGCTCGTCTTCACGCAGATATTATCTGGTTTGACCAAGAGAGTGCTGGTTAGTGGTTAATCGCAGTTTTCTTACGCGCCGGCAAAACGGCAACCGTTGATTTGGAAGTTACGTCAAGGAAGGACAAACAGTCATTGTTGGAAAAGAGTCTTAGGTGGGTAATTGTTATGGCTTGGATTTGTCCAGACCTAGAGGTAGGGAAGAATAGTTGTTTATGGCTTCAAGACGATGTTTATTTGTTCGATTGCTGTCAAAACGCCAGATAGTTTTACGAGGATGTAGAATTATACGTTGTCACCATAAAAGTGAGTTGAAAAATGTGTCAGGTGTTAGATTATGTCGTTCGTAAAGAATGAATACAGCGAAGGAGCCAGGGATGGCCTTTGTGATGCAGCTACTTTTATATGTTCTCATGTTGTAATCGTACCTTGATTGATTGAAGACACGTTGCTGACGTCCGAGTAGAGCGTGAGAATTTAAAATGTAGTTTAAAATTCAACGCAGAAATAATTCCTATGCGTTAGAAAATCTTAACAAAATATTTTAAAGACACATTCTTCTAAATGACATTAAAAAGCACTGAATTCTTACTAGTGTAGATATGTGGTGAAATTGAGTGAAATGAGAAAGACCCTGTCCACTGCGGTATACTGTTACCGTATTGTACTGTTACAATGACATAGATTATATTTCATTATTAACACATTCCTCTTTAGTTCCTATGTTTATCGCTAGGGTCCGGATTCTTACGTAATTACATATTACGTTCCTTTACTAGCAGACAACAGAAAATATCGGCGAATTGTGGTTCTGATGTGGTTGTACATGTGTTTCATTTTATGTATGTTTACATATTCGGAGTAGTACATATGTTTACATATTATGTGAAAAATGTAACAGTTTTCAACGTATCTAGTTAAGGATTAATAGTACATTATACAACAAGCCTATAATGGCAATTATTAAGGCACGAGTTTTATAATTTCTTTACGAGTGTCTCAATTACCATTATAGGCGAGTTGCATGCGACTGTTTATGCTCGATGATAATTATAACTCTGTTTTTAAAATATTCGTAAATTTCTGTCGAGATGTCGCTTGACAGTTGAGTTTACTGAACCGTGCGCACAGCGCATGCGCTGGGTTATTAATTTTCCGTGAATGGATCAGAGACCGTCACCATGTCATGTTTCCAAAGCTGTGATAGAAGGTTATCATAACCTAACTTTATTTCAAATACAATTTGTTTATTGTACAGTTGGTGAAGTGAATTTGCGGAAATGTGCCGTGTGGTTGTGGACTATCGGAAGCAGAAGGTGCACTGATGTTAATATGTGTGTCCGACATGTTTGATTTTGGAATCAAGTTATGCGTTGAGCACAGGTGCGATGCTATCCTTACCTTATTGGTCAAAACGTTGTATCAAAATTAAAATCTGAACTCTGATTGTTGGACAACCAGTATCATAATGAAACTTGAACTATAATGAGTCTCTTTAAGATTCACTTGTCTGGCATATAATATTTATATTTCGGCATCTCAAGCATAAAGAAATAAAATTGTTAACTCGCTTAATTTTCAGACTATAGTACAATAATTAAGCCTCCGTGGCTCAGACGGCAGCGCGTCGGCCTCTCACCGCTGGATACCGTGGTTCAAATCCCGGTGACTCCATGTGAGATTAGTGCTGGACAAAGCGGAGGCGGGACAGGTTTTTCTCCGGGTACTCAGGTTTTCCTTGTCATCTTTCATTCCAGCAACGCTCTCCATTCTCATTTCATAGCATCTATCAGTCATTAATATATCAGTTTGGGAGTGGCGACCCCATCGTACTAACAGCCTATATATGCTTCATTCATTACATTCCTGACCCGGTCAATGACTGGAAAACAGGTTGTAGGTTTTCATTTTCATTTCCATTTTCAGTACAATAATTGGCGAATTTCATCTCATATAGAATATATTTCAATGGGTAAAGTTGGCTTTAGAATCCCTTTCATATTGAGACTTCTAACCCTCTGTCTGTGAAATAAAGTAGGCCCGAGTGCCTCAACTGCATACAACCGCACTGGTATGGCTAGATATCTTTCATTGGTCAGACTTCGTAACAAACTCGGTGTAGGCTTAAAACAAAATCTACCTGTTTGCAGGAGTATGATCGGCGAACAAGAAGAGCCCCCGGAAGATATTTCACCGAGATAGTTTTATCTTTTAACATGTGCACCGGTGACTTCTTGCGATGTTGAACGGACCTCCTCAGCCTACAAGAGAATTTTATCGGATTAGCGCCAAAACGTCACGATGGAAAACATGGTATTTGGTGATACTACATATCACAATAAACAAGATTACCGTACTGTTTGTGTTACTAATTTAAAGGCAGATTCTATATTAACTTTATTAAGTGTTTCATTTGATCGCATGAAGGGAACAGAAATATGACCTATTTAATTACATATTTCACTGATAGTTTCTAATTTTTTAATTACATAAAAATCGGGGCCCTGTTTACCACAAATCACATAATGTAGGAGGAATAAATGAATTTATAGACATCCTACAGATGATAAATATTTTCACTTGGTCAACCTGTCTTTTACGCTCCATGCATTTTCTAATCCAAAATGACCGAGCAAGTTGGCCATGCGTTTAGGAACACGCGGTTGTGAGCTTGCATCCGGGAGATAGTGGGTTCGAATCCCAATGTCGGAAGCCTTGAAGATGGTTTTCCGTTGTTTCCCATTTTCACACCAGGAAAACGCTGGGTCTGTACCTTATTTAAGGCCACGGCCGCTTCCTTCCTTTCCTATCCCATCGTCACCATAAGACCTATCTGTGTCGGTGCAACGTAAAGCCACCAGCAAAAAAAAAAATCCAAATTGGAATATTATGTATTAGTGCGCCTTAAAAGCAACGATCTATTTAATAACAACGTTTGTAGTCTACTGTGCTGAAATGGGTCCGGTGTGAATGCGTTTCATCACCTAATAATTTCTGAACTGCGGAGTGGCTATCAAAAGAAAATCGTTAATGAATTAATATTACCAGGGAGATATCCCGACCGTATGAATTTAATGAAGTAATTTTCATGGATCAATAACGTGAACGCGTGAATATTTCTCCAAAGTGAACAAACAAGGGGTTTTTCAAAGCATGATACCGTGTACTATGAACTTTTCAAAATCAGGTAGAAGAGAGGAGATGTGAAGTGGATAGCTAACTTTTAACGAGGCCATGTTGAAGATGCAGCCTCTTAGCAGTACCAAATAAACCGTACAGCAATTAAAGTTTTCATTGTATCTTAATCTATTATAGGGTTAAAATGGTATAGTCAACATAGCGACCTTCCTCTCAGAGGGTCCTGGGTTCGAGTCCTGGAGGATTAAGAGATTATCATCGTCTTGTTAATTCTTCTAGCTCCAGTTCTGAGCATTTGTGTTTGTCTTAATATATATTCATTTACACACAACACACTCCTCTAGGACCCGCTATAGAAAAATATTATATTCGAATAGACCCCTCCACACTGAGTTGGGTTCGGGAAGGGCACATATGGTAACACATTCAAAATAAATTTCAAGACCAGGTAGTTGGGAACTAAGAAAATGTAAGAAAGGGATTTATACCTGTGAGTCTTGTGTTTCCAAGATATGTCTGTCTGTTAGGTCATCAGCCCAGAGGCTGGTTGGATCCTCAAATAGCACCACCAAAGGTTATGCGGTTATAACGAAACCCCAAAAACCAATGGCAGCACCAAAATGAGGCGTACTAGGCAAGATGAGGAGTGAGGTAGTTTGCCATTGCTTTCCTCACTGGGTCAGAAAGTACTATTGCAGCACGACTGACCCTATGAGCAGCACCATTGATAACACTCAGATGCACTAGTCATGCTCTGAATGTCATTACTCAGCACTACCCATACCACAGCAGCTTTCATATAGTCACAGCCATGGATGAGACTGGGATCTCGGTGGAAGCTACAATTTACTCTGGCCTGTGCCAAGTGACCAAGATATGTATAGGAACATAAAACATAACTCTGATAATGAGGAGAAAGTATTTCCTAACGTGTCTCAAGTACAATCTGCGCACTTTTTTAGCGATAGATTTACACCCTAGTGCTGAAGCGGTCGACTTCGGCAATCTTTGAAACACAAACTATGAATCGCTTATGCATCGCTGTGCGACGTCTGGCGTACACTTTACGTTGTTATTTACACAGCAAAGCCAAACTATAGAATTCACTCTAGGAAAAAGATTCGTGTCGAGAAATGTTATATAATGTGTGTGTGACACAGTTGTTGGCTTAAAATAACAAAGGTTTAGAAAATTCATATCGATCGATCATATTATGGATTCAATTCAGATTTCATTTCCATTCAGTTGGCAGTACTAACAGAACCGGAAGAGCTCCCTCTTTACTCCTCAAACCCGTACACAAATCTATCGCTAAAAAGTGAGCAGATAGTACAAGGAATGCACCAGCCTTCAGCCAGCCATTCAAGAAGGGATTGGAAACAAACAGTTACAGCCCTATAACTTCACGATTCAGTACAGAATTATCCCTCCAAGTAGTTCTGTGCAAGAAAAAAGCCAAAATTGAAACCACTACAAAGTCTATTTTAATACTGAAAAAAATTCTTAGCAGATAATGAAGGGGTCCCCATACGACGAAAAACGTAAATTTAAGCAATTTCCTCAATTGTACCGAAATTTGAATGGCTAAAGGACCGAAAAGGTTTCCAATTGTGAGTCTTGGATAGCTCTAACAAACTAAAAACACAAATTTTGGAAAATCATCTCCGGCCTAAGTGCAGTTTCGGAAAAGCCACCTAACGTTATTTATTTCTTTACTCGTTTTTTGATTCAAATTGTATCCAAATTAATTATATAATTCTTTCTGAAATGTGTTCCTTGGTTAAATCCTTGGTTGACGATTAAGTGCCACATACCATACTACCTGGACTACATTTACGAAATGTAAAACATACGCCTCAACCCAGGATCGACCCCTCGACCTCCTGCATGCTAACCCAAACTCTATCCACTGCACCAACTGTACAGCACGACTAATATATGCTGACAGAGGTAGTTGCCATACATGTGGTTACAGTGTTGCTAGATTTCCACTCTTCAACGTCCTTTTTCTGCCGGATATACTGTACTCGCAGAACGAACTTTTGTGAAAGACATTTTTTTTATTGCTGGCATGTGAGGAGTCGCGCTGCGACGCCCGAGTGCGCGAATTTCTGTTCATCCTGTATAACTGCCTCTGTGAAACAGTGGTAGAGTGTCGCCTCCGGATCCCAAGGTAGCGAGTTCAAACTCGGCAGAGGTAGTCGGATTTTTGATGGGCGGAAAAAAGTCCATTCGACACTCCATGTCCTACGATGTCGGCATGTAAAAGATCTTTGGTGACACATTTGATGTTTACCTGACAAAATTAATGAACTCTCAGCCATAGACGCCCAGGAGAGTTTCGGTTTACTCGGTCTGCCATCTAGTGGGCCAAGAGTAAAACGGAACGTCGAAATTGACGAGTGGACAGCCATATGGCGTCATATTAACATGTCTGCACACGGTAGCTGAGGCCATACAATTATTATTATTATTATTATTATTATTATTATTATTATTATTATTATTATTATTATTATTATTATTACCCTATATATATATGTACTACTAAAAAGCAATCAAACCCACGCAGAATAAAATTAACTGAGGCATGAGATGTGAAATGAGTAAAACTAAATGAAGGCTTAAGAGGAAGCTAAAAACAAAGTGCCTGAAGCATTACAGGTTGTATAAAAAATACGTAGACTCGTTTCGTATTTGGATAGGTATACATTAGAATATTGTCTGCTTCACTGGGAATGCATCCCAGTTCGACGCAATGCAGTTGGCAGTAGTTGGAGATTCTTCCGTGAAAGCTGAGTGACGGATGAAGTTCATTTGTCACTTACCTGATGCGTGGCTCCGCGTTGTTTGGTTACATCCCAGCTTATTTGCTAACACAACATGGTGGTGGGTAAACAGACTCACTTCCTTTCACCTCAACGTCACCGCCTCAACCTCCTTGCTCATGATACTTCCACCACTTTGATCCAGTTCCCTTAGAAATCATTCATGAAAGAGAAGCTTTGCAACTACTTACATGCAACTTTTTAGAAGACAGACATTAAAATTACTCGTTTTAGAATCGAATGGAACCATGAAAACATAATCTCAAGTTTCGCTTTGCTTATTGGTGGCCTATAAATTTCTGTATTAACTATTTATAGCTAACTGGTGGAATATTTTATCACTCTTTCTCTATCCAAATGCTCAAGATCGAAAAATGAGATAACAGCAACTTATGAGTCATAATAATCCTTAATGATGTGGCTACGTTAATTGTGATTTTCTCCCAAGGTATTCTACACACTCCGGGAAAATTATGGGATAGTTCTTTAATTCACAAGTCCACTTTCAGCTCAGAATGTCTCGAGTTCGATTCCCGACTGGGCATTGGTTTTTAACTTCGTGTGATTAATTCCTCTGGCAAAGGGACTGAGTGGTTATTCTCGACTTAACAAATTTAACTTAAAGCACACCAACTGCCAAATACCACAGAAATATGAAATAGTGAATATAATCCTCCACATAAGGTTAAGGTCAGCAAAGTAATCCTGCTGTAAAACTGGGACAAATGAAAATGAAGTAACGTCAATAAATTGGAGAAAGGCTCGGAAGAATTACTTTATTTCATGTGTCGGGGCACCCTACACATACAACCATCACAATAATGCAGGATGTCATACACGTTTTGACATACCAAAATGCTTTGTTCTAAGCCCCTAAAACTAACCAACAATAACATTATATTAACGGACTATTGTTAACTGTAGTGTGCTCATTCTGTGGAAGAGATTATAAGGATAAGTTTTCTGCAATTGTACAAATGCTTCTTCTTCTTTTGCTACTGCTTTTTCCCACACTTGTGTGGTCGCGGGTGCGAACTGAGTCGCAAATGTGGATTTGGCCCTGTTTTACGGCCGGATGCCCTTCCAGACGCCAACCCTATATGGAGGGATTTAATCACTATTGCGTGTTACTGTGGTGGTTGGTAGTGTGGTATGTTGTCTGAATATGATGAGAAGAGTGATGGGACGGACACATATACCCAGTCCCCGAGCCAGGAGAATTAATCAGAAGCGATTAAAATCCCCGATCCAGCCGGGAATCGAACCCGGGACCCTCTGAAGCGAAGGCCAGTACGCTGACCATTCAGTTAACGAGTCGGACAGTTGTACAAATGCTACAAATGTTATAAATTTCTGGTATTATGTCCACCCACTAAAACGTTAGAAGCATATGAAACTGTGCTACTAACATCTAATATTGTCCCTATATATAAAGCCTGGTTTCTCGCACACTAATGTATCAACGCCGCCAAATGCAGTGCTTATGTTGTGTAAATATCGGCAGAATGCGAGAAAAATTTGTATAGAGCTAGCTGTATATTATCCCCAGCAACACAAAAGGGAACAAATGCGTTTTATTTGAGCTGCAGTTTTATACATGTGTTGGTAATTGGTACATGCCTTCGAATAATTAATTACAATTAAAGTGAGTGATATCGATTAGTAGTTATTTTGTTTAACAATATATTTATAGTTAATATTGATGATTCTAGTGGCGATGGAAAAGAGGTACAACCTGACTCATTTTTCGTTCGCGAAGCCCGTCAGGCTTTTACTACCACCGTCAAACCACTGGCAACAGCTGCACATTCTACTATGTATAAACTAATTTATTGGTAATGCGTGAATTTAACTTAATCAGTGAGAACATTTGGATGAAAAATGTCAATTTTTGTGTGTATTTATATAATGCGGAGATCTGTTCCACAGTACATTTGAAATAAAGGACTAGTATTCAGATGATTATCTCAAACGGATACACATTCCTTCTTTCGCAGAGAGGTACTGTAGATTACTGACTGCTAGTATTTAAACGTTGCACTAAATTAATAAAGGTTTTTCTGTAACTCGCGAACGGCCGTAGCCGTGTTGAAACACCGGATCCCGTGAGATCTCCGAAGTTAAGCAACATTGGGCGTGGTCAAGAAGTGGATGGGTTGCCACGCGCTGTTGGTGGGGGGTAAGGGAATGGAGGAGCGGAAAAGAACTGGCCACCCTACCGTACGTAAACTCCGGCTCAGGCACACCTCTGTGGAGGTTCGGACCTGCCTTCGGGCAGAACACACCCTTACCTTACCTTCTGTAACTCAAGGATGAGTGAGGGAATATACTGGGATGGGAACAGCTCTGGACTTAATTGAGGTACTGCCACAGCATATTTCTGATGTGAAAATGAAAAACCATGGAAAAAAATCTTCAGGACTGCCGAGGGTGGGCTTCGAACACTACATCACTCGAATATAAGCTCACAGCTACTACGTGATCAGAACCATGCAGTAACTATTTTCACAGTTATCGGAGACAGCGAGGTGTCGGCAACTTGTCCCGCAGGAGTTTTTACGTGATAGTAAAACTTCGCAAGTTGCCTAACGTCGCACCGACACAGATACTGTAAGTCTTACGGCGACGATGGACAGGAAAGGGCTAGAAATGAGAAGGAAGCATCCGTGGCTTTAATCAAGGTACAGCCTCAGCATTTGCCTGATGTGAAAATTGGAAACCACGGAAAACCATCTTCAGTGCTTCCGACAGTGGGGTTCGAACCCACTATCTCCCGAATACTGGATACTGGCCGTACTTAAGCGACTGCAGGTATCGAGCTCGGTGATAGTAAATCTTCCGACACGAAGATAACCTAAAGGTTGCTATAATACCTGCACCACTAATATACACCAACAACTATTTTTATCTACTCAGACCGGGCGAGTTGGCCGTGCGGTTAGGAGCGCTCAGCTGTGAGCTCGCATCCTTGATATAGTGGATTCGAACCCCCACTGTCGGCAGCCCTGAAGATGGTTTCCGTGGTTTCCCATTTTCACACTAGGCAAATGTTGGGGTTGTACCTTAATTAAGGCCACGGCCGCTTCCTCCCCAATCCTAGGCCTTCACTGTCCCATTGTCGCCATAAGACCTATCTGTGTAAAGCAACTAGCAAATAAATAAATATAGATATATATATATATTATCTACTCAGATGAACGAGACTTGACATTCAAGCATCCGAGCCGTATGTTTGAAACGCTCCTTTTGAGACGTAGAAGCAAAATCATCTGGCAAAGTGCTAGAGTTAACGAAGAAAATGTATAAGGGCTTTGTTGTGGGAAAATAAATTGTAAATTCTACACACATACATTGATTTTGATAGGACTATTAGTTTACCCGTTATTATGGGTTTTATCGGATCAAGTATGGTTCATAAACAGAAATGTAATTTTTCCTCTAAATCTGTTCGATTTAGTAACAAATTTCGTATGGGCATTTGTGTATAAAATTGAATCCGCGATATTCCTTTTTTAATAAGGACAACAGGTCACTTTCAAGGATCACTAATGTACATTTTTCTGACTTATACTAAATTTGTTTAATACTACCTGTTCGACAGATAAACTAGGATAATTGTGTCTAGCTTATAACACTCTGGAAAAAATAACATTTCCAATTATGAAATAATTACTGAAATGGATTTAGTGCCCGAGAGCAGCCTCCATGTACGAACTAAAAATCTTTCTCACTTAATTATATCAAAATAGATAAATGCAGACAAGAGGTGCCGGAATGTAGTCCCGCAGGATTTCTTTCACGCACCACTAAATCTATCGACACGAGGCTGGATTATTTGAACACCTTCATATACCACCGAATTGAGCATGGTTCGGGTTAGAAGGCCAGCGCCTCAACCGTCTGAGCCACTCAGCCCGGCTACCAGATTTTGAAATAGCTACGAATTGGTTTGTGTGCACTAACCGAAAGAATATCACAGTTTCACTAAACTCTTCATGCCGAAAATACTAATGGCTCAGGATTTTTTTAAATTTCAGAGTAGTTCATCGCTCCTAACACACATTGTATAAAATGATCATTTGAGAGGGGTATATCTGCAGATATTTCTTCTATCAATAGAGAATGATGTGACGAACCACTATATATCAAACTTTTAGTTGTTTTCGAGAGCAAGGAGATACGATGTTTTTAGAATAGGTAGTATGCCTTGTTCTTGTGAATGAATAGCTTCCCTTTGATAAAAGGCGAGTCACGCGCCATCCGTGCCAAACTGGTTTCTGTTCATGTTTACGAGCAAATGTACTATTGTAACAACTGAAAGCTACCTATGCAATGCACGAGATGTTAGGTAACATACTTGTCAAACTGGTTTTATGTTTAAGAGCAACCAAACTACGATAACAGCTGAAGGCGGCTACTATAGTAGTGTATGCCATGTTACGTTACATCCTCGCCAGACTGGTTTTGTTGTTGTTAGTATTTAGTTTCCGTCTTAGGGGCTTCAGACAACCCTGGTCATCGGTTTCGGACCATGGAGATGTATCGAATTCTCAGCGTTAACACTGGTTCATTTGCTGTTACGTCCTTTAGGGGATTGGGATATCTGTGGTCATCAGCCCCGTGGTCTAGTGAGTATGGTAATGACCTGAAAACCTGTATCGGTGCGGGACCTGTACCATACCAGTACATTAAACGCTCTATTTATGAAGATTTAACGACAACTGGATATATTTTTATATTCACATGAGTATTATCGCGATGAACAAAGATAACTTGCATTGAGAATCCTACATGGGCAGTCAACGTACTTGATTTGTGGATTTTGACAAGTTGAAAGGCTCTATGATGTATATAGGAGCGTGTGATATAATTATATATAGGGCAAAGATTATTGAATTTTAGAGACATGTGCTTTTCATGCCTATATTTGCGCGTATAAAAGTCTTCTAATACTAATTGCTCAGAAGTATACAGTAATAATCGTAATTATAATTTTTACCGCACACTATTGTAGGCCTATATTCCATTTTCCTATATTCCATTGTATGATAATAAATATTAAAGATTCGATAAATATGTAACACCAACACTGGATCCGTGGTAGAGTGTCGGCCTCCGAATCCCAAGATAGCGGGTTCAAACCCGGCAGAGGTAGTCGGATTTTTGAAGGGCGGAAAAAAGTCCATTCGACACTCCATGTCGTACGATGTCGGCATGTAAAAGATCTCTGGTGATACATTTGGTATTTACCCGACAAAATTAATTAAATCTCAGCCATAGACGCCCAAGAGAGATCCGCTTTACTCTGTCTGGCATCTAGCGGACCTAGAGTAAAACGGAACGTCGAAATTGACGAGCAGACAGCCAGATGGCGTCAAATCGAAATGTCTGCACACGGTAGCTGAGGCCATACGATTATTATTATTATTATTATTATTATTATTATTATTATTATTATTATTATTATTATTATTATTATTATTATTATTATTATTACTGGAAGAAAATATAAGTAAACAGAAGCATAATGTTTTGACAAATTATAAATCATTTGGATAGTAATAATAATAATAGTAATAATAATAATAATAATAATAATTCTATTTTAAGATCCCTGGTATTATTATGTTTTGTGTTATACGCTAGTGTAATATGAAGCAATACTATACATGTATATAAACGATACCTAAATTAAAATTTGTTTAGCAATAACACATTTATTTTGTGGTATGAAAAACATTGTATACAATAGGTAGACCTACGAGCATTATCTCATCCCCTATCATAGTAATCACCTTGGGGAACTGAGCACTTGTGCCTTAAGACCACTTTCAAGCATTTTCCCGTAGTGGAAATTCGCCAGCTATTGCTTTGAAAGGTCCATGACACCGCTTCTCAGCAAGATGTACCTTCATAATCGGAAACGGATGAAAATCCGACTATCCCAAATTTGAACTGTGTTCTATTGGGAAACATTTCAGCATCTTCCGTACAGTGGTGAGGACGTTAAAGATGCTATCTTTGACAATACTGATTATTTTTAAAAAGCAAGGGATATCCTATACACAGGAGAAATTGTTTTCGGATGAAATTAATAAGGTCCATAAACAGACTAGTACTTTGTTGTAACATAAAATTTTAAAAGAGTCACAATTGAATTAAATAAGTCGCAGTATGCACACTCTATTCAAATATATGACTTATCTTCAGCATCCAATATCTTGGAGCCTGAAAAGTGATACTGCGAGTATGATATGAAAATTAGCATTTTCAATTCTAAGGGCAAGTCAGTTGGGAATGAGTCTAGGAGGAATGAATGACAGGTAGGAAACAAAGAAGTGGACCAGATGTATCATTTAAGTACTTAAGATATGCATTCTTCCAGGACGGTGGCATAATAAATTAAATCACCGGGCGAGTTGGCCATGCGTTTAGGGACGCGCAGCTGTAAGCTTGTATCCGGGAGATAGTGGGTTCGAGCCCCACAGTCGGCAGCCCTGAAGATGGTTTTCCGTGGTTTCCCATTTTCACACCAGGCAAATGCTGAGGCTGTACCTTAATTAAGGCCACGACCGCTTCCTTCCCACTCCCAGTCCTTTCCTATCCTATCGTCGCCATAAAACCTATCTGTGTCGGTGCGACGTAAAACAAATTGTAAAAAATAAAAGAAATATTAAAATTTTAAAATCTGCTAAGTTCCTAGTAAATAATTTTTCTTTATACTTCTTCATTTTCACCCTCAAAAAAATGCATATACTAACACCATTTTTACTCATTCTAAATTGTCTGTAAGTATAACCATGCAATAGTTCACATGGGTTACGTTTCTCCGTCTCGATAAATTCCATAATAGCACATACATTTCATTAATAACAAACAAACTAAAAATTCAACACTGTGGTAGAGCTAACGTTCCATATGACGAATAGAGCAGAACAGGAATGGTAAGACGGGTGGAAGAGAGGTGAAAAGGAAAACCCTGGAACGAGCTAGCACTCTTCCTAAATATTTTATATCAGCAGTCGAGACTATTAATGGGGTTCCGCAATCGAAACTGTCGGCAATCAACACGCAACCGTGTAAAGTACTATTTTGTTTTTTTTATATGGAAGGTATCTTGCAAATACTACGAAGGGAAAGGGTTGATGACTAAAGCACTGACAAACTGATGCAATTTCGAAGTAGTTGAGATTTGTGTTATATATAACTGCTATTAAAATTGCAATTACTACCACCACTTCCTTCTACCTTAGGTGGGAATCATCATATGCGATGTTATCGATTAACCCTTTGAAGCACTGAATTTGTATTAAGAACATAAAATATATTTTTCAGCAAAAACAGGATCTCTGGGGCATAAGGAAGCATCAAACATATTCTAATTCCGAAAAACTGGATTAATGAGGTCTCAGAATTGGTTTCTTTTTATTTACACGTAATCAAAAATAGTGTGGATTTATTGTTGCTATTATGTCCCTTGTTAGCCTACTTCATTGTGAGTGTTTTGTTGGGAATAATGAGTCCCTAAAACATAAATCAGTTGCATCCTATTCAATTCGTAATGAACTTCATCTCTGCTTCGTCTAATATGCAAGAAAGCAGTTCTTGGTCTCATTGAGACTAAATACAACTACGCACGTGCTGCAAGCCCATTTGCTGCAGTGTGTATTATTGCTTGTGCTACACTGAAGATTAATATGCCTTCCGGTATCCACATTGCATGGAAAATAAACATACACTATATTACAATTTTTTTGTTATTTTGCTTTACGTCGCACAGACACAGATATTTCTTATGGCGACGATGGGACGGGAAAGGCCTAGGAATGGGAAGGAAGCGGCCATGGCCTTAATTAAGGTACAGCCCCACCATTAGCCGGGTGTGAAAATGGGAAACCACGGAAAACCATCTTTAGGGCTGTCGACAGTGGGATTCGAACCTACTACCTCCCGGATGCGAGCTCACAGCTGCGTGCTCCTAACCGCACGGCCATCTCGCCCGGTATATTACATTATTAGTAAAATCTTCCTTGACAGTAGTTTTGCACTGAAACCACCTACATATAATCGTATTAATTCCAGCATTAGTCACAGAGTAATACTCCTGCCACTTCAATGTGTTCTACAGTTACTATAACTGACAAATAATCGAAACAATAAAACACCTTAAATTGTTATATTACAAAAGAAGAAGAATAATAGCACGAGAGCTTTCATTACTGTTTGTGCAGGCTGTTAATGATATGAGTTTCTCTACTGTTACTAATGATTAGTGAATGCAGCGAAATGGCTATGGGGGCCGATGACCTATATATTAGGCTCCTTTAAACAAGAAGCATTATCATCAGCAAGAAATGACTATGAGGTGGAATCACTATGCAGTTTGCGCAAAAACTGACACTAAAATGGTGGTTACTCCTTGCGACCATTGTGCTTTAAAGGTTTAAGTCAAGTCTCAGACGAGAGTACCTACAAATATTTTTTTTAGAAAAAGAGCTCTGAATTTAAGAAGCTTTCTCGTAGAATATTTGACAATGAACTGGCTCCGTACTGTAAGGTGAACAGGTAGTGCAGTTATGTTCCTTTCGATTTTTTGCTCTACCTTGTAGTGAAAATGAACTGTTAAAAACTCACTGTACATGTGGTTCAAATTCCGGGATATTTGTAAAGTTTTCTCCAAGAAGGCGAATTTTATAATAGGAAGAGCATATTTTGAACACATTTCGCAATCATTACAAAATATTTGTTGTAATAATATTAATAATAATAAATATGCCGAAATGAACACAGGCTTCCCGAAAGCAAATATTATTTAGCAAGCCCAGGTCGTGTAACTGGACAGGTGGACTTCAGGAAGCAGTACATCAGGGTAGTTTAGCCGGCAGGCTTAGTCAGAGATGATGAAGGACATTTAGACAATAGTAGTTTGTCAAGTGTTAGTAACAGGACGTAGTTAATACAATAATAGCAAGTTCTATGACAGCTATGTCAGAGAGCAAGGGTCGAGTCAGTAAGTAAACAGTTGACAAACAGCTATGTGGCTCTACGTGGCTCTACGTGCCTCTGCTAAAGCCAGTGTGTTCTGTTCTCCAATAACCGGTGGAATTTCTTTGAACACGTAAGGGAGTAGAGCTGACGTAAACGGAAGAAGATCCCAGAGCTTTCTTTGCTGGCTGGTCGTCACGACTGGTGAAGATACAATAACAAAATTATCATTGGTAACACGGCTTGATCGAAGAATTTGAGTTATGTCCGACTCAGGGTGAAATTGTTCAACTTGAAATGTATTCAAACTCCAACCTGAATGATAGTATCTACTAAAAGTTGTTAAGACTTTCATTTTTTATTCGGAGCTAGATTGGAAAAATTGTTGAACGTTGACAGATTTAGGTGAATGGTAGAAGTAAAGAGTGTAAACGTTTGTAAATGGATATCGTATTCAGGAAGAATTGTAATGAGAGAAGTAGAACTGACAGGTAACGGACAAGCTAGGCAAATTGACCATATTTCTATAATTACTTCACAAATGAATGCGCCATATGACAGCACAGCATTTGAAAATCTTTTACATCTACGATAACATTTTCCTCGATGAAATGAAATGGCGTCTGGCTTTTAGTGCCGGGAGTATCCGAGGACATGTTCGGCTCGCCAGGTGCAGGTCTTTTGATTTGACACCCGTAGGCGACCTGTGCGTCGTGATGAGGATGAAATGATGATGAAGACGACACACACCCAGTTCCCGTGCCAGAGAAATTAACCAATTAAGGTTAAAATTCCCGACCCTGCAGGGAATCGAACCCGGGACCCTTGTGTCCAAAGGCCAGCACGCTAACCATTTAGCCATGGAGCCGGACATTTTCCTCGATGATATGTGAGTACTCTAATGCCACCAAACTGTGCACAACATTCACCAATTGTGTTGAAGGGAAAGTATGACTTTCCAGATTCAAATACTTGTGTTTTCATACAGAGAGTAATTTCTGTTACATAGCTTAAATGTTGATGAACAGGTTATGATCACTCGTTTGTGTTTTCCTTCATGAAAATCACTAAATACAATAACAAAATTATCATTGGTAACACGGCTTGATCGAAGAATTTGACGTTTTTAAAATCGCACATACTGTATATCGGTCGGGAATCGAACCCCAGCGCCTTTGGTGAGAGCCGATGGAGATCACATTTCCAGATCTTTCATTATTGTATCATTGGATAAATCAATTCATACTCTTATAACGTTAGCAATGCATTGCAGTTTGGGCTATGCTGGTATCAGACGAAAAATATTGTAAGAGATAAAACCACTTGCGAACCGTGGCTCTATTTAGAGATACAGCATTTTGAAGACATTATGAAATATTTCAAGAGTAGATATTCCCAAGAGCTCTCATTGTGACTTTGGTTTCTAGTGTACGTCCAAACGAGTGTATAAATGTTGTAAAATAAGTACATTTACATCCACTGTCCACAGAACTTGAATGTGTATAACCAGGAATACTGTATATACAATAGTACTGATAGCGTTGAAATTATGCTTTATGTTTACACCGTTATAGTAACACCTACAAATTTTTTTCATGGATGCGAGACTTGGAATGCTTTCGGAAGACACTTAAAATATATGGGGAAAATATTACCAGCTATGTCTTGGAACAAAACTCGAGTAAAATTGTTGGACCGTCGAATAAACCCGTCGCATGTAAGACGACGGTGCCACTATTCAATTATGTTGTTACTCATCTTATGGGTTTTAGTGCCGGGAATGTCCGAGGATATGTTTGGCTTGGCTGGTGCAGGTCGTTCTATTTGACTCCCGTCGGTGACCTGCGTGTATTGAGGCAATGATTTTAAAGCCTGCTTACCTAATACATGTTTTCCGAAACAAGTGATCAATAAAGCATCTAGAGAAGACAGCAGAAATGGTGAAAGGGCGTTTTAATAATAATAATAATAATAATAATAATAATAATAATAATAATAATAATAATAATAATGGTTTTACGTCCGACTAACTTTTTTGACGGTTTTCGGAGACGCCGAGGTACCACAATTTAGTCCTGAAGGAATCCACGCGAGGCTGATGTATTTGAGCACCCACTTGGGGTCAGAAGACCAGCGCCTCAAGAGTCTGAGCCACTCAGCTCGGCCAAGGACGTTTCAAACTCTGGTATGAATACATGCCAAAGTGACATGGGGAATTGGGAGGGGGTGGTGACGTATTGTACACAATGGCCCAACACATTTTGAACAAAAAATCGTCCAGATTTTGTAATCTGTTTCCTGCAGAAGCCGTGCCATTGCGAATGCTTGCTACATTACATAGGTTGTCACTTCGGTAACGGAACTGGCTGACCAGAGGTTCGTAATAGATACATTCCTCACATGTTCCACACTTACTGCGAAACTCTACCTGGTGATGGCCAAATCTGTAACTTAAGTGTCTGTTAAGAACATTCAGAGAGAAGGAATAAGTAATAGCAAATTACTTCATTAAATCCGATTAAAAACGTAAAGATATTTCTTTATTTGTGAACGCTGTGAACACAGAGTCGTTCAAATTGAGTTGTAATGAAAAAAAATCTAGTAATTCCATGCTACTTTGTTGATCGACCATGAATACACAGAAAATAAGAATAAACTAAGGATATAAACTGGAGAAATCATCTACAGTAATCACTTAGCATGCTGAACAAATGTAATTGATTTTCGGATAAATGTAGGAAATTGTGGGGGAAAATAAATATCTCCCCATGGCACTATAGCTCTTGAAGGGCCTTGGCCTATCAAGTGACCGCTGCTCAGCCCGAAGGCCTGCTGATTGCGAGATGTCGTGTGCTCATCAAGACGGATCCTCGCGGCCGTTATTCTTGGCTTTCTAGACCGGGGCCGCTATCTCACTGTCAAATAGCTCCTCAATTGTAATCACGTAGGCTGAGTGGACCTCGAACCAGCCCTCAGGCCCAGGTAAATATCTCTGAAAAATAAATATACATAATATTATCTATTTCATACTATGACGTAACTGCATTTTCGTACTCAAACGAGTATTGAAAATGACACTTTACCGTACTGTAATTACTTTCCGCACTCTTATTAGGAATCGCCTCTGATTGGTTGAAATCCGCTTCACAATGGATGTTGCGCAATTTCCATGACCTAATATGTTCTTTCGTCCTGATTTAAAAATTTCGTCCCGTCTGACTGACGGAAGCAGAGTTGCGGGCATCGCACTGCAATTTTTGTACACCAGTATTATTTACTTTACTGGTGACATCTTTATTTTTTTATAATATTGAGAAATAGGAATTACATTTAAATGCTACTGAATAATGCTGCTCTTATAGAAGAGTTCCTATTTTTTCATAAAATGGACATTAGTATTAAATATGGCGGCGTGTGCAGAGGTGACGCTGAGTGTTATGCGCAGTATTATTATATTTTTGGTGGTAAAGAGTGCAGTGCAATACTCCAAAAGTGCTACAATTGCTTCAGACAACCCTCCTGGATATCTGGAAAACATAATTCTATTGGAAAAACTATTGGTGAGTGAAACATGTACTCTAGGTTTGACGTGGTGCAGTGCTGAAAGTCTGGGGATGGCAGCCATAGGTCAGCCTCGGCGAAGGGACGGGAGCGGTGTTGTCAGACTGCCTGTAGATAATCAGCCACTGCTGTGCTTGGCACTTGCCCTAAGTGGGGACATCGAACTAAACCCGGGTCCACAACAGTGTGCAACTTGCGGAAATAGTGGTAGAAGGAACCAATTATTTGTCCACTGTAATAATTCCTCGCTAAAAGGCCATAGAACCTGCACAAAACTCTCAGTGTCTGAATTCAGAAAAATAAAGAACGGTTCCCGTACATGGTTATACTGGAAGTGTGAAATGCCGCCGTTATCAGACTCGTTCTTTACAGTTACCAGTGATACGCCCAGTGACTTAGTAAATAATTCTAAATGTACATATGTAAATAAAAATATATCACTTTTTGCCTTCAATGCGCGCAGTATTGTGCGACCTGGACGGTTACAAAATATCCACGCATCGCTTGAAAGCCTTGACCCGACCATCGTATGTGTCAATGAAACGTGGTTGTCCAGCAAAATTAATGACTCAGAAGTGTTCCCTGACTCGCTGATATTGTTACGTAAGGACCGATCTCACCGCTCTGCAGAGGGAGTTCTAATTGCAGCCAAGCCAGAATGTCATCCAACTCGAGTTCATCACCTGGAGACAGCAGCCGAAGCACTGTGGGTGGAAGTGACGTGCAACAAACACAAATTCCTTATTGGATCAATTTATCGCGCCCCTAAGTCGTCGCCGGAAATGAACGATGAACTAATCCTCTCTCTCAAACGTGTACAACATGTACAACCAAATTACGATGCCATTTATATTGTCGGTGATTTCAACCTAGAAATTACGTGGTCCAGAAATGCTGCACCTGTTCCAAATAACCCCCTCGCCAATAAATTCCTTTCCGCTTTCTATGATTTATTCCTTCATCAATTAATGTTCTAAGCCACGCGTATTACGCAAACAACACGCTCAACCCTTGATCTTTTCCTAAGTAACGTATCGCAGTCCGTCCAATCTCTTAATACTATTCCTGGATTCTGTGACCATCAGGCAATTCTCGCAACACTGACCCATATAAAACCATCCCCCAAACTCCATACCAGAACATCTTATAATTTTTCCCGAACAAACTGGAACGATCTATCCACTTTACTCTCCAACCGCCTCCCCGTTCTCACCTCAGATTTCACCGGCAGTACTGACATAAACAAGATATGGAATGACTGGAAGAAAATTTTCTTTCTATGCGTAGAAGAAACCACACCAATAGTAAATATGACCAGCAGACGAAAATCCCCATGGATCACCAAGGAGATAGTGCGAGAAATTCGAAGAAGGGACCGCCTGTACCAGAAATGGAAAAGAAATCCATCTGATTGTGAGTGAGAGAAATACAGGCTGGCTAGGAACAAGGCTAAACAATCTATCAGAGATTCCTACGATTCTTACATCCATAGTCTCAACACCAACTCCAAGGAACTCTGGGCTTTTCTCAGAAGTAAAGGTTGCAACAGAGCTCCACCTGTATTTAAACATAACGGTATGGCAGTCTCCACACCACAAGAAATTGCAGACACCTTCAACAGGAAATTTAAAAGTAACTTCTCCGTCCCTACTGAGGAAAAGAACGTGCTATATTCAAGGACAACATCTACCCCTCTCTTCCCTTTAACCAACCTGTATTTCTCAACAAATGAAGTAAAGGAGAGCCTTCTGAAAACAAGACGTCATGCCGCGACCGGGCCGGACCGAGTGCCAGCAAGAATTCTCAAGAATTGTGCAGTAACCTTGGCGCCCTCGCTTTGCGCTCTCTTCAACTATTCCATTAATACCGGGTCTGTACCTTTGGAGTGGAAAGAAACCAATGTAGTTCCGGTTTTCAAAGATGGAGATAAGGAAAACGTAGATGATTACCGCCCAATTTCTATAACATCAGGGGTCTGTAAATGTATAGAACGTCTAGTTGCTAAATGTATCTTGGATTTTCTCAAGGAGAGAAACCTGTTGAACTCAAACCAGCACGGCCTCATTCCTGGAAAATCCTGCACAACACTTTTAACAAAAGTCATTGATGACTGGCAGTTCTCTTTGGAGCAGACTGATGTCTCACAAATAGACTGTATGACTCTGGACTGGAGCAAAGCTTTTGACCAGGTGTCACATCAAAGACTTCTGTTAAAACTTAGCAACTACGGCATTCAGAGTAAACTGCTGTCATGGTTGAGGTCATTTTCGGTGGGTCGAACGCAATGTGTTGTGTACGGAGGAGCCAAATCAGACCAAACCACAATTACTTCTGGAGTAATTCAGGGCAGTGTGATCCTGTACACGATTTATGCTCTCGACTTACCGGATTGTGTAAATTCGACCATAGCGCAGTATGCCGATGACAGAGTCATTTACAGAGCCATGAAAGACAGTGATGATATTCTACAATTCCAATCGGATCTGAATAGAATAGCTCTGTGGTGTGAGGTAAATAAAATGTACATAAATATTAAGAAGTGTAAATATATAAGACTAAGCAGAGCTAAACAACCACTCCAGAACCAACCTACTCTATGTGGAATCCAACTGCCGACTTCTAACTCCATCAGACTACTCGGTTATCACATTACGTACAATCTGAAATGGAATAAACACATGGAGGAAGTGAGGTGTAAGGCATACAGAGCGCTAGGTTTCTTCCGCAGATGTCTCTCGGGAGGAAGAAGTAAAGCCCTACGAACGGCTTATATTTCCCTAGTGCGGCCCATACTACTATATGGCCTTCCTTCCTGGCATCCAACGACAACGGAAAATATGAGGAAACTATAGGGTATCCAGCGACGAGCAGAACGTTTAACAAACACATCTCCTTAAACACAGCCAGGTCATTGCCACCAGTGAACTCGTTATGTACACAAATAGACGTAGCCTTCCTTAGGAAATCTCTGGCAGACAACACACACTTCTCCCCTTTCCACCGCCGGCAGCTCAATTACCGCTTTGTTAAGAGAGACCAAGGACTTCTTGTCCCTCCCTTCGCTAGAACAACCTCATATTTAAATGGGTTTTACGCAAGGGCTGCTCGTACCTGGAACCTTCTACCATCTGAGGTAAAGCTGCTTCCTCTTCCTCACTTCCTCCGCGAAGTAAAGAAAATGTATATGTAAATAGAAACCCATATGCGATGTACATAACTTGTATAAAGTAGAATTGCAAGAAGGATGGGTGCAAGTACAGGTGTATGTGGGCGAATGTGTATGCGTGCGCGTGTGGGATTGGTTGTGAATGAGTGTGTATACAGGAGTATGAGTGAGAGTATAAATGGCTGGGTCTTATTATTCTAATATTTTCAGGATAAATCAAGATAATTATTATTCTAAGGGTACAGTGTTTGGAGTGTAAATATGTAAATTTAAAATTGTCTACATAAGTTTATATGTTAATATTCAGTAGAGTTCATGTACACATGTGGAGATGGAGGCACTTCGGTGTATGTGGGGCTTGCCCTTTCTCCATCTACCACCCCTAAATTGTACATGTACAATTTAAGGAAAATAAATAATATAATAATAATAATAATAATAATAATAATAATAATAATAATAATAATAATAATAATAATAATAATAATAATAATAATATAGCAGAACTGCCCACTTTACTTCTCATAATAGAGTGATGAGTACACTGAAATAATATTTAATTAATTTTGTTTTTTGAGTTAATTGACTTGTAGCCGTTGTTCGCTATAATTTATTAAAAAATATGGAGTAACTTATAATAAACTGACTGATACTGTGGTATATAAAGAAGTCTTATGTATTTCCATATTATGGAAAGTAGAAAATTTGTATTGAAAAAGGAGGCATAAATTATGTAGAATTATGAACTCCGTAGAGGTGGTTTTCTATAGATTCAAAAGGTTTGGATGTTTTGAGAGTAGTCAATAGATAACTAAAAAATAAATGCATTTGCTTCAGTTTCAAGAGAAAAATGCAAGGAGCAGTGAATTGAATTCAGCAACTGGAGTAGCCCTCATGTTGGCGGTTGGTGCATTTATGCAAGCAGATGATATCAACACAGCGAAACCAATAAAAAATATTTCTCTCGAATTTTTCCATAAATATTTAGCAAGTAGAGGCGAAAGGAGTTTTAGCATGGAAAGTATTGTTCGAAGCATTTCCCATGGATTTTTTACAAAATGTATGCTTGGTACAGTTAAAAAGAATGTCACACAGCTCCACTTCTTTTCATGGAAGGCACCTGAGAGGTATTAATGATGTCTTAAACAAGATTGACGGTTTTGGAGAGTGGAATATTTTAACGAAACATTACTTTAGTACATAATATTAGATATTGTATATGGGGTCTCTGTTTATGTAACAAAACTTAGCATGTTTTCCTGCTCTATTTGAAGGATGAGGATGACTTAGTACAAAATCGAGACTTAAGTCCCTGAATTGGATTAATCTCTGGTAAATACATTTAAAAATCACTAGAATATTAATGCTATTATTGGTAAAAAACATATTTTTACTTATCGTATGCACTTATTTCAGGTATATATTCGCACAGAAAGAAAAAAAGTAGGTTGGGTTCTTATAATACTGAAACGTGAATACGCTAGACTTGTGCTGGTAGATTCATTCATCCGTCAAATAACTTCTAAACAATGCCAGGCAAATAATGTCCATTTTGTGTTTTTGTATACTAAAACGACGAAATTTATAACTCTTAGTATAATGTGAGTGAATAAAATTCTTATGGTTAATCATTTTAAATTAGCTTGTTGTAAATATTCAAATTGTACGATTCTGCAGTGGGGATATTAAAACTGAAACTCCTTAGTCAGATATATTGCGTGTTTAGCTATCCACTAAATTTATTAACATTCTATTTATATTTCCCGTTATTTAGAAGTTCCCCTAGTTTGAGTTTTCCACTAAACAGTTTTTACTGACTATCGTGATAGGACACACTGTACACCGTCGCATCGAACTCCTATTCTCTAAGACAGTGTCTCACAATGCACTGTCATTCCAGAGCAACTTACTTCATAGCTCATCGGAGGCCGCGTAAGCAAGACCGCCTTGACTCACCACTCTATTCCCTGACGCACAGGACTCCCGAGTGTCTCGCAACTCATTCGCGATTGAAGCAACACTGACTGACTCAAGACTGACTCAGCCTCGTGGAGTTTGCTCCCTATATAGGCTTGTAGAAGGTTTTCCTAGGTTCCACTTCCTGATTATTCTGGGCGCATTATTCATTGTCAAAGATCTTCCAGCTCCTCCTTGGAACTACCCTATTGCGAGCATCAACAATTCGCCATCAGTACTGTTTTTTTCCGTTGCTGATCCGGTCACATTGTCACTGCTCTGTCAGTTTCATCGCTTCCTTCTACAATCTCGGCCATATTTGTCAGAATAAAGAAATGTTACAAGCAAGTTCCTGGCAACCATCAATTTCACCTTCATTCAGAGTATTAATTTATCTCTTTTACAGAAGAGCGTAAATTAGTTAGCAGTAAAAAAGTTGGAAAAAGGAATTAAATACGTAAGAGATAACTCTTGTTTAATTGTGGTAGCACCGAGCGAGTTGGCCGCGCGGTTAGGGGTGCGCAGCTGCGAGCTTGCATTCGAAAGATATTGGGTTCGAACCCCACTGTCGACAGCGCTGAAGATGTCTTTCCGTGTTTTCCCATTTTCTGATCAGGCAAATGCTGGGTCTGTACCTTAAGGCCACGACTGGTTTCTTCCCACTCCTAACCATATCCTATCCTATCGTCGCCATAAGACCTATCTATGTCTGTGCGACGTAAGCATTTATTTAAAAAAAAGAAAAGTTCTATCCGGAATGTGTCTTCGCGTTACCCAGTGCAATGGCGTAAATCTAAATCATTTTAAAATAAACATAAGTATAATGCTGTCAAGCTGGGTTTTGTTGTTGGAAGTAGAGCCTACACATTTTAGTACTATATAGCCATGACACTTTCAAAGACCTTGCAGACCGAAACAATTTCCATGTAGCGTGTGAGTTGACCGTGCGGTTAGAGTCGCGTAACTTTAATTTGGGAGATAGTCGGTTCGAACCTTACTGTCGGCAACCCTGAATATGGTTTTCCGTGGTTTCCCATTTTCACAGCAGGCAAATTCTGGGGGTGTATCTTAATTAAGGCCACGGCAGCTTCCTTCCCATTCCTAGCCCTTTCTTATCCCATCGTCGCCATAAGACCTATCTGTGTCGGTGTGACGTGCAGCAAATTGTAAACATTTCCATGTAAAATAGGAAATGAACGAATGTGAAAATTATACAGCTATGCTACGGCTTTACACAATCGTTATGAATTGCTGGATATTTGCTGTAATACTGTCCCGCAACACTGTAAATATCGCCTCCAATCTCCAGACTGGTCACTACTAGATGTATACAAGAAACAGTGAACCTTTCGATGAAGGGGAAGTTTACTTAATGTCATAGTGGGTACACTTAGTGCACTACATTACCGATAATTACCGATACCAGTCAATTGAGTGCGAGTTGAGAATATTGTAAACTCTATGAGGTTATAACGTTTCACCACTGGCGGTCTCATTTCTCATTGAACTTGAAATTACCTCGTTCGATAAACACAGTGGGCAGTAAAGTTCACTCAAATATTATTCATACATCAATTATATTGACTGTCTGCAAACCCTCCATTACAGAACATAAGGTTAGCTACTCATTACTGACCATATGAGGCGAGCGCGTTGGAGAGGTTCACCTGGAAAAATTGTTTAAAGTTTGTTCACTTGAAACATAGACGAAGCTAGCAATACTGTAAATTATTAACGAGGCAGCCTAAAGGAGTCACTAAGTGTTTAGTGTTTGTAGTGATACAGGGATGATCATGTTAGATTCACTTCATGTAGTTATGTAGGGACCATCATGTAGAGCGAGAAGTACCTGTGTGTATTTCGTTGTATGTTCCAAAGTCAACAAAACACACTGCCTCGTCGCCAGAACGTAATAGTCAATTTGCAGCATATCACAGTCAAGCTCTGGTACTTTCGTTTCGTATTATGACAATAAATGGAGAGGATCCAAACGATATTTGACGAAGCGTGTGTGTTGTTGACATAAAAAAACAACGAAGTACAAGCAGGTACTCCGCACGCTACGAGACGATCACTTCACGTCATTATTTGACGGTCGCAAATCAAATTTGGTTATCAATGTAGTAACAGCTCAGAACGAGCTCAATCAGAGGCACGCGTCCGTTGAGTCGAGGAAATAGGTGACGCAACTTTGGTATATAATGATACGTCGAAACGAGTACAACGTGGTGAGATTACATTCACGGATAAAAAGAACATTGTCTTGAGCTGTTCTTATGATACAGGATAACTCACACCTACGCACTGTCAACGCAACAATGGATACCCGGCGCCGTCTTCTCTGGTATCTTACGGATCAACTGCCGTGGAGCAAAGATCTGTCCCCTTGAGACTTTCACGTCATTGGTGCGGTGAAGAAGGCCCAGACGGGTAAGTGTTTCACCTACGATCAAGCGACTGGTGATGCTGTGAATGAGTGTTTCAACCTACAGTCAGCGTTCTTCCTTCGTAGAGGGCATAGGGAAACTTATTCTGCGTTGGGATAGGTCCTTCAACGGTGTGGATGATGATTACTAGTCTGTCTTCAGCTGTCATCAGTGTGTTGTGTTGCAGTTTATGCTGACAAATGATTAGACTAATGACTTGAAACTTTACACTATGTTTCAACTGAACAACCCTTATACCAAAATACCATATCGTATGCCAGTTATCAGGGTGGACAGAGGAGCTTCTCTCACGAGGGAAATATTTGGGTTAGACCACATCGATTACAATGAAAATTAATAGGATGTTCACCTCAGACATCAGTACAACGCTACACATATTCCGTTGTTACACAGGCTGTCCACAGCGTAACGTTCCCTTGTTTTTGCTAATAGAACTATAGTTTAATAGCATGCATGCTGGATATATAAATGGCATTCTATGAAATGTAATAGTTTAACTTCCATTAAAAACGATATATGTAAAACGAAAGACCTCTCCTGTCACTCATTACAAAAGACACAAAAGTATTAAACCCCTAATATTTTGATATATTAGTACAGTGTACGTATTAGAAAAATATATTTCTAGAGCGCGAAATTCTGTCGTATTGTCAAAATCTCATTTTCGATGTACAGTACTTCGTGTAAAATGAAAAAAAACTAATCCACTTGATAGCCGCCTTTATTAGCTCCTAATTAGTTCATATGAATGATCTTTAATTACCTTCTTTGTTGTTTATATATAAGCGAGGATTGAGTCATGACTTAAAATTGAAGTTGCCATGAATTAGGCGGACTTTTGTTTCTGATTTATTGGAACAAAGGAAATCCAATATATGGTATTTCAAGTCAGACGAATTTTTCAGCATTTGTCGGTAATGGTCTGGACAATGAGTACGGGATATTTTTTATTCTTAGGAAGTCCAGCGTTTCCTTAAGAATTGTCCATCTAGCACCAATTGTAAGCCAAATGACTTCCCATTTTTATTCCTATACTTATTTCCGAGATTTTCAGTGCATGGTTCATAAATGGCTTCTCCACGCACACTGATCGAAGCTGTTGTTCATTTTCCTTGAATTACAGTGAGATCTATCACCATACCCGAATCTTGTTTCGGTCGATGATAACAATATCAGATTGTCTTATGAATCCATTTATGGAAAGACATCTGACTTTTTCTTAGACCAAGTGTCGTTTACCCAGGCTTCCAACAATCAGTGTGTAAATTATAAGATAGAACCATCGGTATATTTTGATAGTACAAACGAAAGGTCATTCCGTGTCTTCCTCGTAAATCCGTAATTGAAGCAATAGAACCGGTCCTTAGCAAGCACATAGCCACCATAGAAGAAACTCATAACAACCACCTTATCCTCACCCCTCTTCACAATAAGTCTATTCCCGTCATCCTCCGTAAACTCCAGTATGCAGACATCCCCAGCCCCATGCTCATAAATCCAGTCAGCAAACACCTGTCAACCAGCTACTCTTGACCGCTCCACTCAAGCCCCCTTCACAAAGCCTAAAATAATCCAGACAGACACTATTCCACTCCAACCTAAAATAATCCAGACTGATACCTTTCCACTTCAAACCCAGGAAGCTCAAACTGACGAACCAACTCCATCCCCTGAAACTACCCTGACTTCGACTCCCGACCCAAGCCCTATCCAAGTACCAAATCTCACCTCCAGCGCCACCCAGACCAGAAGAAGAAGAAGAAGAAGAAGAAGAAAACGCCGATCATCAGCGCCTCAGACTTCTTCAAGCACCGAATCAGCACCCCCGCCTCAACCCTCCCCCACCCCCCACCCCTCCCTGGTCATCCAATGTTGTTGTTTATATATAAGCGAGGATTGAGTCATGACTTAAAATTGAAGTTGCCATGAATTAGGCGGACTTTTGTTTCTGATTTATTGGAACAAAGGAAATCCAATATATGGTATTTCAAGTCAGACGAATTTTTCAGCATTTGTCGGTAATGGTAATTGCCTCCAGCTACACCACACAGCTGCGACGTGCACCAACTCCACCAGGTGCAACAGGTGTGGTGGTGCCCATCGCCACACTGACTGCAAGGTGCCTCGTGACCAGGCGAGGTGTGTGAACTGTGAGGGGAAACATGCGGCCTCATTGCCAGGGTGCCCTTTCATCAAGAAGGCCATACGGTCTCATTACAAGAACGCCAGGCACCTCCGCAAACCAAGTTCTCCACCACCACATTTCAACAGCTTCACTCCTCATCTTTCTCAACCCAGTAATAACAACCCTGCACTACTCTATCTTCTTCTCAACCTTCTTTCTTCTCACCTTACTCATCTCCCAGCCATGCCTCCCCGACAACTCATCGTTCCCTAGTCACCCCCCACCAAGAAAAATCGCCTTGCCTTCACTACTTGCCTTCTTCTTCTTGCAATTTGAAATTCATTAACATCTACCATCTCCCACCTTGCCAACTAGCACTAGTTAAATTTGATCACTAACAATGCAGCGATGAGGGGTTTTCTTTTTCTGACAGGTGAACTTGTTTCGCCTCGACAGAGCCGATTTTTCCCCGCTAGTGTATCGTGCTGGTGCTGATGTGATTTTTCACATGTCGCTGAAACAGATGAGTAGAGTGGCCTAGTGTTCGCCACGGGACTCCCACCTACGAGAGCAAACAAAAAAAATCATTACCTAACGACCCTGAAATGCCAAACTACTCTTCGGAAATGCATCATAACACTAACGTTGATTTCTCGTGAAATTGATTATTACCATAACATTTAGGATAGCATCCGTAAATAGGCTAAATAGTATCTCGTATGTCGCAATGCTCTTTCTATCCAGTATTTTCCTTAAGACTGGTCACGCCTCCCAACCACGTGTGGATATGCAGTCCATCAGAAAAATGTTTGTTGTGTTAATGTTCCTATAAATGTTTGTAAAGGAAAATGGACCTTGCCGTACCGTACTGTAGGAATATATACTTTACCGAGCTCGATAGCTGCAGTCGCTTAAGTGCGGCCAGTATCCAGTATTCGGGAGATAGTAGGTTCGAACCCCACTGTCGGCAGCCCTGAAAATGGTTTTCGGTGGTTTCCCATTTTCACACCAGGCAAATGCTGGGGCTGTACCTTAATTAAGGCCACGGCCGCTTCCTTCACACTCCTAGCCCTTTCCCGTCCCCTATCGCCACAAGACCTATCTGTGTCGGTGCGACGTAAAGCAACTAGCAAAAAAAAGAAAAAAGAAAAAAAAGGAATATATACTAGGCCAATTAACTTATGTTTAAGTGACACATTTATAGTGTACTCTATTTAATTTTCATGTTTTATTTACACCTTCGAGGTTTTGTTTCTGCACCGACCATATGTAGGTTGATTCTTTACACAAGTTCCATTTAAATCTGTCCGGTAGAACCCAAACAGTTCCCTTGTCAGACAATTTCCCTAGTAGTTCGTTTACAGTATATCCACAAGTACTGACATGTTGCTTCGGCAGAATTAAAAGTGTTAATTTGTGTATTCTTATTTTTATAGTATTTTACAATGTACAGAAGAAGATGTATAGCATTTTAATGGGGTAGAAATGTTGCAATTCTTAGGTGGAATATCTTGTAGAGGAGAGATGTGTACACTTAGAGAGCGAGCGACTTAACCCGCTACCCCCCAGAACTACATTTACCTTGATAACCTAATGAAATGTAGCACGCGCCATTGCCCATTGCTCAAGCAGGCACTAGCATTTCCATTGGCTGATATATAATCGGACACGTCGTCATTCCCAAAAATCAAGACAAATATTCGGTTACCAACCCTCGCAGAATAAAAGAAAACTAAAAGCAACCTGTAAAGGAAACAATGTAAAGTACATTTCTATCAAACTTGTCTTAATATAGTGGAGGATATAGCACACTGGCAGCCTTAAAATCTCATGCACCATCGCGTCCACGAGAAAGGATGTCTTGAACAGAAATTCAGCCAGGTAACCGATAAAATGTACTTTCTTCCTTTCGAGTCCCGGAATAGGGTAACTGCCATGTTTCATATGTCTTCACCTGTTTTCGATAT
The DNA here is from genome assembly GCF_040414725.1 of Anabrus simplex. Lineage (NCBI taxonomy): Eukaryota > Metazoa > Arthropoda > Insecta > Orthoptera > Tettigoniidae > Anabrus > Anabrus simplex. Next base: position 931,565,609 of record NC_090265.1, on the reverse strand, counting down.
TTTGGATATCCAGTTTATCATTTTCCAACGGCCGTAGCCGTATTGAAACACCGGATCCCGTGAGATCTCCGAAGTTAAGCAACATTGGGCGTGGTCAGGAGTTGGATGGGTTGCCACGCGCTGTTGGTGGGGGTAAGGGAATGGAGGAGTGGAAAGGAACTGGCCACCCTACCGCACGTAAACTCCGGCTCAGGAACACGTCTGCGGAGGTTCGGACCTGCCTTCGGGAAGATTAACCCTTACCTACCTGCCTAGTTTATCATTTGGCATAGCCCTCCTGTTTCCGCTGTTAACGTGACCATTCTTCTTACTGTCAATAAATTGAATGGCGCGATTGACACGAAGGTGCACGAAAAAGGAGTAATGTTACCAGAGTGTTGCAAACTTTGGGCTGGGAAGACTTGGGAGTAAGGAGACGAGATGATCGACTATGTGGTATGTATCGAGCTGTCAGTGAAGATTTCGCGTAGACGAATAAGCGGGAATGGAGCTTTTAACATAGGGAAGATTATATGAAGGTAAAGTCGGAATTCAAGAGGACAAATTGGGGCAAATATTCATTTATAGGACGAGGAGAAAGGGATTGGAATAAATTGTCAAGGGAAATGTTTGATAAATTTCCAAGTTCTTTGAAAATTTTTCAGAAGGTAGGTAAGTAATTGATATGGAATCTGCCACCTGGGCAGAGGATTGATTGATTGATTGATTGATTGATTGATTGATTGATTGATTGATTGATTGATTGATTGATTGATTGATTGATTGATTGATTGATTGATTGATTGATTGATTGATTGAAGTTATTATGTAAGGTGGCCATTACTAAACAATAATCTATATATATATAAAGTAACTTGTCCTGACTGACTGACTGATTCATCATCGCCGAGCCAAAACTACTGGACATAAAGAAATGAAATTTTGGGCATAGATTCATATTAAGATGTAGGTGCTCGCTAAGAGAGGATTTTTGGATATTCCTTCGCTAAGGGGGTGAAAAGGGGGGTTGAAATGTTAAAACGTGTGTATCTATATCTCAAAACTTTAAAAGTTTACAGATGTAAAAATTGGTATTTAGAATCTTCTTTAAAAATAAGGAAACACGTATTTTTTTTTTGTTTTCAGAAAATCCCAATAGTAGGGGTGAAAAACGGTGAAATGGGGGTTGAATGCCTTTTGATCAGGATATCGGTACTTATATCTCAGAAACTGAAGATATTACAGACCTGAAAATTGGTACATTTGATCTCTTTTAAAAATAAAGAAACACATATTTTTTTGTTTTTGGAAAATACAATTAATGGGAGGGTGAAAAGGGGGGTAAATTTTTAAAATGAGTGCATCTATACCTCAAAACTTTTAAAGTTTACAGATCTAAAAATTGGTACTTAGAATCTTCATTAAAAATAAAGAAACACGTATTTTTTTGTTTTCGGAAAATCCCAATTCGAGGAGTGAAAAGGGATGAAAAATGGGTTGAATGCCTTTAAAGAGGATACTTATATCTCAGAAACTGAAGATATTACAGACCTGAAAATTGGTACTTTTGAGCCCTTTTATAAATTAAAGAAACACGTATTTTTTGTTTTTGGAAAATCCAATTAATGGGAGGGTGAAAAGAGGGGTGGATTTTAAAAATGCATCTATATCTCAAAACTTTTAAAGTTTATAGATGTAAAAATTTGTATTTAGAATCTCCTTTAAAAATAAAGAAACGCGTACTTTTTTGTTTTCGGAAAATCCCAATGGGAAGGGTGGAAAAGGGTGAAAAAGGGGTTGAATGCCTTTAATGAGGCTACTTATATTTCTGAACCTGAAGATATTACAGACCTGAAAATTGGTATTTGGGATCTACTTTAAAGATAAAGAAGCAGGTATTTTTCGTTTTTGGAAAATCCAAATAATGGGGGTGAAAAGGGGGGGGGGGTGAATATTTAAAATGAGTGTGTCTACATCTTAAAACTTTAAATGTTTACAGATGTAAAAATTGGTATTTAGAATCTCCCTTAAAAATAAAGGAACACGTATATTTTTGTTTTCTGTAAATCCCAATGGGAGGGGTGTAAAAGGGTTGAATGCCTTTAATGAGGATACATATATCTCAGAGACTGAAAATATTACAGAACTGAAAATTTGTATATGGGATCTCCTTTAAAAATAAAGAAACACGTATTTTTTGTTTTTGGAAAATCCAATTAATGGCGGTTAAACAGGAGTGACATATTGGGGTGAATTTTTCGAAAGACTATATCTACAGAATATGTGAGAAACGTAAAATGTTACAGGCGTAAAAAGTGGGTATTTGGAATTTCCTTTAAATGTAAAGAAACATAGGTGATTTGTTGTTGGAAACTCCCCTTAAGAGGAAATAAAAAGGGGTGAAATTTTAAAATGAGAATTTCTACAGTATATATCAAAAAAGTAACATGTTACAGAAGTGAAAAATGGAATTTTTATCTCTATTAAAAATAAAGAAACGTGTATTTTTAGTTTTCAGAAATAATACTTGGGCGGAGGGGGGCGAAAAAGTAACTGAAAATGGTGTTGATTTCTTTTAATTAGGCTACTGATATCTCCAAAATGAAGATGTTACAGACGTGAAATTTGATATTTGGAATCTGCTTTAAAAGTAAGGAAACACGTATTTTCGGAAAATCCAATGAAGTGGGGGGGGGGCTGAAAGAATTGATAAATTAATTGACTTAATTGTATAAGAATACATACATCTAATAAAAATAAAGTTGTTACAGACGTGAAAATTGGTATTTGGATTTCCTTTAAAAACAAAGAAAAACGCGTTTTTTTTGGGGGGGGGGACGGAACCATCTTGCGAGGCGGGAGTGAAAAGGAGTTGAATTCCTTTCACGAGGACACATAAATCAAAAATTGAAGAATTTAGAGTCGTGATAATTGGTATTTAGAAGACCCTTTACTATTAAAGAACAAGTAATTTTTGCCGGATAATTCACTTAGGATGGGGGGGGGGGGGGGAGTGTGAAAGGAAGTGAAAAACAGTGAATTATTTTTATGGGGATCTCAAACCTGAAGGTAATAGACGTGAACATTGGTGTTTGGAATCTCCTTTAAACATTTAAAAAAAACGCGTTCTTTTAATTTTTGTTTGGGGGGGGGGGGTAAATAAACTTAACGGCGGTGGGGTGTAAAAGAGGTGAGACCAATTGATTTTACTGTTCATAATGTACTTATCAGGAGTCTCCGTTGCTAAGGCGGCAGGGCGCCGGCCTCTCACAGCTGGGTTCCGTGGTTCAAATCCCTTTCACTCCATGTGACATTCGTGCTGGACAAAACGGAGGCGGGACAGGTTTCTCTCCGGATACTCCGGTTTTCCCTGTCATCATTCATCCCAGCAATACTGTCCAATATTTCATTTCATTTGTCATTCATCGATCATTGCCCCCAGAGGAATGCTTCGGCAGCCGCCACAATTCCTATTGTCGCCGCTAGATGGGGCTTTATTCATTCCATTCTTGACCCTGTCGAATGACTGGAAACAGGCTGTAGATTTTCGATGTACTTATTCTGATCATAAACCGATCTTTTTTAATCTTTCCTGGGTTCGATTTCAACAGCCATTTTTCCTTCGGAGAACGTTCTTAGATTACAGTAGACTCTCCTGGCATATAAATAAAAATTTAAACACATTTGAAATAAACGATAGGAATGAGATTGACCGTCAAATTGTTCACCTCTATAATAAGGTCAATAATGCACGGAAGTATGTCATTCTTGCATCTTGTTGTGGGGTCCAGAACATCTAATAATAATAATAATAATAATAATAATAATAATAATAATAATAATAATAATAATAATAATAATAATAATAATAATAATGTTCTGGACCGTCGTCAAATTGTGCGGACCGCGCTGGAAACGGGTCCTGGCCTGGTAATGACTACGAATACAGTCCGGCCGCGGGTTCAGGACCGCCAAGGCACCCAAGACATCACCACGCCGTGTCTCCTTCAGGATTTGATCCACACTAAAAATGCTTATAGGAAAGGATGGCAAAGATTTAGGGACCCAACTGACCGCGTGGAATACCTGGACATAGCCCGGGAAGTACAAAATCGATTGCTGGAAAGAAAGATTGAAAAATTTGAGGAACTTTGCCGTAATCTCTCAGAAAACGAGTCAGATCGCGAATTTTGGCGGATTCTCTCAGAAAACGAGTCAGATCGCGAATATCGGAGGATTACATATAAAACGTTAAGCATTCAATTACATATCTCAGTATAATACCGTAGCGAAGCACGGGTATCTTGCTAGTAATACATAAAATTGTATTTAACTTATGAATGTATTAGAAATAGGCATATCTGAGAGCCTTGAGTACATTGTTGCCCAGCAGAGTCAGGTCTCTAAAGGAGTGGTTTGTAACCCCTGTGCTGCTGAGATCGGCTGTCAGTACCTCTCTGGGAAGAAGCATCTTGCATGTTTTGTGATAATGTAGAGTGTAGCCTGTTGCTATTGTACTTGCCAAGCTCCTACGAAGCGCTCGGAAGCCATATGGGGGCTTGTCAATTTTCCGCAGCTTTGACAAATGGGAACAACTTTCAATACAACACACGAGAAGCTTCGCAGCACATCCTGACTCCCCACATTCCTAATTGTTTTTGTTAGATTTCCTCCCATTATAGATGCACCCTGCAGTACGTGCTTTCTCCACATATTCGAGATTCATCACCTTTCCTTTGTTGTCAAGTTAAATTAATTTGTATTTCCTTACATTTCACTGTTTTCCTGCTCTGTTTGAAATCGAAGAAACACGCGCGATGTACAGTAGGAGCAAATTCTGAAGCCTTGTTTGCCTTTCGAACCAGTCCTCATGTCAGTAGAGTAAGGTGCTCTGTACTCTGTACTCTGTAGTCTGTACTGAAGACTCGTATGGCGTTCTCTCGATCTTTTGAGATCTACTGCGAAGCTAATTGATATAAGGATCGGCAGACTTGAAAGAAGAAGCCAAGCAGTATGGCTGAGAATTATGTTAAGAGGACCACGTGATATTCCAAATTTACAAGACATGATGCTGGGCAGTAGCCGTAGCCGTTTTGAAAGGCCAGGGTTCTTACTAGGCAGTATGTTCTACGGTATACTTTTTGTTTGTTTGTTTGTTTGTTTGTTTGATCCAACTACTTGGTTCAACATTCAGCATAGTTGTCTTCAATTGATTGGGCTGCGGTTCGATTCCCGATCAGCTCGGACATTTCAACTTTGTCTGGTTAAATCCTCCAGCTCGGGAAGTGGGTGTTTTTGTTCGTCTTAATACACATTTACATCCAACACATCACACTAAGAACCATCACAGAAACATGCAATAGTGAATATATCTCTCCACCTACGTTTGGCGTAAGGAAAGGCATCCCATTTTTACACCAGCAAATGCTGGGGCTGTACCTTAATTAAGGCCACGGCCGCTTCTTTCCAACTCTTTAGCCTTTTCTACCCCATCGTCGACATAAGACCTACCTGTGTCGGTGCGACGTAAAAGCCACTAGCAAACAATATACCGTAAAATAATTTTATTCAGAACTGTTCCGTTAGTTTTGTGTCTTTAGTCAGAATGCTTGAAAAACTGTCTGTAAATAAAGAATATTTATTCACTGTTACAAAAAGAATGCTTCCATGACAGCAAACGATATGTTTAAAATTATTATTAAAGTAAAACGTTCGGTTAGATACCAGTTCTCAACAAATAATAACATTCTACAACGAAAATATACACCGTTTTTATTCGTGAACAGCTAGTTATCTCCCTAGAAATTACGTCTTTAGTTAATCTCCGTTTCAATCCAAACCTCGTAGTTACCGGTATCTCTATTTCTGTTTATATCTCCATGACAGTGAGAAGGTGGTGATTATTGTTTTAAGAGAAAATACAACTGGGCAACCATCAACGCTTAACAAACTGATCACAGGAAGAGATCCGACACTTCGACAAATGCGTGCTACAGTGAAAGTGTCTATTTCAGTATTATGACATTTATGCGAGTCGCATTTAGCGCGCAACCGCTGGTCTCTATCGAGTGCTGGAGTAAGATACTCTTTCGGGTCGGAGCGGAGTCGGTTATGTTCGGCTTTGCGTGACGTCACGCGTGGTGCTAGATGGCGGCGAATCTTATTGGCCTCCCTAGAGCAGGCATTATATAGAATGAACCGAAATTCGCGCACTCGGGCTTCGCAACGTTACTCCCCACATGCCAGCAATAAAAAAAGATGTATCTCACAAAAGTTCGTCCTGCGAGTATATCCAGCAGAAAAAGGACGTTAAAGAGTGGCAATCTGGCAACACTGTAACCACATGGAGGGTATACCTCTGTCAGCACATAATAGTCGTGCTGTACAGTTGGTGCGGTGGATAGAGTTTTGGGTTAGCATGCAGGAGGTCGAGGGGTTGATCCTGTGTTGAGGCGTATGTTTTTTATTTCGTAAATGTAGTCCAGGTGGTATGGTATCTGGCATCTTAATCGTCAACAGCGAATGAATTCACGCCCACAACGTGGAAAGGGCGTCTTTCAAAGCTGGCCAATGAAATCGATTGTTCGTCCATTTCTAGGATCGTAGTATGTAAGTGCAAATGGTTTCTAGAGGACCCGCTGCAATCGCTGTTGACGATTAAGGACGTCCTGGTATTACTTTACTGTCCGCCCTGACTACTTTTTCGATTATCCAGCTGAAAATATGCCACTGGTCTTAGAATCCGTGTGTTAGACATGGACGACGTACGTGGACAGTAGAAGTTGATAATTATTGCCTCAATACTCGTCGTTTTGGCCTCTTCCAAGATACTGATATTTGCTCGACGGTCCAGCCATTTTACTCTTCCTTGTGAGAGAGCGCATACAGCAGGTAGGATGTACTGTAGAGACATATGGACATATGGATCCTGGAGATGTCTCATGTAAATATTTCGAGTTGACGCCTATACTGTAGGTGAATTCCGTGTCTGTGGGGATGGATGAATTCTAATGTTCCACATGGCACACACACCATCCAGCCCTCGGACCAGAGAAATTAAATAATTAAGATTAAAATCCCCGACCAAACCGGGAATCGAACATGGTATCCCTTGGACCACACGTCAAAATACAATCAGTTAACCATGGAACCGGACTAAACTCGTTTCTTTGTCCCTAGGACGCGCAGCTTTTTTTCAGGCACACCCGCAATGGTGGTGAGATTCTTGAACCATTTTAACCATATGCCAGTCTTGCTGATATTTTTAAGCCTCTGGTAGTACCGGGAATCGAATCCGATCCTCCATTGACGGCAGTTGATAATGCTAACACACTATGGAGGTGGACGACGCAAAGATGAGGTAAAGAAACAATCACTCGTTATTTGAGTCAAGAAGTTAATATCCTACTCTGTAGACTAAATCTGTTCGATATGAATTATGCTAATAACAAACTATTGCATGTTGTAGGAAACACTCATTAAAGTACATTTTAATATTTTAATTTCAATAGAACAGAATCTACATATTCACGTTTCTTTGATTCATGTGTTAGAAAATTAAGTTATATGTGATTACACGGGAGTTTCATGAAGGAGTATATCGTTTTCACTGGTAATTACCGCTACTGAATTAGAGGTTCTCTGATATCTGCACTCCCGGTAAATATCACTCGGAGGCCGTGGGTGCCACACACACGTGGTAAGGCAGCCATGCAAACTTTCAATCAGTTTTCTAAATCTTTCCTTAACACGACACTTAATAAGAATAGCTTCGTGTGTCGATCACGGGCAGCGTTGAGGCACCTCATACATAAAATAACTACATCAAGAGCTAGTTCATGTGTCTTAACGTCCATTTGTGTTATCTTCATGAATATACAAGCATTTATTGCACATGGAGAAAAGGGGAACATTAGAGAACGTGAAAACGTAATAACTGCTACAGCACGAGCAGAGTAGCTTTATTATTCGTGTCGCATAAGAGTAATGTCGAATTCGATCCTTGTGCCCTCTACCATTTTCCCCACACCACTCTCGTGGGGTAGCTGGTTCGGTCTGTGTCACATTGTTGACTTTATGAAGTTTCACGTTCGTTTTTGCTCTTTCTGTGGATCGGTGGAAACTCCAAGTTTGGGGGTTCAGTCCCACCAGATGTAGTCAGGGTTTTCAAGGGCGGAAGAAAATCCATGCATGCAGTCTCGATGATATCTGAGCAAAATGCCTGTGCATGATAACTGAGGCCATACAATTATTATTATTATTATTATTACTTATAATTATTAGTTATTATTATTATTATTATTAGATATTGTAATAATGAGAAAAATAATAAGACGACGAAGAAGACGACGAAAAAGAAGATATTATTATTATTAATTATTAATTAATAATTATTAATTATTTATTATCTATTTATTATTTACTTTATTATTATTAATTAATACTAATTAGTATTATTCTACAGCTTTATGCCCGACTGTGGAGCGTGATAGAACTTAGCTGATGTAGATTTTTTTCTTCTCTCAAAATCTCTTCATCCGGGCACTGAAAATTTTCCTCCGTTCTTTAGCCCATGATTTATTCGTCCTCATTTTCTCAGCAAAATGATGGTTATTGATTGTTTTTCTAACTGGAGTCGATCTTGAATAATTTCATGTAGGATGCCAATTGTCTGAAGGTCTTTTTCTCTTTCACTAAGCCATTTGTTCTTGACTTTCATTGAGAGAGCAAGGTTGAGAATCCCTTTGGTGAGCCTGTCATTGTTCATTCTGAGAATGTGACCATAGATCTTAAATCGACTTTTCCTGAAGGTGTCGGTATAATAATTTCGTGTGGCTATTTCTAGCCGAGTGCAGCCCTTGTAAGGCGGACCGTCCGATGAGGGTGGATGGCATCTGCCATGTGTAGGTAACTGCGTGTTATTGTGGTGGAGGATAGTGTTATGTGTGGTGTGTGAGTTGCAGGGATGTGTGGGACAGCACAAATGGCCCTCCCGGGCCATTGGAATTATCCAGTGAAGGTTAAAATCCCCAACCCGGCCGGGAATCGAACGCGGGACCCTCTGAACCGAAGGCCAGTACGCTGACCATTCAACCAACGAGTCGGAAATGGTATCGGTGATCTTTTCAGAATTCTGATACATATCCCGAGATTTCCGTTTCAGCCAGATACTTTCTTGAGTAGAAGGGGCCAAAGATTTTTATCAATATTTTCCTCTCCTGTTTCCCTATGTCTTTATTATGATTATTGTTGTTGTTGTTATTATTTTGTCCGGATGCCTTTCGTAATTCTACATTATAGATATATTTATTTACTATAATGATTTTTTTTTTTTTTTGGCTGGTGGTGTCATTGTAGAGAAGGGTATTAAGTTAAACAGAAACGTGGAATTCTCGAGTCAAGAGCATCAACGAGTCGCGGCTAATATCTCCGGTCCGCCCGGACTCTGTGCCACGGATCCTCTGAGCCGGTTGTCACTACACAGATAATTCAACTAAGCAGTCGGACGGTTCGATTCTGTAGTCTGCTACGAAAAATAGTCCTACGATTCAGACGAACAAGGAGACAGGACGAGGATGAAGAAAGCATCCGCCATATTCTCCAGCTTCGTTGTTCTAAAAGCGACCGACTAGCAACATAGCTCCATTTGTTGTACGCTTGCCTCGTGTGCTCAGATTCGTAGCATCGATCCCTGGGTCAGTTGTTTGGCCGTTAAGAATGCTCAAATGCAAGTTGCTTTACGTCGCACTGACACAGATAGGTCTAATGGCGACGATGGGACAGGAAGGCGCTAGGAGTGGGAAGGAAGCGGCCGTGGCCTTAATTAAGGTACAGCCCCAGCAATTGCCTGGCGTGAAAATGGGAAACCACGGAAAACCATCTTCAGGACTGCCGACAGTGGGGTTCCAACCCACTATCTCCCGAATACTGCACACTGGCTGCACTTAAGCTACTGCAGCTATCGAGCTCGGTAATGCTCAAATGCTCTATAGCTGTGCAGTTGATTTCGTTGAGTGCAAACCGACCCTTGGACAGGCTATGAAATGCCTTGAGGAGTAAAATAAAATGAAATGGCGTATGGCTTTTAGTGCCTGGAGTGTCCGAGGACATGTTGGGCTCGCCAGGTGTAGGTCTTTTGATGTGACGCCCTGCACGTCTTGATGACGATGAAATGATGATGAAGACGGTACATACACCCAGCCCCCGTGCCAGAGAAATTAACCAATTATGGATAAAATTCCCGACTCTGCCGGGAATCGAACCCGGGACTCCTGTGACCAAAGGCCAGCACGCTAACCATTTAGCCATGGAACCGGTAGACTACTAGGTAAAGGCTTCTACTAACCACAAACCTCAGTACTAAGAGGGATGTAGGGATGAGGTGTCTATGCCGCTAAATACCAAGATTCTTTCTCATAAATTCATCTGTTACGTATTTCTGGCAGGGCTGAGTGGCTGAAACCCCAACTTCGCAGATTCGATCCTCGCTCAGTCCGGTGTTATTTGAAGGTGCTCAAATACGTCAGCCTCGTGTCGGTAGATTTACTGGCACGTACGAAAACTCCTACGGGACAAAATTCCGGTACTTCGAAGTCTCCGAAAAGTGCCAAAAATAGTTAGTGGGATGTTAAAGAACAATAACATTAGTTAATATTCTTTTCTGGAGATACTCCATGGCTCAGGCGGCAGCGCACCGGCCTCTCAACGCTGAGTTCCGTGTTTCAAATCCCGGTCACTCCATGTGAGATTTGTGCTGGACAAAGCGGAGGCGAGGCAGGTTTGTCTCCTGTTACTCCGGTTTTCCCTATCATCTTTCATTCCAGCAACACTCTCCAATATCATTTCATTTCATCTGTCATTCAGAGGAGTAAGACAGTAAGACAGGCTTCGGTAGCCGGCACAATTCCTACCCTCGCCACTAGATGGGGGCTTCATTCATTCCATTCCTGACCCGGTCGAATGACTAGAAACAGGCTGTGGAATTTCATTATTCATTTCTGGTGCAGGCTGAGTGAATCCCAGAGATATATACATCTGCTCATATAGAATAATTGTTTCTAAATTTTGTCAGTTTCCTGAAGGCGAACCTAATTTATGCCCTTCCAGATGAACTGAGCATGCGTTAGCCACCTCGGATAGAAAGTCCAATTACCGGAATGTTATGGAATTAAACTCAGTACGTAATTTCTATGTTCAGAGTCGTATATTTTAAATTTCCAAAAGTCCACTATATTGATAGGGTCGTCGAGAATTCACGATCTCCCAAGCTTCCTACAAACAAGAAGCGTGTCGTAACATGGTCTCTCTCCATCGGTGGAAACTCGCGTAGCGAAGTGTCCGCCTCTATAGCGTAACGGTTAGCACTATTAGCTACCATCCTCAATAGCCTGGATTCGATTCCCGGTACTACCATATATTTAAGAATGGCAGGAGTACGAGGTTAAAATGGTACAAGCAGCTCACCTCCATTGGAGGTGTCGCCGAGAAGAGCTCCATCACCTCAAGGCGAGTGGTGAAGGAAAGTGTTGTATGTTGTATGTGAGTTGAAGAGATGTGACTAGACAGCTCAAACGTCCAATTTCTCGAACCATAGAAATTATCAGTCCTCGGTTAAAATTCTACAGCCCAGCTGAGTATCAAACCGCGTACCTTACGGACCACTGAGTAAAGTAGTCGGGCTGAGTAGTACGTTGAGAGGCATAGGCCTATGTTAATATGTAGTTATTTTAGAAAGCATAACCCCAATTCTGACGAAAATGACACGTAGCCCCTTTAAAATCAAGTCTTTACTTGTTTCGGTAGTGTCTGGGTCCGGTCATAAATTATTGCCAGGGTCGGGGATCGAACTGAGTGAGATGCTACTTCTATGCTTAAGTTCCAGACCATTGAACCAGGTTCTTTCTATTTCAATCTTGTGTAAAATAAGATTGATATTTACCTATTTTGTTGTTTGAGCCTTGTTTTAATGAATGAATTTATAGCGGACATCCAAGTGACACCTACAATAGATCTGGGTTTACACACTGTTGCTCACCGCGCTCACAATAACAATGAACTCAATTCTATTGCTGCTATTCTTTACCATGTATTCAACTGCGGTAGTGTTCAGTGGACATGATATCTGTCTCGTTGCAGCGATAAAATTGTAGCAAAATTCTCTCTCGCTGACTGCTCACAAGCTGCTAAATTGTGTCACCCAATATTCATATTTACTGCCTGCTGTTCAAAAATTCGAACGGGTCACGCTGTGTTGCAGAACATGTTAATGTTTCCGCAGTCCAACACCGTTATACAGATACTCACTGACTCGGACTTAAGTTTAATCCGGATTGAATTTCCTTTACACACACAAACACACACACACCCACACATACACACACCTACATTCGCATTCTCGCTTCGCGATCAATTGTCGAACTGCACCGTTCGTTATTTCGTGTTTCAATCCAAGCGCTAATAGCGGTTATTGTGGCTTTTTACTTATTCCATCTGCCTTTGCTGGCAAGATGTAGTGTTTACAGTGCACTATGTCTTCTGGTACGGGCTATATCAAATTTGTTACTTTCATTGAACTGTCTCAGTCTTATCCTTGACTTTGACAATATGAGAGTGACTGAGCGATGCTAGTAATACCATTCCTTGTGCAGCCAGTCCCTGTTATGAATGGTGCGAAAATATCGCTCATAGGGTCGGTTGGTGCATGCATTTCAGTAGGCTTGGCAAACTGATATGTAATAGCAACTTCTGGCTCAGTGAGGAAAGCAACGGGAAACTACCTCACTCCTCATTTCCCTAGTACGCCTCCTCAATGACGCCTAGGCTATTTATGACAGCTATTGGCGGAGCTGTGGAGGATTAAACCAGCCTTTGGGCTGAATACCCAACACATAACACTTATTCCATAAATTAGGATAGTATATTATTTAATGTCCGGGAAGAATAGTATGCCTACAATGTGCTAGTGCGACGTTAAACCACTAGCAAATAACAATAATAATAATAATAACAATAATAATAATAATAATAATAATAATAATAATAATAATAATAATTCATGAGGGCAAAGGCGACCGCGAAAGAGCTACTTACTCTATCCCTCTAGTACCGATATTACGACCAGTGGAATCCTTAATCTTCAACTTCTTCAGAAGGCTTCGTTGTGGACACAAATGTGATGCTACTTTGATTTTATTCTTATTCCTATTCTTACTTTCTGGGGACGATTGTTAGACTATCCCATGCCTCCTTTGCCTCATTGTCATCCTGGAATTATCTGACATGGATTTATCGGTAATTTTTTAAAAAAATATAAGAATAATCGTTATTTTTAGCCTAGAATATCGAAAACATTGTAGGTTATAAAAAAGAAGGAAAGTCATCTCCGTACAAGCCATGAAGGCTCTTGGAGGGGTGGAAGGTAAAAGCTTCCACTATCATTAACCTCGGCACTTGATGGGGTAGAGTGGTTAGCTCTACGCCCGGCCGCCTTTGCTCCCAGGAATTAACCTGGTACTCATTTTTGGTGTAAGCTGCAGGGTCATGTGCACTTCCGGAAGTGGAAATATTGTTTCTTAAATTTTACGACTTCCTGACGGGGATTCGAACCCACGTCCTTCCGGGGAACCGAGCACGCCTTTACCACCTCGGCCAGACAGCCCTATATTGTAAGTTATAAGACCAAGTAAATCAGGTCGAGTTGTTCAGACGATAGAAGCACTGGGCTTCTGAGCACAAGGTGCTGGGTTCGAATCCGGCTCAGTCTGGTGGTATTTGAAGGTGTTCGAAGACGTCGGCCTCATGTCAATAGATTTACCGGCATTTAAAGGACCTCATGTTGGACAAAATTCCGGAACCTCGGCCATTAAAAAAAGCCGTAAATGTAATTATTCGGACACAAAACCCATTGCATTCAACAAGCAAACATTTATAGCACGTCAAACAAGTTGCAAGGAAACAAGCAAGAATTATAAATCGACATGATTGAACTGTTTCGTTATTCAAGCTCTGAATATGACATCATCCAGACAGATAAGTTTCATAGTTCATATTGTTATCTTCTGCAGAAAGCTGGCGCAAATTTAACGTGTTTTGTTTAATCTGTGGATCACACACATTGTTATTCCCACCATATCGAAGCCCTGGCAACACCTCATATGGATTTATCCACGCAAAGATGAAGTTAGCTGTTTGTCTTAAGTATCAGAGGTGTGACACGTAATTAAGCACTAAACCTCGCGCTTGTCCCATGCCTACAAAATCGATTTGAATGTTAATATTGTCCTTCACTTTATTGTGTAAGTTGGGCTATGGGACTTGACGAAGTTGACGTGACCCCTTTAAAAGTGTCACTGTAGTGCAGTCTCTTTATAGAAGTCAATTGAACTGGGACGAAACATAGCTCCTTGATGTGTATTTGAGAGAAACGAATGAATACAATTGCGTGATTATATGTCACTGATTTACTTATTCAAAGGTAATATTTTATTTTGTCTAAAACGTTGTGTTTTTGGTTCATAGAAGTAGTTTCCACAAATAGGGTTAATATTTCATCCAAGATTTTTGTATATGTAGAGGAGGGCATGCAATCTATCCACAAATTCATTGCTGTAGGAATCTCTTGCAAGAAAATCTAAATATGTTTTACTTTAATGTTTGAATAAATCTGGTTTACTGGAAATGTATGAAATATTTCTGGCTCACATTGAGATTATGCGGACTAAGAGTTATAAAGAATCTCGGGAAAGACAAGATGTTGGTGCGTTTAGGGTGAGGGTTATATTAGCGTTTCATGAGCCTGGTTCTACGGCATTTCTCCATAGAAAGAGACAGTTTTGGATAATCCTGCGTTTTACAGAATAAGAAGCCTTATCCCGTAATATGTATGGACATTGCACAACGAAGTCATAATTCCACTCTCTGCTCACTTAAATATATATGGTAAAGTTAATCACAGATGCACAGATATCATCTTCTGTTAATATTTGGCATGTAATACCATATTCATGGAATTCATTAATACCGAGTGAGTTGCCGTGCGGTTAGGGTTCGAATCCTACCACGAGTAGCCTTGAGTGTGGTTTTCCGTGGTATCTCATTTTCTCACCGGTCAAATACTGGGGCTGTGTCTTAATTAAGGCAGCGGTCGCTTCCTTCCCACTCCTATCCCATCATCGTCATAAGACCTATCTGTATCGGTGCGACGTAAAGCATAATTGTGAAAAAAAATGCAATCACGCTCGACCAACTACCGTACTTCAAAATGTTGAACCAGTTTACTTTCTCTAGACGTGAAAATTCCAGCGAGCAAACACGACTGCTACGAACTACTTCAGAGCGTTGTTCTAAAATATCACTTTAAGATTGTTCAAGAGATGACTTTTGTCGGTTGATCTTACCCTGATGTACTTACACATTGTCTCGTTAATACGGTATTTCTGACTTTCATGTTCATTTCATTGTAGGTAGAAACTGTGCTATGTTTGATTACGTAAGCAAAAGCAAGCTTGTAGTCGTACATGACTGTTGATATCGTGATCATAGCCATGGGACCTAGTTTTACGTGGAAGCCGAATTTTTCTTTTAAAATTTTCGTTTAAAATTCTGCATGCATTAGCCGGTATTTGAACCATGACCGCGTTGATGAAAGCTAATGACTGCGCCACTCGGCTGGTAAAGCTAATGTTACACTTCCAGGTTGATTCATATGGCACGATTGTCTTTGTTGTAATTTCGGTTACGATACTAGTGTAGCCGATTTGTAATGGATTTGAATAGTATAAATTTCATATGAAATAACTTGTAGAGGAGAGATACTGTATGTTCACTGCGACAGTCAGGATCCCACCCACCCACTCGCCCACACTCAGAAGTACATTTTCTTTTATAATCTAATGTAATTCAGCACTCGCCATTCTTCACTGCTGAAGCAAGCAGTAGAATTTCCATTGGCTGAGACACATTGGATATCCGTTACGGATCCACACTCAGTAAGAACACAACTAATGGTTTCGTCACTATTCGGAAGTAACAAGTCCAGACCAGGCTATGTCACTAGCGTGAATGATAATTCAAAGTTCAAGAGTTTGCAGCCTTGTGCACCAAACATCACTTCGACCGCGGGAAAGAAACAAACGACAGTATAATCACGCCTAGATGTCTCTGCTGAAAACTTGGCGTAGTAACTGAACTGAACTGAACTGAACTATTGGTAGTAGAGGGAGATGAAAAGGCGGGAGGGTAATTAAGACTTCGCTCCGTTATCATACTTTTCGGAATGGCCCTTTAGGCATTGTAAACCTAAAAATGCTCGGTTCATCGGAGAACCGCATTTGACCAGAGAGATTGGAACAAAGGAGTATTGGCAATATCAAACACTCAGGTGGCGCCCCAAGGCTGCTACACCACACTCATAAGGTATAGTGAACGTAGCAGCTGAATTGTGAATCTGGCCTTTCTCCTATACCCGTAATGTTGAAAGAAGCGTTTTGAAAGATAGGGCTGGAGGGAGGAGCATTGCACGTGCCATTGCACGGCGTAACCCATTGCTGCATTCCGTTCTCCTTCCCCTCGTTTCCGGCTCACTTGTTCGTTCCTTCAGATCGCTCAGAAGTGAGAGGTTTGGCAACTCCAAGCAACTCGCCTTGGCCAGCAGGCTTATCTCCATGGCAACCGCATGGCAACACACGTTTCCATGGCAACCATACCCCCCTACTCCCTTCTACCCACACAGACAGGCAGTAAACGGACCTCCCTCTTAGGACTGTCAGGATTTATCATTCAAAATTACCATAGATCTTTAGTCACTGCAGTAGAGTGCTAAATGTCTGAAAGAAAATTAGTGTATGGCATTGAGATAAAGCTGACATTCATTTTTAGACTCCACTTCCGATTTTTGAAGACAACGTACTTAGTGAGTACGCTATAATTGAGTTATTCATTCCGTGGAGCTAGAGATGTCTTTCCCGTCCTCCTGCTTTAAGCCTCTTTGACTTCGACAGTCCGATATTTGAGCAATCGACTTCGTGGCTTAGATTCAGGACATTTCCAGACATTATTCAGACAGTAGAGAACTGCATACTTTCGGAAGATGGTGGGCACCGTTTTCCGTAAACAGGTAAATGCCGGAACTGTATCTTAATTAAGGCCACGGCCATTACCTTCCCACACCTAGCCCTTTCCTATACTTAATAAACCAAACAAAATTGCGCAACAGCATGCGAAGGGCCTTGATCTACCAAGTGACCGTTGCTCAGACCGAAGGCCTGGAGATTACGAGGTGTCGTGTGGTCGTCACGACGAATCCTCATGGTTGCTATTCTTGGGCTTTTAGACTCGGCCGCCATCTCACCGTCAGCTAGCTACTCAACTGCAATCACGTAGGCTGACTGGTCGTCGAACTAGACCTCAGATCCAGGTAAAAATGCCAAAAAAGGAAAGTAACTTATTCAAGAGGTCAACTTTATCGTTGCTGCAAACGACTTTTGCAACCCAGGACACAGGTGCTGTAAAACATTGAAAAATTTGCCCTTTTAATATAGAGAAAATTATAAAATACAATATATCTACACGTATGGCTATCGAGTCTTTACCGTTTCCTTCGTACTGATCATTGTTACAAACGATGTTACACAGTAATACGTTCTTCTCAACTTACCATTCTACGTAGTAGGGCATAGTTTCCTTTTTTTAACTATTAATCGGTCAGAATATCTAAAACCGGAACAAAAATACACGCTTTGCAGTTGCAACCGTATTACACCTCTGAATGTGTATGCACTTTGGCGGCCTGTCATATTAAAGTGGAGTACAAATCATGTAAATCTAGCAAGACTGATACGTAAGGCATACAATCTCCTTTACCGGGCGAGTTGGCCGTGCGCGTAGAGGCGCGCGGCTGTGAGCTTGCATCCGGGAGATAGTAGGTTCGAATCCCACTATCGGCAGCCCTGAAAATGGTTTTCCGTGGTTTCCCATTTTCACACCAGGCAAATGCTGGGGCTGTACCTTAATTAAGGCCACGACCGCTTCCTTCCAACTCCTAGGCCTTTCCTATCCCATCGTCGCCATAAGACCTATCTGTGTCGGTGCGACGTAAAGCCCCTAGCAAAAAAAAAAGGACAATCTCCTTCGACACAATATCTTCAGAAAGGGTACTGTGTTGCTCAAGTGGAAACATCGAAAATAGCTTAAGAGCTTTATTGTACACATTTTTATCAATTTCTTAATTGGAATGTGTTAAGTGAGCTTCTCATAGTTTGATATACACAGACTTTCAAATTTAGGCTATGTATGTATGTAATTCAAATCGAGTCTGACGTTTGCAAGGATCCCCATCTGTTGCTGAAGAAAGCTCGGGCATCACTGAAGAGGAATTTTAAGGAAAAAAGAGTGAAATAATTTCTATTTACATTCCTCGCTGAGGAAGTGTTACTATTGTATTGTTACGTACTACAGGCATTACCAGAAGGCGCTCAGAACAACCACACCACGCTAGTAGCCCACATGGACGCCCGTTACGGAGATCGCCACCTACAACAGGCGTACCAGACCCAGCTTCGAAACAGAACTGAGAAGAGTACGGAGACACTCCAGGAATTCGAGACAGATGTCACCCGTCTCGTTCGCCTGGCCTATCCTTCAGCACACCAGAAGAGTTCCTCGAACAGCTGGGTAGGCAGACCTTCATAGATGGACTACGCGACCCAGACACTCAACAGGCCCTTCGCCTCAGCCGCCACAAGACCCTAGGTGACAATCTCGGCCACACGTTAGAGTTCGAAGCCGCGAAGCAGGCATCGAGACTACAAACTACGGTGCGCCGCCTGGAAGTGGACGAAACTCCGCGGTTGCAGGACGATAAGTTCCTGACCCATTTCCTCGAAGCCGTGGGAAGGTTCTATGAAGTAAAGTGGAACCTAGAGAACGAGGAAGTGGAACAACACTCGAGCCATCGGGTACCTCGAAGACCTGTCACCTGTTGGAATTGTGGTACCAAGGGTCATATAAGCCGAAAGTGTGAAGACCGCCGAAGATGGGAGCCTCCTTCTGACATCCCGATGGCCGAGAAATACGCCAGTCAGGGAAACGACTATTAGCCAGCCTTGGGGGTTGAAGGTTGGCTCAGGAAATTTGTCAAGCCCCAGCAATCCGCGTAACGAGACTGCGATTAGATAGTAGCAGCCTAATGGTAGACGGAGTCGTCGACGGGATAGCGCGGAGCATGCTGATTGACACTGGAGCAACAAGGACCATCGTGAAGACAACAGTTGCGCAGCGGTAGAGAATTCAACCCCTGCCGGTGAACCTCAGCCTCGCTACTGCCACAGGAGAGACGACGCTTGTCCACGGCGAGACAGCGATGGAATTCCCCGTAGGGCGGCGGATAGTGAAGCACCGGCTTCTCGTTGCGGACATCGTGGACGAGATATTTATCGGACACGACTTTGTGAACGAACATAAAATCATCCTGGATATGAGCGCCAACACACTTCGGTACAGAGATGAAGAAATTGCCATGCGACCAGCGCAGGAAGGCACTGCTTTACGCCAGGCTAAGTTGCGAGAGGACCTGACCATCCCAGCAAGGAATGAGGTGGACGTGGACGGAGCTGCTGGAGGCTTGACGGCAATTGTAGAGCCAGAATATCAGAACGGTCAAGCAAAGGGATTACTGATCGCCAAAACCTTGATCAGCACCTCTCATCAGCCTTACTTTCGACTGACCAACGTGAATGACTACGACGTCACCATCCCCCAAGGCACAACGCTTGGAGTTTGTGAGGCCATTGTATGGATTGCTCGCTGCGAATCCATCGGGTCGGATCCCCCAGACACAGGAGCGAGAGTAGGGCGGAACTTGCCAGCGGCCCTGCGGAAAGTGCATGAAAAATCCAACGACAACCTAGAACGCGGACAACGAGAAAAGCTAAGACCTACTGCTGGAGTATCAAGACGTTTTCTCCCTGGACAGCAACGATTTCGGGCGGACGAAACTCGTACAACATCGGATTGATATGGGTGGCAGCGTGCCGATCAAGGCTGCGTTCTACTCGCGAAGCAACATGAAGTAGACCAGATGATCGAAGAAATGAAAGAACAGAAAGTAATAAAACCCTCGGAAAGCCCTTGGAGCTCACCGGTAGTTTTGGTGAAGAAGAAGGATGGCTCTACTCTATTGTGTGTCGTCTACAGAAGAGCAAATGACGTCACGAAGAAAGACAGCTACCCGCTCTCCCGGATTGATTACACTCTGGATACGATATCAGGGTCGAAGTGGTTCTCTACGCTGGACGTGAAGAGTGGATACTGGCTGGTAGAAATTCACCCTGAAGACCGGGAGAAGACTGCATTTTCAGTTGGACATGGTCTCTGGCAATTCAAGGAAAAGCCATTCGGGTTGTGCAACTCCCCGGCAACTTTTTAGAGACTGATGGAGACTGTTTTGAGAGGGCTGCACTGGAAGGCTATCGTCATCGTTCTCGGAAGCACCTTCGACGAGCACCTGAAGAATTTGAGGGAGATTCTGGTAAAATAAGGAGCTGCCCAGCTGAAGTTGAGCCCGAAGAAATGCCAGCTCTTAAGGAAGGAAGTACAGTACCTCGGCCATATCGTCTCGGAGGAAGGAGTCCGAACGGATCCTGTGAAAACCATGATAGTGAGGGGCTGGCCAGTATCTAAGGACAAGTCTCAGCTTCGAAGCTTTCTGGGCCTTCAGGGGATTTGCCACCATTGCCATGCCATTGCATGGTCTTACGGAGAATGTCAACCTGTTCACCTGGACAGAGGAATGCCAAAAACCTTTTGACCACCTGAAGCACGCACTATGTGCAGCACCGTTGTTGGTATATCCCAGAGCTGAGGTGAAATTTGTGCTCGACGTGAACACCAGTGAATTTGGCATTGGGGGCGTCCTGTCTCAGATCATGGACAACGAAGAACGGGTAGTTGTATACTTCAGTAAGGCCCTCTCCAAACCAGAAAGAAATTACTGCGTCACCCGGAAAGAGCTGTTGACCATTCTGAAGACCATCGAGCATTTCCATAAGTACCTGTATGACCAAGATTTCCTCATCAGAACTGATTATGCATCAGTAAGGTGGCTACTAAATTTCCAGAATCCAGAAGGTCAACTCGCACGATGGCTGGAGAGACTGCAGCAGTACAATTATGTGATCGAACACCGCCAGGGTCACCTACATTCCAGCCCTGACACTCTGTCTCGAAGTCCTTGTCCCGAAGACTGCAAGTTCTGCCCCAAGAGGGAATGTGAACACGACATTCCCTGCCGAAGGAAATCTGGAGTTGCGAAGCCCTGATTAATGCTCAGAGGGATGACAAGGACATCGGACTGCTGGCCAAGTGGAAGATCGCCCGCGTACCGAGGCCTGTATGGATAAACGTCAGTGATCTCATTCCCAAAACTAAGTCGTACTGCTTGCAATGGGACTCGCTGGGGGGGGGGGAGGGTGATGGATTGCTAAAACGTATCTGGGAAAGTAGTGACGGAAAGACTCTCCGGGACCAGGGCACCTCGGAGTCAATAAGACCTTGGAAAAGATCCGAAAAAGCTTCTACCGGGTAGGGTGCCGATCGGATGTGGAGGACTTGTGCACTAGATGCAACTAATGTGCTGCCTGCAAGGGGCCAAGTCGGAGACTACAGGTCGAATGCTATCTGTGTCGGCGCGACGTAAAGCAACTAGCAAAAAATTTAAAAAAAGGTCGAATGAAGACTTAAAATGTGGGCGCGCCCGTAGAGAGAGCGGCAATTGACGTGGCCGGACCATTGCCTACCAGTGACACAGGAAATCGTTATATACTCGTCGTTACTGATTATTTCACGAAGTTGCCGGAGGCGTACGTGCTTCCGAACCAGGAGGCAACTACGGTGGCGTAAACCCTCGTGAAGAGTTCGTCAGTAGATATGGTGTACCACTGGAGCTGCATTCCGATCAGGGACGGAACCTGGAGTCAGCGGTCTTCCAAAATCTGTGCCGTTTGTTCGGTATCCGAAAGACCAGGACCACACCTCTACATTCCCAATCGGATGGAATGGTGGAGCGATTCAATAGGACCATTGAGAATCACCTGCGAATAGTCGTCTGCGAACATCCTCTTATCGCACCGGTCTGCAGTGCGCGAGGCCACCGGATGCACACCAGCAAGGACGTTGTTTGGCAGAGAACTGCGCCTCCCGGTAGATTTGCCTCTACCGATCAGTACTGCCTCGATCTAACAAGGAAACTAGAGGGTGTACATGCCGCTGTCCGAACCATGACGTGGTTAGTGAGAAAGAGGTGACATTGTAACTTGTTCATCACGTCCTTGAATGTAGTTCTGGCCCATACAGGAAGACTCAGTGCAATGTAAGAACTATGTCTCACCAGATAGATTTGTAGAGGACGAAATATTCACTCATTTTTTCCTTTTTATGCACCAGTATGACCTAAGTACAAATTAGGGAATGCAGTAGAACCTGCTTAATTCGGACCCCATTAGTACGGACGTCGCTTAATCCGGACAGTCGTATAAGAATATATCTAAAGTGCTTAATTATTTCTGTCATTCACAGCGATATTGAGAAAACGAGAAGGTTCCAATATCTGAAGTTGCTACTAGTTATAGATTTCTATGTCGTCTTTACAAGACAAACACAATGAACTTCTCACGACGCCTTTTGTACTTTTTAAAGAAAAATAGGTTTCTGTACGCAGAAAGCACTGAAACGGATGAATACGATCAGGATGAATCAGGTGATATTATTAAACATAAGCCAAAACTTAGTGAAATTAAAGACATCTAAAAATTGTGAATAAATACAGTACGTTGCAGATAATAACGAAGAAAACATATATGCATATCACGAACATTTGAGGTATCTGTGTGATTTAATTATTATAGAAACTAATGAAAAAACGAAACAACAGGAGATCAGCAGTTTCTTCAAACCAGTAAGACCGAGCTCGATAGCTGCAGTCGCTTAAGTGCGGCCAGTATCCAGTATTCGGGAGATCGTGGGTTCGAACCCCACTGTCGGCAGCCCTGAAAATGGTTTTCCGTGGTTTCCCATTTTCACACCAGGCAAATGCTGGGGCTGTACCTTAATTAAGGCCACGGCCGCTTCCTTACCAGTCCTAGCCCTTTCCTGTCCCATCGTCGCCAAAAGACCTATCTGTGTCGATGCGACGTACGTAAATCCAATAGCAAAAAAAAAAAAAAAAAAAAAGTTAGCATGTCAAGTGGGGTCAATGAGCGTGTGCCTTGATTGCCATTTTGTAATTCTGTACTGCACTAGTTCTGTATTTTGTAGGGTCTAATACTATACTGCATTATATCTTGTACACTAAATAACCTTTGCATTTTTTAAACTTAAAGTACTGTACTGCACACGTACTTTTTACTGATCAGCGTCATTAAATATATACCTTGGCTCACTTCACAAGTTATTTTGTTTAATCTGTACTTTAATTAATTCGGACAACCTAGAGCATCAATTACTCTGGATTAAGGAGGTTCTGCTGTATGTAGATAACGGGCCTTACTTCACTTCTGTATATTTAACACTTCACGAGATATTCTGAGGGTGAATGTTGGTAGTAGAGACAGTTCTTGACGTATATGAAGCTGTGTAGGGTAGTAGAGCACAAATCTATGAAACGCAGGTGGTTCCTGTTTAGTTCAAGTAGCACAGCACAGGGATGAATGAACAGTTACACTCACTTTCACATGCTATCAGAAAATATTCACGCACAATTAAGTGCGTGCATCGGGTGGTTGTGTTGATCCTAGTCCCTAAAACATACCTATGCTGAGCATCGACTTACAGGAAAACATAAAATATTCATCGATTAATTGGACTCTACGTCGTACCGACAGCACCAGTGGTCACATGGTGAGGATTTGAAGAGGCTTCGCTCCGGTAAGCTGTTTGTGAATTGCTAAAACAAAAAGACCTATTTGCTACCTGACAGCTTGTCAAATATCAGTAAATAAAAAAGTGAAATGAAAGAGCGAAACAAACCCGTCAACAGAGCATGTCATGGCACGTGAGCACACAGTACTGTTGATAGGCAAGCCTTTTGTCCTGTGAGCATCATTTCAATTACACTAATTAAATAGCTAGTCCAATTAGTCAAGTAGTTTGAGCCTAGGTCTTTTGTTACCTGCGCCACTGAGTAAGTGGCCCCGTGCGCGCAGGTTTTCAGTGATTAGAGATTTAGAGTAATATTTCCTCTGATCATTCGATACTTAAAACTAACTGAAAAGATTACAATATAATTTTCCCTTACATATAGATTTTGGTTAGTCTTTCCTTCTAAAGAAGAATGGATCAATATTTCTTCTATATTCATTAAGACACCGGCGGTGATAACCTAAGATGTTAATTGCCGTCTCTGGTAATTCGAAATGAAGGATGCTAGTAACGGTTATGGAAAGTAAGGGACACATAAATTTCAACATTTTAGAATGAATTTGGTAAGATGTATACAAAAATTACAGTAATTTCTAACTGAGGCATTGGACATACTATAGACTAAATAGTGCAGGATGAAAATTCTTATAGGTCATTTTCTTCCTTGTCTTTCAATATTTCACTTTCTTTTAAAAATTTACAAATGCTGAATATAATATTATTCTTTTTGTCACCAACTACTTACGGTTTGCGGGAGACGATGATTTTCCTTCATATTGTCTTAAAGGAATTATTTTACGTGCCAGTAAATTTACCGACATACGGCATTCGAACATATCCAAATATTGCCGGATTGAATCAGAATCAAACATAACTTGAGCGCAGGAGGCCAGCGCTCCACCGTGTAACTACTCACGCTGGCTCTTAGATCTTTTATGCCTCGTATAGAACTATTGTACGTGCTATGGTAAATGTAATATTGAATAATATAGATTTCTATCTGAATTCCATCAACGTTGAGCATCGCTGGCATGGAGGCCCAGTCATTGTGGTAACGAGTTAATTAGAAGAATAAAGGGAAGAGAGAATCAAAACAAGTTGTGGGAATGTAGGACTCCCCAGACCACGGTTGCGCTAATACCTCTGACTCATAAGAAAGCGGTATATCCTACAATATCCTAAGCCTCCAAAACTGATGAGCAATAACATAAAATTTCCTGTCATTAGGTGAAGGGTTCCCTGTCCCTTTTGCCGCAACTCATTTCCACTAGAAGACAGTTCTGCTACAATTAGACTCGTCAACGACGTGCACAACAGCTACTCATCACTATGATAGCTCTGCTCTTTCTACCGTCCATTCCACTCAGTTAATCAGCACTTCAGTGACAGTCTAACACAATGTAACATTAGAATGACTTGTGCTGATGAAGATTGAATGACATTTTCACTAGCTTCTCATCAATCCGACTCTATTCTGACCAATGTATGTGAGATTATAACAGAGTGGTTCAAATTACATAAAGGATATTGTTTATGTCACAACTACTTTTTGCTTTTCGGGAGACGTTGAGTTGCCCGAATTTTGTCCTAAAGGAGTTATTTTACGTGACAGTAAATCTACTGACATGATTAACATTGCCGTAAAATTGTCTATACTGCTAATAATAAGAGTTGGTGTGTGACATTTCTTAGAGGGAGGTCCGTTTACTGCCTGCCGAGGCAGGACAAACGGAGTGGCTGTGTGGTTGCCATGGAAACGAGGGTTGGGCTACTACGGTTGCCATGGAGATAAAACTTCAGGGCAGCTCGTCTTGCTGGGAGTTGCCAAACCTGTCACTGTCACTGATAAGAACCTGATTGTTTGTATAAGAGTGATCGTAAATGGGACGACACCGCCTGGTCAGGTAGTCTACAACAGATCACAGCGGTCAGAATGAAGGAGGGAACAAGTGAGCCGGAAGCGAGGGGTAAGAGCATGTAGAAAGGAATGCTGGAATGTGGCAACATCGTGAAATGGCACGTTCAATGCTCCTCCCTCCAACCTTACCTGTCAGACGCCAACTTTAGTTAAGTCTAGTACAGTTCACTTGCTTTCTACTTGACTTACCTTAAGGAAGACTGAAACAGAGGTTTTCTCTCCCTTCTACAAATGGAAAAAATTGGAACAAAGACGCCAATTTGAAAGTAGAAATAGTCAAGACCAAACAAGTACAATAATATCTTTCTTCTTCTTCTTCTTCTTTCCGCTTTTCCGTAACCCTGGCGTAACCCTGATGTATTCACTACAGCGTGTATATGAAGATGTGTGTATTGAATTAACCACAAACATCCATTCCTCAAGTCAAAGGAATTTAACACCCTACGGCTGGGGGTGGTAGAACACATCGCGCTATCTCCTAACCATCATAAGAGGCAACATAATTGGGGATCTCCAGCAACTTTTATCTTGGGAGCGCGGCTTGTTGACCACAGGGCCCTTAACTGAGACTGAGTTCGCTTTCATGTACTCGTGCCAGTCTCCTCACTTTCATGTTTTCTGGCTGACCCCTCCTGGTCAACACTTGTACTCTTTCGACCCCAGCGTTATTGCGTTTGTGAGGCTAGAAAGTTATCTATTTTCAGGTCCTACGTTCTCCTTCCTTTTTAATGCCAATGCCTTCATTTTTCGAAAAGTTGGACATCTTTTCTCTTCTCATTAGTATTAAGAGACCCTGGTGGTCTAGATGTATTTCCGCTTAAAATCTAACTAGACACGGCTAAAATACTCTACCTGGCCGGAAGTCGAATCGGGACCTTATCAACGAAAGCCGTGACGTTAAACATTCAGCCAAAGAGCCATAGAGTAAGTGAATATGTCTTACAGTTAAAACAAGACCCTTATATTTTTTAATATTCGATAAACATCATTTCATAAGAATAGATCTCCGGCTCCATGGCTAAATGGTTAGCGTTTTGGCCTTAGGATTAGAGGGTCTCGCGTTCGATTCATGGCCGGTTTGGGGATTTTAACCTTAATTGGTTAATTCTGCTGTCTTAATCATTAGAAATAATCTTAGGTAGGACCGCATCCTCACAGGTATGCAGATCACCTACAGGCCGTCTACTAGAAGAATATCAGCACCAGGCCTCTCTGGAGGCAATGCGCCATTGTTATAAGAATCAATTTGATTTTTTTGCTGCGTGACATGTTTGTTTCGTATTTCTAGAGAAGGCATGTGATGGAGTAGCAAGGTAAAAGGAATTGCCCATACTGAGAGACTATGGCATCATGAGTTGTTTTTACCAGAAATCAAAGGCATGTATGCGGACAATCCGGCCAAATAGATCATTTATTAATTTAAGAATTTATTTAATAAAGAACATAACAGGCTTTTGGCCCGACTACAGTGTTCATAATAAGTAAGAATACCACTTCTTAATTTCTGAAAATCCACAGCCTGTTTCCAGTCATTTAACCGGGTCAGAAATGGAATGAATGAAGCCCCCATCTAGCGGCGAGGATAGGAATTGTGCCGGTGGCTGCCGAAGCCTGTCGTACTCCTCTGGGGCAATGATTAATGACTGACATGTGAAATGAAATGATATTGGAGAGTATTGCTGGAATGAAAGGTGACAGGGAAAACCGGAGTATCCGGAGAAAAACCTGTCCCACCTCCCCTTTGTCCAGCACAAATCTCACATAGAGTGACCGGGATTTGAACCACTGAACCCAGCGGTCAGAGGCCACCCTAAGCCACGGAGGCTAAACATTAAAATTATATATTACATAATAATGTACGTAATTCAAATATACAAATGCATACTGAATACGATACTCAAAGTAAGGAATACAATGAATTATAGGCCTACAATTTACATTTAAGGATTCGAAACAAGAGAAAGTTTGTAGTACAATACAGGTACCAAATAAGTAATTATTACAATAAATTATTATTATTATTATTATTATTATTATTATTATTACGATAAAATATGATGCTGCATAATACAAATAAATGCAATTGGCTATGGACTTAAATAATAATAATAATAATAATAATAATAATAATAATAATAATAATAATAATAATAATCATCTCAGAAGAGGAAGTAAGAAATAGAAATGTTTGGCACGCAAAAGAAAATTCTGAGAAGGGGAATAAAATGGTTTATATTGTGTTAACTTAAAAGCTGTAGAGTCAAATAGTAGGAAAGGTAATACAGTAATTATTATTCTTACTTTATTTGTATTCAACCGAGCTCGATAGCTGCAGTCGCTTAAGTGCGGCCAGTATCCAGTAATCGGGAGATAGTGGGTTCGAACCCCACTGTCGGCGGCTCTGATAATTGTTTTCCATGATTTCCCATTTTCACACGAGGAAAATGCTGGTGCTATACATTAATTAAGGCCACGGCCGCTTCCTTCCCATTCCTAGGCCTTTCCTATCCCATCGTCGCCATAAGACCTATCTGTGTTGGTGCGACGTAAAACATAAAGCAAAAAATATTTACATTTTTGCTTTATTTCCCATTAACTACTTTTACGATTTTCGGAGACGCCGAGGTGCCGAAATTTAGTTCCGCAGGAATTATTTTACGTGCCAGTAAATCGACTGAAACGAGGCTGACGTATTTGAATACCTTCAAATACCACCGGACTTAGCCAGGACCGTACTTGCCAAGTCGGGTTTAGTAGGCCAGCGCCTACTCCTATGCTCAACTCGGAGTGCACTGGTTGTCACGCGTTGTAGGCCAGCGCAATAAATGTTTACCATTAAAATTATTTGATCATTATGTTCGACATGTACTAAGTGTATGAGCTAATAAGTTGAAAGTTTATTTCCAGAAATTGATAATGGAAAATAAATCTAAGAAGATTGAATTTGAAGTATGAACTATAACACTGGAACTGGTGGATCACTTCAAGTACTTAGGATATGTGATCTCCCAGTATGGTAGTACAAGGAAACCCTTTCATACGTAAGACTCCGAAATGATTGAGATTTGGTACAACGACCTCAGTAGGAATTTTTTATTCAGCCGTATCAAAATTAGCTATCCAATCTTTTAATTATTACCTATTTTGGAGTGTCAATGTTCGCTCATTTTAGCACCTTCAATTGCTGCCACTCAATGGGGCAATTGGACGGCGCGGTTCTGCGTCACACATAATTCCTAAAATAAATATTATTATTTATTGCTAGGGGCTTTACGTCGCACCGACACAGATAGGTCTTATGGCGACGATGGGATAGGAAAGGCCTAGGAGTTGGAAGGAAGCGACCGTGGCCTTAATTAAGGTACAGCCCCAGCATTTGCCTGGTGTGAAAATGGGAAACCACGGAAAACCATCTTCAGGGCTGCCGATAGTGGGATTCGAACCTACTATCTCCCGGATGCAAGCTCACAGCCGCGCGCCTCTACACGCACGGCCAACTCGCCCGGTACTAAAATAAATAAATAAATATAGTTAATTAATTAATTAATACGTAGCCCTTCCCCCTTTTTAAAACGAATATGAGCAGGAACCTTACTGTGTATCTCAAAATTCAGATTAGTCTTTACAAATAATGCCATTAGGCTACGTTGTAGCCATTAGATAGCAGGATGAATTGAATTGAATTTATTGATGATTTACATACCACTGAGGCTGTAAAGCCCGTTGTTGTAGGGTCTTCGTATAATACCTACCGTAGGTACAATACAGGTTTATAAACACACTAATTGCATTTTTGTAATACTAAAATATTAAATTTAACATTAAACTAAAAAATTTGAAACAAAGATACCAAATCTAGTAAAATTAAAACATACATTATATAATAAGCAAGAAAGTAACTCATTGAGCCTATTCATTATTTTAGTCTACAAGAATCTAAGGAATACAGTATAGGCTAAAGCTGAAACAGAGAGACAATGTTCTTAGAAATACAAATATTTCTGATTTTTAGACACAATAATGCCTGATCTCAGCCCCTTGTGTACTCCTCCAGGAAGATAGATGTTAAGGACTGCTTTAGTTGCGTACAGTTAGTGTTATTTGCGAAGCAGTAAAGATTAAAGACGTTAAAGATACGTAAGGATTTGTTAAATTTAGTGGTACCATGAATGAGAATTTGAAGGGTAGTGTCCGGCTCCATGGCTATATGGTTAGCGTGCTGGCCTTTGGTCAGAGGGGTCCCGGGTTCGATTCCCGGTAAGGTCGGGAATTTTAACCATCATTGGTTAATTTCGCCGGCTCGAGGGCTGGGTGTATGTGTCGTCCTCATCATCATTTCATACTCATCACGACGCGCAGGTCACCTACGGGTGTCAAATCAAAAGACCTGCACTTGGCGAGCCGAACATGTCCTCGGACACTCCCGGCACTAAAAGCCATACGCCATTTCATTTTGAAGGGTAGTTTTTGTAAACCTATTATTTCTGTTATGTACCGACTCCACAGGTTTAAATACATTATGGAGGTAAGATGGGGTCTTTAGTTTGAGAATTTTGTGCGCAGCAACAGCTACTGAGATTTCCCGACGTTCACGGTGTTTCAACCATTGCAGCTGTATGTAATGGGGTGTTATGTGTTCATCACGCCTGGCATTTGCCACGTAACGAACACATGCGTTTTGTACCCTCTGTAGTTTTATGTTCAAAGTTTCAGATAAGTCGTTGTACACGACTGAACCATTATCAATTATTTGGAATGTAAGACTTTGAACAAGTAGTTTTCGCATGAAAGGTGGTGTACATGACACGTTACGTTTCAAAATATCTACAGATGACACAACTTTTAGGATCACATTTAACGTATAATCAGTCCAGGATAAGGTTTTGTCGAATATTAGAGCTAGATTGTTGACTTTGTCACTATAATGGATATCTGTATCTAGATTTTTTATCGCTCGGAGGGATTTGACATCTACAGTTTTCAGGAGTTTTGTGTAACCTATACAAATAAAATGGGCCATTCGTTGTGATATCCGTTCGTAGTTAAAAGCAATCAAAAGTACTCACGAGTAAACAGTAGCGACACGTAAAATTATTCACATATACTATGTAAATTATATAACAACGTAACTCATTGCAATTAAACACACCCAGTTCACGACACACGATCATAAAGATGGAGTATTTCCACGAATACTGCAAAATATTGCATTGGGGGACGCACGGTCCTGTTCACCTCGTGGAGTGGCAGCGACTGCTGGGGCAGGGAAAGTAGTGTGTGTATATATATGTTCGTGTGTGTGTGTGTGTGTTTGCGTGCGCTAGGGAGAGAGGAATGGTGAGAATGTGCAGATGAAATATCCGGCCGCGCCGCCTCTACCTGGTTCCCGCCACTCACTCCTGTCTCTGCAGTGCTAAAAGGAGCAAACTTTGACACCCCAAAACAGGTGCTGAATATATAATTGGGCAGGTAATTTTGATATGGCTGAATACAACAATCCCATTGAAGTCGTTCTACCAAATCTTAATCAGATCGGAGACTTAGAGATGAAAGAGTTTCCTTGTAAGTGAAATTGGACAAACGTGTAACAAAGTTAATAGAGTGAACTGGCAGTTGCGATCACTGGTATTCGGTAAGAAAGAAGTGATTACTCGGACGATATTATCCTTACATCACCCTGTTTTCAGACCAACTTTTTATATGGGAGTGAAAACTGGTCGGACTCAGGATATCTTTCGCATAATTTGGAAATAACAGAACGGAAGGTAGCGAGAAGGATTGCTGGTACTGACAAGTGATAACAATGGCAGGAAGGTACTCAAAAAGGAGTTAAATACTACTTTAGGAATGAATTTGATGGATGGAGCTGTTCGTATACACCAGCTAAGGTGGTGCCGTCATGTTGAGCGAATGAAGAAGTGTGGTTTACCTGGGAGAATAATAGACTCGGTAATGGGCAGTAAGAGATAGAGAGAGAAACCAAGGCGATGATAATTAGACTAGGTTGAAAAAAACTCAATGATCTAAAGGAGACCATACCGTAAAGTACAAATAGAGGAATATGGAGGCGTTTAGGTGAAATCACAGAGGCTTGCAGACTGAACGCTGAAAGGTGCAGCAGTCAACATTGAAGACGTATGTGTGCATTAAATTCTTGCAATCACCCCTTTGCATACGAACAACCAGTTCAATATGAAGTCCTCAACTGTAGATTTAGAAACGGAGTTGTATGATACCGCTGATATTGATTCACCAGACACATTGAGAAATCAGAGGAGACCACCTGGTGCCATCCGACGCGAAAGGGGCTATGAGCTTCCTCTCATCTTTCTTCTTGATCGTTGTTCAAAGGTCGCATTTGCAAGAGATAGCAGGAAAAAGACAGCGCCTTGCTTTAAATTAGGGTACTGCAGTTCTTTTCAACAGAAACTTTATTCAATAAATAAACCAGAAGGTTAACTCACAAGTTCCACGAAAACCCAGAAATCTGATTGTGGGTACAATTCCATATTTAGTTTCCAACACTGTTTGATCGTTCATTACCAATTATTAGTAACATTTCTAAGATTTCTTACTTATTATGTCAAATATCTGGTGGTATATCATATGGAATATAGTCGTGTTTTGACCTTATACATACATTCACTTTTGGTTCGTCAGTTTGAAATAAAAATGGCATGTGCCTGAAAGCTTTATGTTGAAGGTATTTCAGTACAAAAGCTATTGTTATAACCTGTTATAATTCGCGACATTGATTGCAATCTAATCCGTGTGAAAAAATAGGATAGATGCGATGTAAATTCCTGTCCTGGTCCTAAGGTGGTGCAGCTGCATGTACATACTATCCCTTCTACTAATATTAAATTTCAGGCAGTACCGGGAATCAAATCGAAGTCCCAGAGGACGGCAATTAATAGTGCTAATCGTTACACTACGGATAGGATACTAGATTATACTATATTCTCCTGTTCGTAATCTATTTTTTCAATTTTCTCTTTCTCTACGTTTGAATTCAGAGATTATTATTATTATTATTTTTTTGCTGGAGGTGCTGTTGGAATCTTGCTTTTTAATACAATACTGCCACCCTAAGTCTAAAGAGCGTATTTCAATTCTTGAATTTTCTGCTTTTTTTTCTGTTTTACCGTGGTGATGGTTAGAAATTCTTTTTTCTTTCTTTCTTTCTTTCTTATCTGTTTACCCTCCAGGGTTGGGGATACAATCGGGGAGGAGGACGAGTTCCTCGCCCAGGCGGCCTCACCTGTTATGCTGAACAGGGGCCTTGTGGGGGGATGTGAAGGTTGGAAGGGGTAGACAAGGAAGAAGGAAAGAAGCAGCCGTAGTCTTAAGGAGGAGAAGTGGGAAACCACGGAAACCACTTCGAGGATGGCTGAGAAGGGAATCGAACCCACTCCTCTACTCAGTTGGCCTTCCGAGGCTGAGTGGTCTCCATTCCAGCCCTCGTACCACTTTTCAAACTTCGTGGCAGAGCCGGGAATCGAACCCGGTCCGGGTGGCAGCTAATCACGCTAACCACTATGCCACAGAGGCGGCTTGGTTAGAAATTACCCTACCTATTACCTAAACAAAGTAGCCGTATTTTGTTTATAAAGTGATGGAAAAGCGCTAATGAATTATGCCGTACCTCAAGAAGTTCATTAAAATCCTAAGCGAATTAGCAGTATCAGGTTCTCCATAACACTTTAGCCGATCCGAAGTTCTTTTCGGGCGAAATGTGGACGCACGAATCAACATCATTCTTTGCCAGTTTTTTATTAACTAAAGGAAATACTAAACAATTACAATTTGACTTGGTAATTTTTCGGCCCAAGAACAAGAATCTGTGTCCTTTTATTGTATTTCATCAACAGTACAGTATATGATACGTTCTGTAGAAATAGTAACTTAAGGCGACATTCCAGAGAAAAAAATCGATATTTTGGTCATTTTGGTGAATTGTTTTAAGGACAAAAATTGAAAGGATGGGTTTCTTTTTCCTTGTCACGAAGTTATTCCACTGAATTCAAACAATTTATCACTGTAATAATGCTTTGTTTGCCAACTGTATTTTACATTTAAATCCCATTTTTCTCCCATAATATTCTGACAAATGTAACAAAATTTGTATGGTATATATATTATAGGTATATTAAGAAAACCAGGTGTGTAATTTTTGATTGCAGAATTTTTTCAAGTAGCAGGGATTTTGAAGTCCAAAATTTTAGAACGTAAAAATTACACAAATTTTAGTACTATATTTCTCCTTATAAAAATTATGTACAGGAAAATCGATACGTAGTGATTTTAAAAGAAGTATTATCCACTTAATTACGAATTTACAATAACATGTTAATTAAATTTCATGAAAAAATTGAATTAAAAATTTCAAAAAATATTTATTTTTGAAAAACTATTAATTGTATATGAAAGAAGTGTTCATGGTGTCTCCACTTCTATGTAGGTGACATTCCCACAGAGTTTTGTGAAAACCCATGCATTGGGTAAAAGTATATTTTTATCTCCGTAGTGTCGCCTTGAAAGCCCTTCAGTCTCTCGAACTCACAGGTTAAATATAAATATTATACTGCAACATACCAGTATAAAACCCACGTTATTATTATTGTTTAATAGTGTGTAATTTTATCCCTTGTTTAATAATGTGTTTTACTGGTATGTTTACTGGTTTAACTGAGTCGACACTAGAAAGTATGGCTTCCTTCTTAACAAATCAGTAGAAATAGTCACGAGTGCAATTATTGTTATATATTTTTAGCCCCGTGCAGATGTAGCAACACCGCCTCGCAAAGTCCATTTGTATCCGACCGAGATGCGATCTGATTGGCTAACTTTAGCAGCTCATAAAATGGCAACGGCGCTAAATATCGAATTATTATTTTCAAATATTTTATCATCATGATCAAAACTCTTACATTCATAAACCGGTTTACGTTGTTTCTGACCATCCTGTATTATGTTCGAAATTGTGTCTATAATATATTAACGATTATTTTAAAGTCGGAGTGAGCATTATTAAAAAACAATGAATTCTCACAGGCTTAACAATATACGGGCTGATTTGGCTCTCCAACAAAGTTTTTGGGACAATGGGACAGAGTTTTGAACAAAGGGATGATCCCGTATACTGAGCACTATTGTGGAGTGGAATAATTAGATTCCGTTGTCGGTGCTCCCGCTGAACCCCACCATCCACACTGAACACAATATTGTATACTTACTCTACTTTCATTCATAGGCCCTACAGTTGAACATGTTTTCTTTTCCAGCACAGTCACAAGTTAACAGTTCATAAACACATCTGTGTACAGTACGTGAACGTACTTAAACGGTCATTTTACTTTCATTTATAACAAACTAGCAAATGTACCCGTGCTTCGCTACGGTATTCTACATTGTATACGGATATCGAAGTAAATTACTGTACATGAAGTGAATAAGATTTTTTTCTTTGCATGTCTCTTGACGTTATTCGAGAAACAGCATAGAGAGGTCCGCAGACATTTCCAATGTAAAGTGCGAGTTGCGGAGTTGTGATGATAACGACAGGTTCACTTGTATACCGCAATTCACTATGCGTAACGTCAGTCACATTTTGATGGGTATTTTTTTAGTAATCGGGGGCACCCTTGCAAGGGGGCACCTATTCCTAATGATATAGAGAATCAGCTAAAAGAGTTTTGAAAAAAATGCACGCTCCCTTGCCGTCTGCTAGTCAAATCGAGAAGTAAATTATTCATTACAGTGGCACATAGGCGTTGGAGGAGGACCCCACTCCTACTGCCAGTTAAAGTCGATGTGGGGAGTACTGATTACAACAGCAGACGCTCTCCAGCTGACAGTCACTATTGATTTGTAAAGTATTACTTACAATGTCAGACACACCCCTTTCTAGATTGTTACAAATCTACTTCAGTGAATAAACGTAGATCGACATACGGAAGTGTATGCATGTTCACCTTCATTTACAGAATAACTCCTGTTATACGGCGCACGATATCGAAAAGCGGATTGTACGGTAAGACGCCTCTGACCTCATATAGCGATCTAAATAGCTGGCCGTATGATATTTCCTCGTATCACATCTACTTAAAGGTAAGATTGTTTTAGAAACGTTGAATAGGGTGAAATTTGTGTAAGATTTTCACACAGTGAATTACTTTTCACATACTTATGCGACAGCTTCAAACATAGAATTTGGCTCACATATGGCTACTGGGTGGACCAATATTCGTGTAGAATTTGATGATCCCATCTTTCCTGTAAGTGAATCAAACCATCAATTATACGTGTACAAAGTGGAAAATTTAGGTAAATCCAGAAATACAGCCAAATTTAACGTACAAAAAAGCTATAATTTTGCCAAATTTCAATTTTCTGACTCGTCTGGGAGATTGTGCCGCCAAATAGGGGAGGGGGTTAAAATTATTACTTTCAGGAAACTTTTAAGCCCATGAAACCTATAAGTTATCGTTCTGGATAAATATCACCGATTGTGTTCTTATGCAGATTTGAAACTCCCAGCGTGTCCCCTTCAGAGAATTTTGAGAATTTTAGATTTTTCTAGGGATCTTGAAGTCATCAGCTTGTCTGGTACCAAGTTTTAAGTATCTAAGATTCCTAGAATGGTCTCATTAATTCACGTCTGTTTTCATTTTTATGCCTTAATTTATATATATGTATAGTACAGTATAAAGAGATCGCTCCAAACTGACTTTCATTCATTAATATGGAACATATTTCATCCGCTTCCCTAGTGGTTCTAGGGACGTCTTACTCCCAAACTATGTTTTCCAGGTAGTAAGTCATACTTGAAAGTCATACTGAAACATACACACGTCCACTATGTCGGTCACTTTTGACAATTTATTTTCTCACTTATGCCGAAGGAGATAAAGTTGGACTTCAAAAATCCGGAATGTTACTATTCATCTCAGCGACCCGGAAAACTATGGATTCGGCAGTATATTCGATTATTTTTACATCTCACTCCCCCCTCCCCCACCCTAAATGGGGCTAAACTTTGATTCTTAAAAAATCGGGAGTGTTAGTATTCATCTCAGCGACACCGATAACTATGGATTCGACACTATTTTCGATTATTTTTATGTCCCCCGCCACAAAGGGGGACGAACTTGGACTTATAAAATATCCGGAGACTCACTAATCATCTCAGCGACCCCGACAACTCTGAATTCGACATTATTTTCGATTATTTTCATGTATCACTCTCCCATCGCCCCCCACCACGAAGAGGGCTGAACTTTGAAAAATTCCGGAGTATCACTATTCATCTCAGCTACCCCAAAACGTATGGATTTGACGCAACTTTCGATGATTTTTATATCTCGGCCCCCTCGTCCCCTGCCCCTAAAGGTTCCTGGGGGTGTCCTACCCTCGCGTGGTTTGTCTCCTGATACTAAAAATTCGAAGTGTACAGTTCACCCCGGCGACCCCGAAAACTATGTATTCGACACTATTTTCGATTAATTTTATATATCACACCCCCTCACCCCCACCCCAAAGGGGGATTAACTTGGACTTATAAAATATCCGGAGTCTCACAATTCATCTCAGCGACACCGAAAACTATGGATTCGACACTATTTTCGATTATTTGCATACAGTATATCACTCTCCCATCGCCCC
Source organism: Anabrus simplex (assembly GCF_040414725.1). NCBI lineage: Eukaryota > Metazoa > Arthropoda > Insecta > Orthoptera > Tettigoniidae > Anabrus > Anabrus simplex. The sequence continues at coordinate 931,528,138 of NC_090265.1, read as the reverse complement.
ACCACGAACGGGGCTAAACTCGGACTTTAAAAAATCCTGAGTGTCGCTATTCATCTCACCGACCCCGAAAAGTATGGATTCGACACTACTTTCTTTTCATTTTATATATCAATCCCCTCTCGCCCTCACCACAAACGGGGTTGAACTTGGACTTTTAAAAAATCCGGAGTGTCACTATCCATCTCAGCGGCCCCGAAAAATATGAATTCGACACTGTTTTCGTTAATCTGTATCTGAACGCCCTCGCCGCCCCCCCCCCCCCCCCGCGCCACTAATGGTTTCTGTGCTGTCTGACAGCCACGTGGTTTGTCTCCTGATACTAAAAATCCGGAGTGTATAATTCACCTTGGCGACCCCGAAAACTATGTATTCGGCACTATTTTCCTTGAATTTTATATATTGTAGTGGGGGAGTACCTCTGCTATCATACTAAAATATAGCGCTACCATAACAGTCGGGGTGGTAGCGTGTTTAGACAAAAGTACAAGTAACGATAAATAATCAGAAGTACGCAGAGGAATATGCAAAGATATATGGCGATACAGTAGAGAGCTCAGCGTACTAGAATAATAATAATAATAATAATAATAATAAATGATGATGAGGAGTAGTATAAATCAAGGAAAATCGCGCAGTAAGGAAGAAGCTAGGCCAATAACAATGCGAAATAGAATATATATTTAACAACCATAATTTAACAACAAGATGAATAATTGCAAGTAGAAGAAAAATCCAAACGGTGTGCCACATTTACAAATAATTATCCAATGGCACATAAAAAGAAAGCCTGTTGAATAAATTGGAAGTGTACAATATACATAGAAACTGAATCCTGAAAGAGAAAAAGCATGAAAGGGAGGGGGAAGGGAAGTAGGATGAGGATTAGGACGGGGAAAGGATTTTCTTCACCGGGTATTCCTGAAGTTTAGTAACAGCATAGATCTAGGATGACATCTGAAAATAATTTACAATCGTCCGTAGCGCAGTGCGTGAATGGAAGCATTTAAGGGGAAGCATAACTACTCGACAGAAGAAAGTATTACAGCAGGCAATAGCCCGAATGAAAGTATGAGTCCAAATGCAGATAAATATTATAAGTCTTGCTCACCAAGTCGCTGTAGATAGAGTCCAGATGAATTTGACATGATTACAATAAGCACTGTATTAGTGTGTGGTCCACCACTCCGCCACGAAGCCCGACTCAACGGTGGAAAAGCGGAGTGAGCAATACATAGTAGAAAGGAAGATTCCAGAAAAAGAGCGCAGGCTACAAGCCAGTGAGTTCTAGAAACATAATGTCACGTGGTTACACAGCGCACAGGCAGAGCGAAGTGCAGCGAAGATGACGTAATCAGTCAAGTAGACAACAGGTGAGCGAGGTGCATGGTGCGGCGAGAAGGAAGTAGAAGCGAGCAGCAGTAAACAAGGTAGGAATATGTAGAGTAGATTTGGCGATCGTAATGTATTCCCCACGTGCCGGCGAAAGCGAATCGTCCAGATGATGTAGTAGCGTGCAGGTGAAGCAGCAAGGATAGCGGAGCATCCAGGTGATGTAGCGACGATAGCGTGGCGGTCTTCTCGAGTGGCGCCAACTCGGAAGAGCGAAGTTCGTACGCTAGAAGTAGAAAGCAGACGGCGAAAAACAGTGTACCCAAATGAAGAAAAGGGGCAAAGGAAAGAGCTGGGAATGACAAAGGAGATGAGAGCGAAAATGAGGATAGAGATGAGGATGGAGATGAAGATGGCGAGGAAGATGGACGTGAGGATGGCAAGGAAGATGGACCGGTCCAAGAAGAAAATGAGGGAATAAAAGTAAGAAAAGGGGTTCAGAAGTTAAAGCGAAAATAGGTATAAATACACATGTTACAAAAGTAGTACAATATAAAAGATAGAGAAAAATATGTATGTGGCACAAAAGAAAGTAATATAAAATATACGTGAAAATACATGAGTAGACAAAAGAATTCCTGGAGCCAAAGTGAGAGAAAAAAAAGTTTATTTAGCCTCTCATGGGGAGTTCGGGACGAAACGGAGTGATGGACCCCAGCATCTGATGAGCAAGAATAAGAACAAAAAAAATGGTAAAAAAATCGAAGGACCCAAAAAGAAAAGCAATTAAAACATTAAATAACCGAACAGCGCTAGGATGAAAGAAACCCCAACAGAGGGGTAATAGAAAGGAAACTACCAGTCCGGGAAGAAAATCTTTTCCCAAAAAAAGGAAAGGGGAAAGGAGGGTGAAAGAAAAAAAAAAGGAAAAGTATATTAATTATCAGAAGTGGAAGCATAAAATCTTTTGAGCTGAGAAGTATGGACACGTTTGACATCAACAGGATCAGAAGTAGACTGTAAAAGGGCATTAGCAGGGGTAGGCAGAGAAATAATGCGAAATGGGCCTATGCACCGGGAAGCTAATTTGGCAGAAAACTGATCACTAGCAGAACTTTGGGGGTGATTGCGTAAAAGAACCAAGTCACCAAGTTTAAAGGTGGAGGGTCGATGACGGGAATCATGAGTTTTCTTGGAGAGGAGTTGAGCAGCTCGAAGATGATAAAGAGCTTCGGTCCAAAGAGATGGAAGAGATTGAGAATCGTCTGAATCTAAAGGGGGGTGAAGATCCCAAGTAAGTGACAAGGGGGTGTGAAGATCGCGGCCCAAAAACAATTTAGCAGGAGTGAATAGGGTAGAAGAATTTATACTGGAATTGAAAGCAAGAACTAAAGCAGAAAGATTGCGATCCCAGTCCTTATGATAGGAGCTGTGAAAAATAGAAAGAGCAATTTTAAGGTTTCGGTGATAGCGTTCGACGTTGTTAGCCTAAGGATAATAAGGAGAGGTATTGATCTTCTTAATTCCCAGTTGGAAACACATTTTAAAAAAAGCTTTGGAAGTAAAGATGGAGGCATTTTCAGAAACTAAATTTGAAGGCAAACCAATAAGAGGAAATACGACGTTGGAAAGAAGATTGATAATGTCCAACATGTCCAAATTTTGCGTAAAGGGTGGAGTACCAAATACTTAGAAAAACCGTCCAGTAAAGTAAAAATATAGGTGTTACCGTGTGATGAACGAACAAGAGGTCCGACCAGGTCAATAAAAAAGGTTTGAGCTGGGTAGGTGGGGGGAAGAGCAGAATGAAGACCAGCAGATCTAGAATTAAGAGATTTAGCTAACTGACAAGGTTGGCAAGTGGAAACATAGTGACGAACACTTTTACGCAAATTAGGCCAGAAATAAAGAGAGGCAATGCGAGCGTAAGTTTTAGCAAATCCAAAATGCCCGCCTACAGGGGAAGAATGATAATAGGAAAGTATCATGGGCTGTAGAATAGAAGGGACAACAACTCTGGGAGAAGATTTAGGGTTTGGTTTGAAAAGAAGTAAACCTTTGGAGATAACAATGGGACCACGATAGGAAGGGTCAGAAAGCAAGGCCTTCGTTCTAACACAAAAGGCATCCTGAAGTTGATGAGATTGACATGAGGAAAAGGATAATGGAAAATCAACCAATGAACAAATTAAAGTATCCAAAGGCGGTGAGTCAGAGGTGGGAAGAGACTGAGAAATAGGAAGAGAAAGAGAAGCGTCAGAGGGGGAAGGATCGAAAAGACGAGATAGAGCATCTGCAACGCAATTCTGGGTACTAGAGACAAATTTGAGAGAAAATTTAAAACGGGAAAGACGAAGCAACCAGCGGCCAGTTTTGCCAATTTTAGGGGCATTAGAGAGAAGCCATGAAAGGGCTTGGTTATCGGTTTTGACAAGAAATTCCTTATGATCAAGGTAGTCGGAAAAATGTTCAAGTGTAGTGACTAAAGCCAATGCTTCTCGCTCATAAATAGAGTAATTGCGTTCGGTAGGCGAAAGCAATTTACTAAAATAAGCAATAGGCAGAGGGGTACCCTGAACAATTTGATTAAGAACACCAGAAAGAGCATGATCAGAGGCATCAGTGTGAACCTCGAAGGGTAAGGAAAAATCGGGGAACTGCAGAATGGGAGCTTTAACAAGAAGAGATTTAAGGGTAGAAAAAGCATGTTGTTGAGGAGGAGTCCAAAGAAATTTAACAGCCTTACGTTTGAGATAGTGCAACGGTTCGGCAATATGAGAGAAGTTGGGAATAAAACGATTATGAAAAGAAACCATGCCAAGAAAAGTACGTAGTTGTTTGATGTTTTTAGGAGGAGAAAGTTGAGTAATAGCAGCAATACGATCAGGATCAACAGAAATGCCTTGAGAGGAAATGATATGACCTAAAAATTTTACAGAAGTTTGGGCAAGAGAGAGCTTGGAAGAGTTAATAGTGAGACCAGCGGTACGAAGACAGAGAGGTCTTCAGTAAGATGAAGGATATGAGGATCAAAATCAGGAGAAAAGATCAACAAATCGTCGACATACGGATAAAGATATTTGTATTTAATGTCCGAAAAAAGAGTCAATAAGGCGTTGCATGACTTGGGATCCAACATTAAGACGGAAAGGCAGCTTAGTAAATTGATAGAGGCCATTAGGTGTAATAAAGGCAGTAAGTTTGGAACTAGCCGCACCTAAGGGAATTTGGTGAAAGGCAGAGTTACAATCAAAGATAGAAAAATATTTAACATTAGCAAAAAACTGAAAGGCGTTTTGCAAGTTAGGAAGAGGATAAGCATCATATTGAATCCTACTGTTGAGATGACGGTAATCAACCACAAAACGCGTAGAATTATCAGGCTTATTGACCAGAAAGGCAGGGGAAGCATAATTTGAAGTAGAAGGGATAATGGTGCCATCAGCTAGCATTTGAGATATGTACTGCTCCAAAAGTTGC